>NW_004524643.1:632618-656850 GCF_000260255.1 Octodon degus
GAGCCTTTTACAGCTCATCGTATTAATATGGATTTACTTTATATACCTCATTTTTATACTTTTCTGCTGCATGGTTAAGACCAAGATATAGCAAGACCTATATACCATGAAATGTAACTTTTGTATCTGATAAGGTCAACCAGGTACTCTCAGGATTTATCCTGTAGCCCTGTACCACCTTTTGTACATTTTTTTGTCAGTGTCTGACATGAGGATGAGTCAAGAAGATTATGGAGCCACAGAGGAGTGTGTTCGATGATCTAAAATGAGGCTGGGGAGAGTCACATGGAAAGAAAAAACATTTTCTCAAGCTTTCACAGAAAGCAAATTGATCATGAGTTCACTTTGTAACCCAGGCTGGCCTTGAACTCATAATCCTTCTTCCTCAGGCTCCCCAGTGCTGGGATTACAGACATGTGCCAGGATGCCACGCATGTTATAGTTTTAACTCTCAGACTTGGATCCACCATCCATCTCATGTAAGTTTGTGCATATTGTGCCAGGCAGAACGCCAGGTTCATTTTTACCTCATATAGGTATCCAGTTGCTTCATCTCCACTTAT
Source organism: Octodon degus (assembly GCF_000260255.1). Classification (NCBI taxonomy): domain Eukaryota; kingdom Metazoa; phylum Chordata; class Mammalia; order Rodentia; family Octodontidae; genus Octodon; species Octodon degus. The sequence goes on from NW_004524643.1 coordinate 633,182, forward strand.
TGAAAGGTTCTCTCTTTCTCCCACTACATTGTCACCTTTGTCAAAAAATCATGTGAGTAAAACTGGGGAAATAACTCAGTGGAATAAGTACTTGCCTGGCAAGCACAAGGGCATGAGTTCAATCCCCGGTTCTGCAAAAAAAAAAAAAAAAAAAAAGTCATGTGATCAATCCAGCACTTGTGAAACTGAGACAGGAGGGTGACCTTGAGTTCAAGGCCAGCCTGAGCTACATAGTGAGTTCAAGGACAGCCCTAACTGCATAGTAAGAGCCTCTCTCAAGGAAAAAAATCATGTGATCAGCCAGGCAGCTGGTACATAGCTATGACCTCAGCACACTGGGAGGCTGAGACAAAAAGATTATAAATTCAAGACCAGTCTGGTCAACTTAGTGAGACCCTATCTCGAAATAAAAAATAAAAAGAGCTGAAATACAACTCAGTGAGAAGTCCCTGGCTTGCATCTTCAGTACTATTAAAAATAAAAGTCCAGGCGCTGGGGAGATAGCTCAGTGGAATAAGCACTTGCATGACATGTACAAGATCCTGAGTTCAATCCCTGGTACCACAAAAATAAATAAATAAATAAATAAAATAAAAATCCAAGTTTATCCATTACACATGTGTCAACCCTCTGTTCTGTTTGCTGTCACTTTTAACTGTAGTACTTAGCTTAATTCCTTAATTCTTGCCTTGACCTTTCCAAGTTTTGGGCATTTCCATATAAAGTCAGTTAATTTCTACCTGAAAAGGCTACTGTGACATGCTATGTTATTAGCCAGACTTTTTTTTTTTTTTTTTTTTTTTTTTTGGCGGAACCAGGGATTGAACTCAGGCCCTTGCACTTGCCAGGGAAGCATTTATTCCACTGAGCCATCTCCCTGGCCCCTTAGACAGACTTCTATAAAATCCCACATTTCTTCTAGTAATCACAACTTCATTCCTTTAGTTTCCATTTTACAAATCTTATTTTAGTGACATCATTCTTCATGTTGGACTGCTCTAAGCAGACAACTTTTTATTCATCTTTTAAAAAGACTTTCCTGGGCCAGCCAAATAGCTCAGCAGATTAAAGTGCTTGCAAGCTGGTTCAGGGGCAGGGGGTTCCATCTTGGGCCTGCTGTGCTGGCCCTGCCCCCAGGGCACTCTGAGATGGCAATTGAGACTGGGTTTGGTGGTATGAGCCTATAATCCCAGCTCTTGGGAGACTGTAAACAGGCGGAGTGCGATCTAGTAGTGAGACCCTGAACACCCTATAGACCTTTCCCTAAAATACAGAAAAAAATAAAAATAAATTGTATTTTAAATTTCATTTTCCAAGGCCAGTGAGATAGCTCTTGGGACTGATCACCTACTTAGGGACCCAACACCACATGCTGTGCCAGCCTCGCCCCCAGGAGCAGGCTGAGCCAGCTACCTAGACCACATGTGGTGGCATGTGCCTGTAATCCCAGCACTGGGGAAGCTGAAAACAGGTGTATCACTACGAGTCTACACTGCATAGTGAGACCCTGTACCAAATACATTAAATTTCATTTTCCAGTTGTTTGTTGATAGTAAATAGAAATAAATTGGTTTTTTGTTTGTTTGTTGTACATTGAGCTATCTTGCCAAATTCAGTTATTGGCCCTAATAATTTGGACTTCCTTTTTATCTGAAAGTTAGCTTTTCTTTTTTGGGGAGTGGGGGTGGGGGGGTATGAGAATTTAATCAAGGGAACACTGAACTATATCCCTAGCCCTTTATTTTTATTTTGTGTCACTAAATTGCCTCAGTGTCCCTAACACTAAGATTCCAGGTATATGCCATTGCACCCAGTTTAAACTATGATTTTTTATCTCGTTAGCATTATAACATACTGTCAGCTCCAAGAGTTGTTGATGAATTTTGTCTTTTTCAGTCCACTATGGCCAGGGCTTAGGTTAGCACCCAAAGTGTTTCCTGGATGAGTATAAACTATCCATATTGATTACAAGATTAATGCTTCACAAGTGCTGTGCCCATCTTCTACCCATATTGAAATGATTTTTCTAATATGATTACCAATGGATTAGAACATGTGGAGCATTTTCTTCTGATATAGTGCACAGATGATATTCTGAGTGCTTGATATCTAAAATTGTCTTTCTTTACCCCTAAAACATGAATGACATTTTGTCTGGGAATAGTATTCTGGATTCTCAATTAGTTTCTTTCACCAGTCTATAAATATTAATATACTATCTTCTAGGTTTCAGTGCAGCAAATGAGTAACTCTTAATTGATTTGCTTTCTTTTTTAAAATAAGTCTCAGAGTAAGCTGGGCATGGTACCTACAATGCCAGCACTCAGGAGGCTGAAGCAGAGTTATTGTCATGAGTTCAAGGCCAGCCTGAGTTAGACTGTGAGACCCTGTCTCAAAAAAAAGTTCAAGAAGTCCATTTTATGTTATATTTTATAATAGTAAACCAAATGTGGTGGCACACTCCTATAATTCCAGCAGTTGGTAGGCTGAAGCATGTGGATTGCTATGAGTTTGGGGCCAGTCTAGGCTACAAAGTGAGTTCAAGGCCAGCCTGCAATGCATAGTGAAGCCCTGTGTCTCAGTTACTCTTCTCTTGTTGCTGGGACAAATACCTGACACACAAAATTAGGGAAAGATTTCTTTGGCTCACAGTTTGTGTAGGTTGCAGTCAGTCCATACTCAGAGCTGGCTCTGAGGCAGAGTGTGGCACATGGCACAGAGCAGCCATTCATTGGGGCAGCTAAGAGCAAGAGACAAAGGGAATAGCTGCAGCTCAGGCAGCTAGCTAGCCTCTCTCCCCTCATTACATTCTAATGCAAATTACCTGCCCCAGGGTGAGGAGCACCCACACCCACAGTATTCTATCACAAACTCCAGAAGTTGCTACAAGACTGCATAAGGCTTTGGGGGAAAACCTAAACACAAACCATAACACCTGTCTCAAAAAAAAGTTATAATAATAAATTCTTCCAAGATTTTACAACACGGGTTAAAAAATAAAGAGAAGTCATGATTTATGCAAAGCAAATATACAATATGACAGCACATTCACAGTACAAAAGCCTATTCAGCCCAGGGATATAACTCAGCATGGCACCTGCCTGGCAAGTACTAGGTCTGAATTTAATTCCAGGTACCAAAAAAAAAAAAAAAGAAAGAAAGAAAAAGAAAAGAAAGACAGGGGTCTGGCCCTAGCTCAGGCCTTTAAGTGGCTGCTTCCACAAAGCTCTCAGCCTCAGGTTGCTGGAGTTCGAACCTCACACCTCTGCAGCTGGCCAAAAGTGCCCTGAAGGCATTCAAGGAACAACAACAACAACAAAAAACCTTAAAAAAAAAAAAAAGAAAAGAAAAGAAAAGAAAGACTGACAGTCAAAAGCCCATTTAAAAAAAAAAAAGTCTGCATTCATAAAAATCAAAAGTGGACATTTTTGTACCTAAGTAGTGAAATCCATAGAGACAAGAAGTAACATAACAGTTGCCTGAGTGTTAAAGAGAAGTAATTTTAATGTTTAATGGGTAGACTTCGTTGTTGCTATGAGTTCAATCCCCAGCACTTGAGGGGGATGAAGCGGGGAATGAAGAAAGGAAAAAAAAAAAAAAAAAAACACCAGTAATGGGCATAGACTTGCAGTTGGAGAAGGTGAAAAAAAATTAATGGTGGGACTGGTTGCACAATAATGTGAACATACTTAATATAATGGTAAACTTTATACTGTATTTTATCACAATTTTTTAAAAACCCGAGTGTTTTGTGCTTTTGTCTTTTTGAGACAGGGTTTCACTATGCAGTTCAGACTAGCCTTAAACTCACTTTGTACATGGATCCTCCTGCTTTAGCTTCCCCAATACTGGATTAAAAGTGTGTGCTGCCACACCCAGATCCTGTTTTATGTTGTTTTGTTTTATTTGTTTTTGTTGAAACAAGACTTCATAAATTGCTAAGCCATCCAGGCTAGGCTCAAACTTGTTTTTTGTGGGGGTTTTTTTGGCAGGATCGGAGACTGAACTCAGGCCCCTGCACTTGCCAGGCAAGTGCTTATTCCACTGAGCCATCTCCTCCACCCAGGTTTCAAAATTGTGACCCTCCTGGTTTAGCTTTCCAGAATGCTGAGATATTACAGGGTACATCACATCTCCTGGCTGCATCCTTGATTCTAGTTTAGGGTCCTAAAACAAATATGATGGCCAGGTGTAGTGGCACACACCAGTAACCCCAGCACTTGGGAGGCTGTCAAGAGGAATGCCAGGAGTTCAAGGCTAGCCTAAACTACATAGCCTCAGTTCTATCTCAAAAAAACAAATCAAACCAAAATAAATAAATACAATATGAAATGGTTTCTGGTGACTCTGAGAAATAGTCCCATTATGTGAAATGCTCACAAAAGGAGAAACAATGCAACACTTAACTCTGAAGGGCCAGAAGAAAAAGCCTCAGAAAATCTGCCCAAGATTTTATGAAAATGGCTTATGAACACAAGATGTGGTGTTTATTTGCTTTTCTCTAAAGTGCTGTCCTATAAATTCCCATTTTGGAGAACAGGACTGATAAAAATAGAAAATCATAAGAGAGTTAATCATGGTGTTCTCATGAGCAAATGTGGTTTTCAGATATGATGTGTCCATGATTGAGATGAGTACTTTGTCCCTTCAGACAGGACCATGATGTTTCACCACTAGGAGAGTGCTGCAGAATCCATAATGGCCATGGGCTGGCCAGATGGCTCGGCAGACTAAAGCACCTGCTTAGGCAGAGTGTAGTGGCTGGGCTCAATCCCCAACATGCTATGCCCCCCACCCAGGGGCGCACTGAGATGGTGATTGAGACTGGATGTGGTGGCATGCGCCTGTAATCCCAGCACTGGGGACACTGAAAACAGGAGGATCACTATGAGTCTAATCTACGTATTGAGACCCTGAACACCCTGTAGACTCTATACCAAATACATAAATATAAAATAAAATAAGGGGCTGAAGAGATGGCTCAGTGGTCTAAAGCACCTACTTGAAACAAGCTTGGCAAAGCACAGGGACCATGGTTCGATCCCCCAGCACCGCCAGCCAGCCCCGCCCCCTGGTGGGCTGAGCTGGCCACACACACACACAATAAATAAATGCAATAAATAAAAATAAATAAATAATTAAAAAATTAAAAAAATAAAATAAAATAAATCCATAATGGCCACTTGGGGGCAGGATCCCTGTATCCTACAGGCACAGTTGATGCAGTTAAGGAGTGCCATTTTGTACAGAGGGTGGTAGGGTATCCCAACACACAAGATTGGTAGGGTAGGTAGGAGTGGACTTTCAGGTTCACCCTCTCTGTCATAACACCTGCATCTCTTAACTCATGAAAGAGGCCTTATTCCCTCCTTTATCATATAAGCCCCAATATTTACATCCTTCCTGTCGACCTCCCTGTGGTAAATGTTATTATCTGAGCAACTGCAGGGAGACTACTAACCTTTGTGACAGGAAAAGAAGTCAGGCACAACCACAAACAGTCACAGGACAAGCTGACTGATACTGTTTTAAAAAAAAATATTCAGGGCTGGGGAGATAGCTCAGTAGAATAAGTGCTTGAAGTCTTGAGTTTAATCCCCGGTACTGTGAAAAAAAAAATCATTCTTTTTTTTTTTTTTTTTGTGGAACCAGGGATTGAACTCAGGCCCTTGCACTTGCCAGTGAAGAGTTTATTCTACTGCGCCATCTCCCTGACCCCCACATTCTTGTTTTTTGTTTGTTTTTGCAGTACTGGGGATTGAACCTAGGGCTTTGTTACTTTGCTAAGGCAGTGCCAAAATTTGCTATCCTGCCTCAGGCCCACAGGGTGCTGGGATTACAGACCACCATGCTTGGCTCAAAGGTGCTTGTTCTTTGTTTTGGGGAGATTTCTTTTTTTTTTTTTTTTTTGTACCAGGAACCAAACTCAGAACCTTGTGCTTGTCAGGCAGGCATTGTACCACTGAGCTATATCCCTAGCACTCAAAGGTTCTTTTTTTTTTCAGAACCAGGGATTGAACTCAGGCCCTTGCACTTGCCAGGCAAGTGCTCATTCCACTGAGCTATCTCCCCAGCCCAAAGGTTCTTGTTAAAGTACAGGAAGCAAGATTTTTTATTTTCAGGATCAACATCAGAGGGATACCTATGTCCTGCAGTTAGGGAGAGAGATTAGGCTCAAGTCCAAATATAGCATGGGCAAGTGGAAATGTACAACCAAGACAGCAAGTCAGTGGATGGAAAATTACCAAGAAGAAACCTGATGTGCAGGAGATCCTAGCAGGATTCTTGATGAACAGGCGACGTTGACCAGACATGCCCTACAGAATAATGAAGATGAGAAACCTTTTCAGATACCAAGGGTAGTAGATTCTAGATAAACTGATTTTGGGAGTTTGGGTTTTACAAAGAAGTACACAGATGGGCCTTGGAGAAAGTTCAGAAGACTGAGAGAAGTTTGGTTAAACCAATAATCTTTGTCACTGCTTATGAATTAATTAGAAAAAAAAAATTCCTGGCTGGCACTATAGTATAGCTTTGCAATTCCAGCTACTTGGGAAGTGAAGGCAAAAGGATTGCAAGTTAGTGAGACCCTCTCCCACAATAAAAAAGGACTGGAGATGTGGTTCAGTGGGAGAGTGCTCGCCCAGCATGCATAGGACCCTGGGTTCAATGCTCAGGACTGAGAAGATGTCACTTTTCCCTGTGGCAGCCCCATGTGGTGGTCCCAAGTGCTAAGAACCAGGCTTATAGTGATCCACCTGTTTACAGCCTCCCAAGAGCTGGGATTACAGGTGTGTACCACCAAGCCAGTGTCAATCACAGTCTCAGTGTGCCCTGGGGGCGGGGCTAGCACAGCAGGCCAGGTGATCAAACTCTGGGCCCCTGGGCCTGCTTGCAGGTGCTTTAGTCAGCTGAGCTAACCAATTTTGTTTTCCAAAGAGGTTGTGCCAATTTATTCTGTAATCAGTAGTGGGAGAGATGTCCTGTTGTTCCACATCATGCCTAACACTTGATATTGTCTGAATTTTTACTTTTGCCCACATGGACGTTGTGAAATGGAATCTTTTCATGGTTGTCACTTGAATATCCCTCATTACTAATCTGATTAACCAACTTATGTTTCTTTCCATTTTTATTTCCTTTTTATGTTCTTTCTATACTTTAGATTTGTGCTGTCTAGTGTAGCTGCAGCTAGCCATAGTTGGCTAAATTAAAATTAAACCCAATTTAAAATTCAGTTCCTCAATCTCTTTCACCATAGTTGATATGCTCAATAGTATATGCAGCTCATGGCTATTGGTTGGTGCAAACACTGAACATCTCCATCACTGCAGAATGCTCTATTGGACAGCTCTATCCTAGGAACCAAGCCATGTGAATACAAGTGTACATTGCAAGTATCTTCTCCAAGTGTATAACTAGTCTTTTCTTTCTTCTTTTTTTTTTTATATTGGGGATTGAAACCAAAGGCCTGGGAGTAAAGCTCAGTGGCAGTGTGTCCTTGAGTTTGAACCCTACCAGTGGGGGAAAAAAATATCCTGTTGTAATCTTCACTGGAGATACATTAAATCTATAGTTGTTTACAAAAAAACTGTCAGCTATTTATTAGATACTGTTCATGGTCCTGGGGATACAATAATAAATAAGGGAGCTTCACATCACTATTAGAATAACAACTCCTTTTTGTCACCTGTAGACCAATCCACAGGTAACCTACCCTCCCCCCAACTCACCTCCCATCCTTCTCAGTTCCACACAGTCCTCTGCCATTCACTCTGGACAACCAAGCACTCTCGCAGTGTATTTCTTAGCTGGAAAACCCTTACCCCCACACACCTTTTTTGCATGATAGGCATCCTTACTTAAAGCAAGTACCACCCTTTCAGAGAGGCCACTAGATTATCTACAAGAACTGTAGCATATTTCTTGAATTGTTAGTTTTTTTTTTAAATATCAGGAGTCTCCAATCCCTGAGCCACAGACTGATACTGGCCTGTCAGTAGAACTGGGGCACACACCAGGTGAGAAACAAATGCTGTATACCTCCCATCAGCATCTAACATTTTTACTTATTAATATATTAATGTGGATAGTACTTGATGTTTTCTTTCTTTCTTTTTTCTTTTTTGAGGAACCAGGGATTGAACCCAGGCCCTTGCACTTGCCAGGGAAGTGTTTATTCTACTGGCCATCTCCCCAGCCCCAGTACTTGATGTTTTCTTCCTGTCTCCCTTATTAGAAAGTCAACTGCAGGAACCAGAAACTCTTGTCTTGTTTACTGTTATGTCCTTAGGGATTTAACCTGTACATGAAAGGTACTAAATAGGGGCTTAGTAAGTTTATCAAATGAATGAAAACAAGCAGAACCAGAAAACATCCAAAGGTTTCTGAAAAGACTTAAAGACATTGAGCAGGGGCCGGGGAGATGGCTCAGTAGAATAAGTGTTTGCCTGGCAAGCACAAAGGCCTCAATTCAATCCCCGGTTCCGCAAAAAAAAAAGACATTGAGCAGACTTCTGAATTAGCACAACTAATAGCAGCTAACTAAAGAATTATTAACTTAGAAATATTTGGCTGGTGTTTATCATAACTCTTTTATTTTATGGTCTTTTTTTTGTTGTTGTTGTTGTTTTTATTTTTTTATATTTATTTATTTTTATTTATTATATTTATTTATTGTGTGTGTGTGTGTGGCCAGCTCAGCCCACCAGGGGGCGGGTCTGGCTGGCATGTGGTGCTGGGGATCGAACCGCGGTCCCTGTGCTTTGCCAAGCTTGTTTCAAGTAGGTGCTTTAGACCACTGAGCCATCTCTCCAGCCCCCTTTTTTTTTATATTTATTTATTTTTATTTATTACATTTATTTATTGTGTTTTTGGTCTTTTTGAGACAGGGTCTCACTGTGAAGTTCAGGATGGCTTTGAGTTCACTTTGTAGCCAGCTGGTCTTGAACTCACATTGATCCTCCTGCCTCAGCTTCCTGAGTGCTGGGATTACAGGCGTGCACCATCATACCTAGCCTACTCTTCCTGGTATTAGGAGCAGAAGACAACTTTTCCAAAAGTGAATTTTCCTTATAGATTTCCTTCACAGAGAACTTGCAGTGTTTAGACCTTTTCCCAAATTTGCTGGTTCTCAAAAAAAAAAAAAAAAAAAAAAAAAAAAAAAAAAAATTTGCTGGTTCTCAATGGCCTTTAACAAGGCATTTTTCAGAGTGGCATCTTCTGCTACTCTTCATAAGCTAAGGAAAATATCAAGGAGCAGCTGCAGCCTGCTCCTCCTCCTCAGTCTCCTGTGCGCCTCTCAGCCCCACCACCCTGCACCTGGTAGCCTGGCTCACAGAAAAGCCCGCATGGCTGTGGCTGTGGCTGCTGCTGGCTGGGAGGAGTGGAAGTGGCGCTCTTGCAGAAATATGAAAATGTGCATATTTCAGGGGTGTCAACTGGGATCGAACTCAGGACCTTGAACTTGCCCAAAAGGTGCTTACTCCACTGAGTTATATCCCTGGCCCAACTCTGGAAGTAAACAGGAACAGATACTGGGGCTTGCCACTTTCTCAGGGGAAGGTTTTGTTTTTACCTATAAGGACTAACATGTCATTCCCAATTCACTGATAAAGCTTCTGAATGTTCCTATCTTTTAACCTCTGTGCTTGAAAGTCTAACTGACTGTAGTGATCTTGAGTCTGCATGTGAAATCTTTAATCAGCCAAACCTGACATTTCTGAGACTTGAGAAAAAGAACATTACCTAGGAAGTTCCTCAACCCTTGTCATATTAATGGATTAGCAGAGTGCAACTTGAAGTGGTTTTTAAGCATTGTTCTCTATTCTGTGGGAGTTTTATTCTATCACAGTCTTTCCCTTTCTTTTTTCTTTTTGTGCGTGTATTTGCATTTTATAACTACTGTTCTAGCGCTTACCAGCCTTACACACTGCTGGCCTCACAGCTTTTTACAGCTCATCATTTAGTTTTGGATTTTTAAGTCAGCATGCATTTTCTAAATCGAAGTTGATTTGCTCACAGATCAATAAGCATTTTGTATAGTGTAGACTCACTAGATCAATGTGGTTAGACACTTTTGTTTATGACATAGCTTTCAGTTTGAATGTTATAATGTGGTATTTTGAAGTCTCCAGGAAAATCATCTAGCCTAATAAAACTTTCATCATTCTAGAATTTTTAAGAGTTTTCTTAATAAAGAATCTGTCCAGAAATCTTAATAATTATTTGTTAAGAGCTTATAGTTGATTTTTTTTTTCGGTTTTTGGGGGCTTTTGTTTTTGGTGGAACCGGGGAGATGGGATTGAACTCAGGCCCTTTTGCTTGCCAGGAAAGTGCTTATTCTACTGGGCCATCTCTCCAGCCCCTATAGTTGATTTTTAAATGTATAAAAGTTATATCAACAGCAGATCCAGTGATTATTGGCATCTTACCTATTTTAAAATATTCTATCAGGCACTTGAACCTTTTGCTAAAGTTACTAGAAAGAAATCCAATGGTTCTCTTCTCCAGTGCTACATAGTATTTTTTTTTCTTTCCCAGTGAATAAAAGAAAGAGGACATATAATCCAAGAAACTCGTTTAACTGAAGAAAGTAAGTGGAAATACCAGACAGTACATCTTTTAAAAAATCAACACAGGTTGGAGGGAATTGAACTCAGGTCCTTGTGCTTGCCAGGAAAGCGCTTATCCACTGAACCATCTCCCCGGTTCCACCAAAAACAAAACAAAAAACCACAGGTTGAAATAGGTTGCTACTAATGTTTAGAGTCACTGCCTGCCTTTACAAAGTTTGCTCATGAGCTTCTTCAGCTTTTGAGTAAATACTGCTGTTACACTTTAGGAGAAAACCAATCCTGATAATATAATTAATATAAGTGATATCATTTAATCTTAATAATATTTTATTATACAATAATATGAAATGTCACTATTATATAAGCAATGTGTTTATGTGTTATTAAATGTTTATTGAACAGTTAAAACAAAACCTTATTTTTCTTCCGGGGATACATTGTTCTTTTACCCTAGGATCACTTGGATGGATGGGCCTTTTATATTCTGAGCCTGCCCTCAGACTTTTGCTGTTGTACCTCACATTAATTCATTGAATTGGTCTCCAAGGCCTTTTATGCCCTCATCAATATGGACAGAGTGGTTTTAAAACACATCATAAGGCCCCCAAAATGTCCATCCTGTTTTCACTTTTATTTTTATACCTGAGAAGACAAAGGAAGCAGAGCAGCATCTCCCAATGAGACAGGGAAGGGCCACAGCCACTAGAGCCAGACCCAATGTCTCCATGGAGTTAGATGCTGACTGCACCAAAAAGGGTCATTGCCTTCCCATGATGTCCTCTGAGGGAAAATCTGTGAGTTGGAACCCTTCCCCAGGCACAGTGTTTGCTGGCCTGGGAGGAGGTATGTCAGGTAGTCAGCATGTTTGAATGCCTACTCTGTTTTGGGTATTGCTCTGGTCAGACATGAATGAAACAATTTGACTTCTTTGTTTTGGTTTGGTTTTTTGGTGCCGAGGACCACATAAAGGGCTTCCAGCTTGCTAGGCAAGCATTCTACCCCTGAGCCAGATCCCCAGCCAAAACAATCTGACTTCTGAGGCTTCTAATCTACAGGGTATAAAAAGTGAACAAATTGGGGGCCAGGGAGAAAGCACAGTAGAATAAGCACTTGTCTGGCAAGCGCAAAGGCCTGAGTTCAATCCCCAGTTCCGCAAAAAAAAAAATAAATAAATAAATAAATAAATAAAATAAAAAGTGAACAAATAGACCATTTCAACCTAAAAAGAAACTCCAACAAGCTTGGATCTTTGCAGGGTGGTGGTGGGGGAGTGGGGAAATGAGTTTAAAAACAGAATACAAACCAGGCATGGGAGGCTGAGTCAGGAAGATCACCATGAATTCAGTTCCACCCTGGGTTACATAATGAATTCAAGGACAGTCTGAACTATGTGGTGAGACCTTGTCTCAAAAAACAACAAAATGAAAGTCTTTAAAAAAAAAATAGCAGAATACATTCTAGTACATGTATGCTGATGGCAATGTGGAGGAAGTTAAAAGTTGAGAGATAAAAAAAAATAGAGAGAGAGAGAGAGATGGCTATGCACAGGAGCATGTGCTTATAATGGATCACAGGCATACCTGAAAGAGCTAAAGCAAAATGGAGACTTTTAAATGCAAGGAGAAGTCCTTGTAAGCTGTGTTATTATTATTATTATTATTTTGACACAGGGTCTCAGTCTCACTGTGCAGTTCAGGCTGGTCTTATGCTCACTTTTGTAGCCCCCGGGCTGGTTTTAAACTCACAGAGATCCTTCTGGCTCAACCTCCAGTGCTGGGATTACAGGCATGTGCCACCACACCCGGTTCATGGGGTACACAGTGGATGCCCACGTTTAGAGAGATGGTGCGTTCAAGACTGCATGGCATGTGGGGCCACAGATCGAACTCGGGTCCTTCTGCTTGCCAGGTAGGTGCTAATGCCTCTGAGCTAGCTCCCTGGCCTGTTTTATAATTTTTAAAAGATGGTTATAAGAGCTTGTTATAGGAACTAGTTTGTTGGAGACAGCCATTGCTAGGTAAGCATCGCTTTGTCAGAATTTCCTGGGATAAATTCTGTTATGAGTGTACATGCAGGAATTTCCTGTACATGCAGGAATTTCTTTTTTTGAGACAGGGTCTCCATATGTAGTTCAGGTCAGCCTTAAACTCACTTATGTAGCCTAGGCTGGCCTTACGCTCAGTGATCCTACTGCCTCTGCCTCCCATGTACTGGGATTCCAAGGATGACCCACCTACCTGCCTATGTTATAGACATTTTGTGTGTACGGGCTTCCCTTTATGACCTCATGACTCCTTTTTTCTTTCTTTTCAGGGTTTTGACATTGATGGCTCCTTTTTGTTATTGGCAACTATGACATTTTCCAGAGATTTTTATCCATGGATTGGAGCAGATTTAAACAGTAACAGTAATCAATTCATATATTTCCAAAGTGAAAAATGTGTAAGTTTGTAGGCACTGATAAATGCAATGAAAATGATTAAAAAAAAATAGTGTAGCACAAAAAATACTCTGTGGCTGAAGGCATCTCTGAGTGGAGGACTCCTGAAGTAACACCTGGTGAGGAAAAAAAATACAGTGCAAAGAGAGGTAGGGGCTGGGGAGATAGCTCAGTAGAATAAGTGCTTGCCTGGCAAGTACAAGGGCCTGAGTTCAATTCCTGGTTCTGCAAAAGAGAGAGAGAGAGAGAGAGAGAGAGAGAGAGAGAGAGAGAGAGAGAATAGCACAAGCCTTGGGACCAAAATGAGCCTGGCGTGGCTGTGAGATGGAAGGAATGTTGCCAAAGGAGACTGACAAAAATGTGGAGGGAGTTAAAGTTAAGAGCCATTGCTTGGCAAGTGTAAGGTCCTGAGTTCAATCCCTGGTTCTAAAAAAAAAAAAAAGAAAAGAAAAGAAAAGAAAAGAAAAGAAAGAAAGAAAGAAAGAAAGAGAAAAAAGTTAAAAGCCATGGCTATGCATAGGGCCTATAATCCCAGCCATTTGAGAGGCTGAAGCAGATGGCTCACAAGTTCAAGGGCTTTTGGGGCAACTCAATGAGTCTCTGACTCAACAACATTTGAAACAAGGCTGTGGAGGGAGACAGCAGGTCAGTGGTAGAGTGCTTGCCTAACATGCACACAGCCCTGGGTGTGATCCCCAGTCCAAAAAAAAGCTGAGAGGAAGACATGCATTGACCATATTAGGCCACAAGACATAGAAAGCAGAAAAGTGACAGGTAGCAAGTGATGTGATGTGAGTTCCTAAATTCTTCAGCAATGAAAGATGCTCACTGTAGATGCCACTGTGCTTGGTTTGGGACCAAAAGCCTTGAACACAGAAGAAGCATCAGAAAAGCCAGCATCTACTGTCTTGGCTACTTTTATCTCATTACTGGGACAAAATACCCAACACCCAAAATTAAGGAAGGGGGCTGTGGTGATAGCTCAGCAATCTAAGAGCCTGCCTAGGCAAATGCAAGGACCCAGGTTTCATCCCCAGTACCACATGCCATACCAGCCCTGCCCCAGGTGTACCCTGGCCACCAAAGGCATGCTATAATCCCAGCACTGGGGAAGCTGAAAAAGGACAATCACTATGAGTCCAAGCTGCATAGTAAGACCCTGTCCAAATACATAAAATAAAATAATAAGGAAGGAAGGCTTTATTTAGCTCACAGTTTATAGAGGTTTCAGTCCATACTCAGCTGGCTCTAAGGAAGAGTGGCGCATGGCAGAGGGCAGCAGCTTGTGGTGGTGGAAAACAGCAAAGAGCAAAGGGAGGAGTAGCAGCTTTGGCAGTTAGCAAGCCTCTCCCCTCCTTACATTGGTATGAAGATTATCTGGGGGTGGGAAGCACTCATGTTCATAATTCCAGCAGTAGATCATGAATTAATCACAAATTCTAGAAGCCTGCCCCAATGACTGCATGAAGCTTTGGGCGGACAACTATAGACACAAACCATGACATCTACCTAGCTAGGTAATCCAATAATGTTAAGGTGAGGAGGTCAGTGAGCCCTCACTGAAGCCATGGTGACCTATGTGCCTATCAGTCTGCAGGAGAACTGTGCTTCCATGAGACTCAGGCCTTACATTGGCATCCTGGTGAATTCTGGTCTGTGAAAACATCCTCCCCATTTCTATTAGCTGTGGCTAAGCATATCCTTTTTTTTTTTTTTTTTTTTTTGCGGAACCGGGGATTGAATTCAGGCCCTTGCGCTTGCCAGGCAAGCACTTATTCTGCTGAGCCATCTCCCTGGCCCTGAGCATATCCTTAAACCACCATTGTTTGTTTTAAACCTGTATTATAGCATTTCTCTTATAGTACTAAAGCTACTTACAGCTGGGCATGTTGGCCCACAACTGTAATCCCAGCATTTGGGAGGGTGAGGTAGGAGTATCATTTCAAGTTCAAGACCAGCCCAGGCTATAAAGTGAACCAACCTGAACTGTAAGTGAGACCCTGTCAAAAACAAAAAAAAAACAAAACAAAAAACCTACTTACTTTCGTGTTCTGGGACAGGCAGTAAGTAGTTCAATTTTGTTGTGTGTTGAGGACACAGATGATTGGTTAGGTGAGAGATATTTGCATGCAGTTCAACTAAGGACAAACTGAACACTTGAGGAATTTGGATTGATTCCTCAAGAGAACTCTTGGGCCAGGGAGATGGCTCAGTGAAATAAGAACTTCCCTGGCAAGTGCAAGGGCCCAAGTTTAATCCCCGATTCCACAAAAAAGAAAAAGAAAAAAAAAAAAAAAAAGAGAACTCTTTGCTGTCCAATCTTCAACAAAGATGGCATTTAAAACACAGCTTAACAGTAGACTGCCCAGGCAGGGGAGATAGTTCAGTGGTCTAAGCACCTGCCTGGTAAGCAGAAGAGACCTGGATTTGATCCCCAGTACCAAATGCAGTGCTGGCCCTGGATCCCCGTAAACACTGTGCTGGCCCTGGAACCAGGCATGGTGATGCATGCCTTTAATCCCAGAACTGGGGAGGCTGAGATAGGAGGATCATCACTACAAGTCTGAGCTGCGTAGTGAGACCCTGTATCAAACAAATAAAACATTTAAAAAAAAATAGTAGACTGCCCAAGAGCTTGTTGCCCATGTACTTGCCCAACTATTTTTCCCCTATTCCAAATCATTCTAACAAGATATTGAACAAACTGGGTTGGATTCTCATACAACAGCTAGACAGAGGCTTATATTGAGTTCTGTCTCAGTTACTCTTCTCTTGTTACTGGGACAAATACCCAATACCCAAAATGAAGGAAGGAAAGGTTTATTTAGCTCACAGTTAATGGAGGTTTCACTCCATACTTGGCTGGCTGTAAGGCACAGTGGTACATGGCAGAGAACAACAGTTCATAGCAGTAGCAAAGAGCAGAAAGTAAGAGTGGGAGTAGAGGCAATGGCTACAGAGAAGAAGTCTCCCTTATGTTGTATATAGCTATCTGCTCCAGGCTTGGTGTAGCACTCACACCTATCATCCCAGCAGCATTTAAACCCATAATCCCAGCAACACTTACACCCATAATCCCAGCACTAAATCATGAGTTAATCACAAACTCTAGAAGTCTGTCTCATAACTTCATGAGGCTTTGGGGGAGACAAATACACATAATCCATAACACAGGCCACCAAGGAAAATAGCTACAGTAAAATCTTTTATTTTCTCCATTAAAAGGATGGAGGGCTTTAACTATGCATTACAAGCGTTATCTGTAAGAACCTCCATGAGCCAAGCATGGTGGCACACACATGTAATCCCAGCACTCTGGGAGACTCTGGGAGGATGAGGTAGGAGAATCACAAGCCCAGCCTCAGCAATTTAGAGAGACCCTGTCTCAAAATTAAAAAAAAAATTAAAAATAGGCTGGGGATATATCTCAGTTCAAAGGCCCTGGGAGTTTCAATCCCCAGAAATGAAAAAGAGAGAGTGGTAAACAGAGGGAAGGAAGGTTAAAAAAAAAAAAAAAAGGGAAGAAGGGAGGAAGGAAGGAGAAGAAAGAACAAATCGCTGGAGACAGTATAGTGATTAAGAGTTTGTGCTTTGGCATCAAGGAAGCCCATCACTTTTTACCCATATAAATGGTAGATGAGACTGATTTTTTTTTCTGTATTTTAGGGTAGGGTCTACAAGGGTCTACAGGGTCTCACTACATAGATCAGACTCAGTAATTCTGTTTACAGGCTCTCAAGCGCTGGGATGATAGGTGCACACTACCATGCCCAGTCTCAATCGCAGTCTCAGTATGCCCTGGGGGCAGGATAAATGGTAGATGAATAATCTGTTTTTTCCAAGAATCTATAAAATAGGCACCAGTCAGGCATGGAGGTGCACATCTGTAATCTCAGCACATGGGAGGCTGAGGTAGGAGGATCACAGCAAATTTGAGGCTAACCTAGGCTACATAGTGCGTTCAAGGCCAGTCTGAACTACATACTAAGACCTTGTCTCAAAAAATTAAAAAAAAAAAAAAAGCCAGGTGTGTTAGCACACACCTGTAATCCTAGCAATCCTGAGGCTGAGGCAGGAGAGTCATTGTGAGTTCAAGACCAGTTTGGGCTATAAAGCAAGCTCAAGGCCAGCTTGAACTGCATAGTGAGACCCTGTCAAAGTCTCAATAAATAAATAATCAAAAAATGAAATGGGCATTATTATATTACATTGGGAAGTTATTTTGTTATCAATAAGAAATGCACTGCTAAAGCCAGATATAGTGGTAAAGACTTGTGATCCCAGCACTTAGGAGGCTGGGGGAGGAGAGTCCCTGTCAATTTGAGGCCAACCTGGACTGTGCTGTAAATTCAAGATCAGCCTTAATTATATCACAAGATCCTGTTTCAAAAGAAGAAACAGAAAGACAGATTGGGCTAACCAAACAGCTCAGTGAACTAAATCTCCTGTTTAGACAGGATGTGTGTGGGTCCTGCCCCCGGAACACACTGAGACCACTACTGAGACTGGGCGTGGTGGCGTGTGCCTGTAATCCCAGCGCTTGGGAAGCTGAAAACAGGAGGATCACTGTGAGTCTGATCTGTGTAGTGAGACCCTCTAGTCCCTATAATAAAATACATAAAAAAGGAAGGAAGAAAGGAAACAAAATAAAAGTCTGAGCACTACACAGATGTAATTATTTTTACCTGTTATAAGCATTTCTGTACACTCTTCCTATTCCTGCCTTTAGTATTTTCTGGTCTCTTAAGACAAACACATTCTTTTTTGATTCAAAATTGTGTAAAAACTATTACTGTTTTTTAAAACTTCTACTACACACACGCGCGCGCGCACACACACACACACACACACACACATTCTACTATACATAGCCAGATGTGGTGATGACTGCTTGTAATCCCAGCACTTGGGAGGTTGAGGCAAGAGGATTACTGTAAATTTGAGGTCAGCCTAGGCTTCATAGGAAGTTCAAGGTCAGCATGAACCTCATAGCAAGACCCTGTCTGGGGGCGGGGGGCAGTACCTTGTCTCAACATAAAAAGGCCTAAGGGAATTATTGGTTTTTTTTGTTTGTTGTTTGAGGGTACTAGGAATGAAACTCTGGACCTCACAATTCCCAGGCATAAATTACATTCCTGGCAATGATGTAGTTTAGCAATACAGTGCCCCTAGGTTTGATCCTCATTCCTGAGAAGATGATTTAATTTTATATGGACTAGAATAACGTTTATACAATTTTTTTTTTTTTTTTTTTGAGCAAGCTCTCACTACACAGCTTGGACTCATAGTAATACTCCTGATTTCCGCCTCCCTAGTGCTGGGAGTATAGGCGTGCGCCACTGCATCCAGACTCCATCAGCTGGCTCAGTGCACAGGGTGGGTTGGGGGTGGGGGGGTGGAGGGGTGGGGACTGGGGAGACATGCCAGTGCCAAGGATCAAACTCTGGTCCCTGCGCTTACTTAAGCAAGCGCTTAGTCCACTCAGCAATATCATCCGCCCTTGTGTATACAATTTCTGTCTCACTTCATTTAGCATAATAAATGAAATTAAACCACGACAATTTTTCAAAAACATCTTAACCAAATTTTATGTGTGAAGTATTTCATAATAAAAACATTTTATTTATTTGCAGTGCTGGGGGGTGATCAAACCCAGGTCCTCACACAGGTTATACTAGTGCTCTACTACTAAGTTACATCCTTAGCCCAAGTAACTTTTTAAATGAACAGATTTAGGTAATTTTATATTTATGTATTTGTTTTTTGCAACATCCAAGACTGAACTCAGAATAGTTTTTCTTGTTTGGTTGGTTTTGGGTTTGAGACAAGGTCTCACTACATAGTCCAGGCTGGCCTCAAACTCACAGCAATCTTGATGCAGTCTCTGGAGTGCTGGGATTACAGGCATGCATTACCACCCACTGGACAGAATGTTTGCACTGAGCTACATTCCCAACCCTTTTTCTATTTCTTATTTTGAGAGAAGGTCTTCCTAATTGCTCAGGCTAGGCTATCATTTGTGATCTTCCCTTCTGAGCCTCCCACAATGCTAGATTACACCATACACATAACAGATTGCTTTTTTTTTTTTTTTTTGTGGAACTGGGGATTGAACTCAGGCCCTTGAATCATCTCCCTGCCCCCCCTCCCCGATTTCTGGTTTGTGTGTTTTTTCTCTTTTTTGCTGTAGTAGAGATTGAACTCGGGGTCTTTCCACTGAACTGTATTTTCTAACCCCTTTAGAATTTTAAATTTTAATTTATTTACTTGCTTATTCATTTTTTCTTTTTGACAGGGTCTCACTATGTACCTCACTTTATAGCCAAGCTCACAACGATCTTCCTGCTTCAACCTCAGGAGCGCTGGGATTACAATTTTTTAAAAAATTATGGTTATGTTATTTTGGGACACTCTAAGTTACCAAATTGCCCAGGCTGGGCTTGAATTTGTTATCCTCAACCTCAGAGAGACTCCAGGAGTGCTGGGCTAAATACGAACGCACCATCAACACACCTGTTGATTTCTGTAGTTTTGAGTTCAAATTTGAACACAATATAGAATTTTGTTTTGTGTTCACTTGGACATTAAATATCAAAGTTTCCAACATAAAATAAATTAGGCATTTCATAACTTATTAAGATAAATAGGGGCCAGGGAGATGGCTCAATAGAATAAGCGCTTGCCTGGCAAGTGCAAGTGCCTGAGTTCAATCCCCCGTTCCACCAAAAAAAAAAAAAGGATAAATAGCCAAAATTGAAATACAAATGACAAAGTACAAAGTACAAACCAACACCTTGGTTTAAACATCACTTCATAATAATATATCAAGCAAACAAATGTGCACTTTCATCAGAACCACAATTTTCTCACCATGTTTTATCCCCAGGGCCTTTTACACTGAGATATATCCCTAGCCCTGTTTCTCTGTCTCTGTCTGTCTCTTTAAGACACGGCTTGCTAAATTAGTAAGTTGCCTAGGCTGCTCTTGAATTTGAGCTCTTCCTGCCTCAGTCTCCATGTTCATTATTTGTTTTGAGACCAGGTTGTCACTAAGTCACTAAATTGCCTAGCCATGCTCAAATTTGGAAGCTTTCTGCCTCAGCCTCCCAGAGTACTAGGATATGGGCTTGAATCGCCATGCTATTTTCCAGAAATTTTTGTTTCCTTGTTTTGAGTCAGGATGGCCTTGAACTAACTATGCAGACGAGGTTGGCCTCAAACTCACAGCAATTCTTCTGCTTTAGCTTCCCAAGTTCTGGTATTACAGGCATCCACCATTCCTGGCGTTTTTACAGAAACTTTCAAAAATCTTTACCCAAGCTCTTCACTTTCAAAGGATGAGAGTGTAGCTCAGATAGGATTGTTGTTCAGATACAAAGTGAGCCAAACCATTTGCTTATAGAGATTACACTATCTCTTTTTTGTTTTAGTACCTAAGATCCTCAACAACTTTTTTCAGCTGAACAAAAGAGAAAAATGCATTTTATTCTTTGAGCAAACACTTGTCAAGCACATTGTTAAATACTGTGCTTGACTACCAAATTCCTCCTCCTAATCTTACTCAAATTTCATTGCTTAATTCTTTAACTTGGTACAGGTTACATTTTGGAATTTGTTGTCAGAAATGTGCTATTACTAAAAATTTTGTTATAAACATAAAAAATGCACTTATTTATTGTATGGCTCAGCATGCTCCTTTTGAAAACATTTTGCTGTGTTGAGGTTACCAGATGACCTAGTTTGAGGAAACATAAACCAGGAAGCAATGACTTAGTTCTGGCAACTGCTAGAACCTCTAGTGATGTCACCACATTAATCAATCAATCTATGGAACAACATGCATGACTCAGGAGAGCCTGGTTAGTGAAACAAGATTACATTACACTGTTAGGCTAACAAAATGAAAAATTATTTTATTCAATGAAAAATTAATCAGCCCTGTGTGAAACATTTTAGGGGCAGCGGAGATGGCTCAGTGGAATAAGCGCTTGCCTGGCAAGCACAAAGGCCTGAGTTCAATCCCTGGTTCTGCCAAAAAAAAAAATTAAAACCATTTTTATAAATTATGTCCAAGTTGTTTAAATTTACTGCCACAGAATTACCTTAGTGAATTTTTTTTTAATTTTATTTTTGAAATAGGGTCTTTTTTTTAAAATTTTATTTGTGTGTGTGTGTGTGTGTGTGTGTGTGTGTGTGGCCAGCTCAGCCCGCCTGCGGGCAGGGCTGGCTGGCATATGGTGCTGGGGGATTGAACAGCAGCCCCAGTGCTTTGCTAAACTTGTTCTAAGTAGGTGCTTTAGACCACTGAGCCATCTCACCAGCCCCTGAATTTTTTTTTTTTTTTTTGAGAAATTCTTTTAGATGTTTGGGACTTAAGTCAGTACACGACAGACCTAGTTATTAAAGCTATCTAGGTGTTAAGTAGGCGTTTATCCACAAATTATTAAGGTTTTGCTCAGATGATAAAATTTAACAATTAGTCATATTTTCTTAGTGATATCTATCGAACTTAATATGCTAATTTATAAAGTTATCATGAAAAAAAAGCTATTATTTTGTTTATTTACTCATACTCTCCACCCCCATGACTCCACTAAAATCATGATCCCATCCAAACATCCTGTCTCACTCAAGTAGCTGAGTTATCTTCCTGCAGGGGAGTAGCCACGCCCAGTTGTAGGGAAAACAGTCGCAGGATCCTAGCTGTTTAATGCCCTTTGGTCTCCACTGCACACTAAGCACTTGAGTATTCTATCGTAGGTAAATCTCCTATCTCTTCAACCGCGTTTCTGCCTCTATATATTTCTTTTCTTACCCACCATTCTGGAGAAACACTAAGGAGAAAAAAAAGTTTGCAGGTATTGCCGGAGTCAGAACTAAGCCCAACCTGCGCGTCACTTTGAGCCTGAGCCACTCCTTTCCAGAGAGGCCTCGGCAAGGGCGTCGGATCGCCGCAGAGAGCCCAGCTGCAAAGTCGGCTTTTAGACTGTCCTCGGGCTGTGACGAGGGTTCAGTAGGACAAAGCAGCTAAATCATTGTGTCTATAGAAGTGTATAAAAGCCCTACGTTCAGAGTAACCCAGAGTAAAAACAGCCCAGAGTAAAAATCGGTCAGAGGAGTGTGTTTTTAAGACGCGGGAGAGGGATTGTGCTTCACAATTTATCCTGTGAAAACCAGTTGCAGGAGGCAACGCCAAACTCCTCTGCACCCGTAAATAGGTACCAGCGAGTCACTAGAACTCACCGCGCAACCTGCTACTTTCTTGCCCAAGACGGAAAGAGCGGAAACTTCAGGCAGAAAAGAAAGACCCCTCCTCTCTCTCCGGCCGGAAATACTCATCTTTCAGGCGGGCAGAAACAAGCGCACTCAGTTACTTAGCGACAGACAGCACTAAGTTACCGCCCAGCAACAGTCGCGCTGCCGAGTCTCTCACCACTCAGCGCCCGGCTCGCCTTCACACGCCTCACCAATCAGCGCCGGCGCCACAAGGAAGTTTCCAGAGATTTCGAGGAAAAAAAAAATCCTTAAACTCGGATTCATCCGCCTGGTAATTTTTCCGTTTTATTATAAAGGAAGATATGGAATGTCTGGAGGAGAAGGGATGTAATCGTTCAGGATCTTCTGCTTCGGCTGTGAGGAATTGGGCCTTAGTTTAAAAGTTTAACTGAGTCGCAAGAGGTAGAGCCGAGCGAACTACTTTCAGCGGCGCAGGGAGACGACGCTTACGTAGGAGGTTATGTTACGCAACAGACGTTGCATAAATAATAGTTCTGCCGGCTCGCGGCGGTCCGTGAGGTGCAGATTCGCCGGTGTGCTGTTGGTATTGTGCTGGCGGCTCGACTTTGCTGAAAATTTGTGGCGTTGTCCGGTTCGGTAACAGGTATGTTATCGACATTCTTTCCAGACTCTTGCGGAGTCTGGAAAGAATGGAAGAAGGGTTTAAATGTGAAGTTCAGCTTGGCATTCTTAGAGCTGAATGAGCCTCAAGGGGATAGCGTGGGGGAGGGGAGGGCCAGGTGACGACTCAGTCCGGCGCTTTCCTGAACTGTGAGCCTTGTTTTCGTCGAGGGTGGGGGAGGGAGGTGAGGGGCGCGCGACGGCGGCGAAGGCTGGCATGCGCGGTCAGAGACTAACGGACGCTTAACCGATGGAGCGTCCATCAGGTTCACTTAAGCGGGGTAAGGTCGAAGAGGTTTTCTGTGACCTGTGGAAATCTTAACATTGACTATTAATTTAGGGAATGTTTTTGTCTCTTATCAGAGCCTTGTGGGATGGGGTGGTTTTTAATTTTGTGTCAGACTTAGGTTTGGTCAAATTAATGCAGGGTAGTGGAAAGTAAAGGAACATCTCCATAGGAAAGAGAAATGTTTACTAATTTATAAAGCACTCAGGATTTTTTTTGGATAAGTTGAAATCTTGTTTGTCTAGTGGAAATCTGAGTTCAGAGATACTTTTTAAGGCATTTTGAGAATATTATAAAGGACTCCCTAATATATATTTTAAGAATGCTGTTAGATAATGGAAATATAAGTAGTAATTGTCATTAATTTATAGGTCAAAATGCAAATCTTCGTGAAGACCCTGACGGGCAAGACCATCACCCTGGAAGTGGAGCCCAGTGACACCATTGAGAACGTGAAGGCCAAGATCCA
>NW_004524643.1:657700-669938 GCF_000260255.1 Octodon degus
GGCTGGCATGTGGTGCTGGGGGATTGAACCGTGGTCCCTGTGCTTTGCTAAGCTTGTTCTAAGTAGGTGCTTTAGACCACTGAGCCATCTCACCACTGTTCTGTAGTTTTATGGGAACTTTTTACAGTGGTGTCCAGACAGAGTTGTGATTGGTAATAATGCCCAAAATTGTCACTTGGCAATACAGTTGGAGTGTGGGGTTTGTAAGACCTTTGTGCTTTACAGTTGCAGGGCATTCAGTGGGCAATTAAGAGTGAATATAGAGGTTTATGTTTGAAGTTGCGGTGAAGAAAGTGTATTTGTCTAGGTCAAACGCTTAGAAATAAAACAACTTTGGGTTGATCTTGTTTTTTTATCTAGGGGTATGCAATTGTTTCCGCTAGGTAGTAAAATAAACCTTAATACGAGCCAGTGACTAAGTAGAGTGGTTATCATTAGGTTTCAAAGAAGACTGTATTTTTTTTTTTTTTTTTGAGTGGCTACAAATGGGAATGTCTAGCTTCCCAAGTGCTGGCACTATAGGCCTGTGTCTATCAGAGAAATTGGAGGAAAGCCTGGTTTCTCAAGATTATGGAGGGGAGGATACAACCAGTGTTAGGGCAAGTGCACTTAAGATACCACTTTTACTTTTTTTTTTTTTTCTTTGTTGTAGTGCTGGAGCATTCAAGACTTCCCACCAAGCTTACCATGGCCCCATAATTTTGCTGGGTTTCAATTTGATTTTTTTTTTTTTTTTTTTTTTTCTGGCGGAACTAGGTTGAACACAGGCCCTTGTGCTTGCCATGCAAGCACTTAGTTCTGCTGAGCTGTCTCCCTGACCCTGGGTTTGGATTTGGGATCCTGCTTCAAGCTCCTAGAGTGCTGGGATTATAGGTGTGCTAGATGACACTAAACTGTACAATCTAAGTTACTTAATGTCATTGATGGATATTGATAATGTTTCTAATTTTATGATTCTGCAGCTGGGAATATAGCTCAGTGGCAGAGTGCTTGCCTAGCAAGCATGAGAATCATGATTTTAATTGCCAGTACCCCAAAAAATACTGCAGCTGGGGATACAGCTCAGTGGTACAGTACCTGTTTGGCAAGTGTGAGGTCCTGAGTTCAATTTCCAGTACCAAAAAATTGTGCAATAAATGCCCTTTTGTCAACCAATATGCAGGTATTTTCAGGAATGCAAGTGAAGTCACTTTATATAACACTTAAGGTTTTGTAGATACAAAATGATCCTTCAAAAAGTAACTGGAATATTCAGCTTCCCCCCCCCCCCATGTGCTTACCAGGCAAGCACTTACTCTACTGAGCTATCTCTCCAGACCTTGGAATACTTAGCTTTTAAAAGAGAAGTTCTGGGGCTGGGGACATAGCTTAATGGGCACAGTGCCTGCCTGACAAACGCAAGATCCTGAGTTCAATTCTTGGTTCCAAAAATAAAAAAGGGTGTTCTGACATACTACCACATGGATGAGTTAGCTTGTCACGTTCCTTATAAAGCAGTCTTGGCTTTTTACCCTCTCTTGTCCACATTAGTAAATAATTTTGCAGTTTGGTGATTTGCCACCTTTTATAAGGTGGAGTGTCCCCAGTCTTCATGCTTCTGAAATTTGAGTAAGGGTCTAGGCCCCAGGTCAACAGCTCAATCATCAAGACAAATGTGTTGCATGTATATAATCCCAGCACTCAAGGCTGAGGCAGAAATTTTAAGAACCCTATTGCAACACACCTGTGGCCTTCCTTGGACTCCAGTATGCAGCGGCAGCCTCCCCAAAACCATCTTTATTTTTATCTTATTTTTATTTTTTCGGAACTGGGGATTGAACTCGGGCCCTTGTACTTGCCAGGGAAGTGCTTATTCCACTGAACCATCTTCCTGCCCCCCCCACCCCAAACCATCTTTAAAGGAGATAAATCCTGCCAACTCCAGAACTCTTGGCTTCACCCAAAATGGAAAATGTTGACAGTTGAAGCCGAGGATATAGCTCAGAAGAATAAGCGCCCGCCTGGCAAGCGCAAGGTCCTGAGTTCAGCACCTGGTACCACAATAAATAAATAAAAATATTGACAGTTGCATCCACAAAGAGAATGTGCCAGTGCCTTTTGGAGAGAGAAGGAACTTTAGGGCTTGTCTGAAGACCTTACTGGTATCACCCCGCTACACCAACCTTCCCAAAGACCCAGGACTTGGTCCTCTTACTGCAGTTTACCTGCCAGTCTTGGACACCTTGTCTTTCCCCTGGACTGGCTGAGAATCAACATTGTTTTATGCATTTTCAGGCTTGTATTGGTACATTTTAGATATACATGATGCTAACATTGATCATAGGGAATTTGTACCTGTACATGATACATCTTTTCCCATTTCTATTTCCAAAGCTTTATTTGTATTTTTTTCTTTTGTACCTTCTCTCCTCCCCCACTTCATTCTTTTCTTTTTTTCTTTTTTATTTTTTTCATTTGAACATTTTCTTCTCATTTCACAATATATGTTATGCATTTTGGCCCTTATTAACACCTGGTTTCTCACACCAGAGAAAACAATGAGATTTAAGCATATTTGTCTGGTTTATTTCTTTTAACAGTATGGTATCAAGGTATAGCCATTTAGCTAGAAATGTCTCAAGTTTACATATTATGACAGAGTAGTGCTCCACTGTGTAAACACACACACACACACACACACACACACACACACACACACACTCTTATCTTTATCCATTGATCAGGTAATGGGTATTGGGTTGTCTCTAAGATTTAACTATCACAAACTGTCACTATAAACATGAGTGTGCAAATAATGCTTTTAATTTTGGGGGGAAGATACAAAGAGTGGAAATAGCTGGGTTGAATAGACCCTCTAGTTTTAGTTTTTTTGTGAAATCTCACTGATTTCCACATCTGTTGCAGCAGCTTACACCCCCACTACCAATGATGATAGTGCACATCCTTGTCTGATTCCTGGTTTTATTTTATTTTTTATTTGATTTTTTTCCCTCATTCTTAAATTTTCACTTATTTCTCTCAGCAACCCCAGGAAATACGTGCACATCTAGAGAAGAGAGGAGTGGGCCAGTGGGATAGCTCAGCCGACTAAAGCACCTGCTTAGGCAAGCTCGGGAACCACGGTTTGATCCCTGGCAGGTTTCACTATGCAATTCAGGCTGGCCTTGAATTCACTTTGCAGCCCAGGATGGTCTCAAACTCACAGTGATCCTCCTACCTCAGCCTCCCGAGTGCTGGGATTACAGATGTGTGACCATATCTGGCTGTAACAATTTTTCATATATTTATTTGCCATTTCTAATTTTTCATCTGAGAAGTGTTTGTTTTTCCTCCCAGATGTCCATTTTTGGATTGGGTCTTTAAATTTGGGGGATCTGATTACTGATTATTTTGAGTTTTTTATATATTCTACATATTAATCTTTTTTTCTCACAATTTTAGTGTTTTAAAAACCACAATTTTGGAGGGCTGGTGAAATAGTCCAGTAGAATAAATGCAAGGAAAAAAAAAAGTAAAAACCACAATTTTATCTTATAGCTTTGGAGGTCAGAAATCCAAAATAGGTGTTATGTGTCTCAAATCAAAGGTACATGGTTCCTCCTGTAAATTTCAGGGGAATCCATTTCTTGCCTTTTTCAGTTTCTGGAATGCTTGCACTATTTCCTGGTTCTTGGCCATATGATCCTCTTTCTCCAGCCCTGACCCTCTTGCCTCTTGTAAGGACCCCTGTGGCTGCAGAGGGCCACTAGAATATAGGGTAAACTCAACTTAGTCCTTAAAACCTCTGTAAAGCCCCCTTTAGCACAGATTATGAGGATTTTGGGGGTGGGGGTAGGTGCATGATTTTCCTACTACAGGGGCAGCCAGGTCAGAGTGGCTGCATTTTAGACAAGGGTGCATGGGAGAACTTCACTGAGGTCACATCTCCATCGGGACTGACAGGCTGCCAAGGCTTCCTGTGGATATTAGGGAAAGACAGGCAGGTAGCAGACAGCCAGGGCAAGGGCACCTTTTCCTGGGTCCCTTCTTTCCTGCTGCCCCTAAACCACACGCCCAGCTACCTCCCACCTCTTGTTTTAGGAACAGAGGGACTGAGACCCCCAATCGTCAACCGGCTCGGTCAAAGTCCCTACAGCCCACAGCTTCTCAAAAGGCAGTTGGGCCTGGGCTTCGGGCTGGTTCTGTCCATGCAGCGTCCGCCAGCAGTGCCACTGGCGCAGGGAGGCGCTGGCCTCCGAACTGAGCCCCTGGGCACACGGCTCTTGTCGGGTTGGCAGTGGGCAATGTGGTGCAGCGTCCCGAACTACGTGGCTCTCGGGAGCTCCTCCGGATCCAAGAACTTCATACGAAACTTCATGCCTAGCTGCGTCTCTGCGATGCGCGGACTCTAGATCAGCTCCTCGGTCAGCGCGGGCAGGGAGGTGACGGCTCCCAGGAGCTTCTGCTTCTCTCCCGCCAGGCCCGTGTAGACATCGCAGCACACGGCCGGCAGCAGCGCCACCTTGCGGCGCGGGGAGCACGCGGCGTGCAGGTGCCAGAGGCGCGCGTGGTTGCTCTACATATTAATCTTTTGTCTGAGGAATAGCTGGGAAAAATTTTCACCCACAGGGTTGATTATCTCTTCATTTGTAGTTTTCCTTGGTATTCAAAAAATCCTTTCAATAAATTGGGCTCAGTGGCACACGCCTGCAATTCCAGCATTTGGGAGGCTAAGGCAGGAGGATCACTGTGAATTCAAGGCCAGAATGTTGAATGTACCTGGACTTTCTATCTTGAATTAACATCAATTCAAGATATTGTTTCCTTTATTTCTTTTTCAGTTATTGTTATTTGGATACAGGAATGCTATTAATTTTTCTTGGGCTGGGGAGGTAGCTTGGTGGTATAAGTGCCTGTCTGGCAAGCACAAGGAACCGGGTTTGATACCCCCCAGTACCACACTCTGTGCTGGCCCCTGAAACTGGGCATGGTGGCACATGCCTGTAATCCCAGCGCTAAAGTGGCTGAGACAGGAGGATCACTATGAGTCTGAGCTGCATAATAAGATTCTGTACCAAATAAGTAAATAAATAAAAGATAAAAAGAAAATTAATTTTTGAGTGTTGACTTTCTATCCAGATACAAATCTTTTGGTGAAATTTTTAGGGTCTTCTATGTAGATTATCATGTCATATGGAAATAATGATAATTTAGGTTCCTCCTTCCCTATCCTTATTCTTTTTATTTCTTTCTCTTGTCTAATTGCAAGGATATGCTTGCTTCTTTGAATTAATTTAGGAGTGTTGCTTCTCTTTCAGTTGTATTAAAGAATTTAACAAGTATTAACATTAGGTTTTCTCTAAATTTCTTGTAAGATTCAGCAGTAGATCCATCAGGGCCTGAGCTTTCTTGGTAGGCTTTTGATTTTGTCTTCAATTTAATTAATTGCTATTGGTTTCATTAGAATTTTTCTATCTTCTTGATTCAGCTTGGTAATTCATATGTGTTATGGTTTGTGTCTAGATGTCCTCCCAAAGCCTCATGGAGTTTTTTTTTGGCGGAACCAAGGATTGAACTCAGGCCCTTGCACTTGCCAGGAAAGCACTTATTCCACTGAGCCATCTCCCCAGCCCCACTCATGCAGTTTTAGATGAGGCTTTTTCAGATATGGCTGAATCTAGAGTGTGTGATTGATGCATGGTATAATGCTACCATTAAGGCTGTGTGATTGCAGGATCAGTCCACTGATTGGATTGGCACTGTCCTAATTCCCGTAGACTGGATACAATATACGGGACAGAAAGAGGCTGTTCTCTCTCTCCTGTTATTTTGCTACCTTCTGGCCACCATGAGCTGGTTCCTTCTTGTTGCTTTTATTGTTTTCTGCCAACAGGAATGGTTGTCCCTCTAGCATTTGCCACCCTGCCTTGGAGCTGGCTGACTATGGATTGGAACTTCTATAGACTTTGCCTTTGGATATTGAGTATTTTGGCTCAGGAATGAGAAAAGTAATTAAGGCAATATGTATCTAGGAGTCTGTTAATTTCTTTTGTGCTTCCCGTCTTATTAGAGTACAGGCTCTCGAGTGGCACACTCTTGGATCTCTTTTGCCACCATCTGCTTGTGGCACCACCTCCTCCTCTTCCCACTGTGACAGCAGCCCTGAGTCACTCCCTGCACAGCTCCACCGGACTTCCAGAACTAGCTCCTGATAATAATAATAATAATTACTATTATTATTATTATTACTAAATAATAATTGTTATTATTTTGTATTTAGGATATCGGGTCTACAGGTCTACAAGGTCTTCAGCATCTCACTGCATATAATGGATTCATAGTGATCCTCCTGTTTACAGCCTCCCAAGTGCTGGGATTACAGGCCAAGTCACCACACCCAGTCTAACAGCCTGGGGGTGGGGCCAGCACAGACAAATTAGAATTAAAACAGGAAAAATTACAAGTGACATAGAATTTCACTTAACAAAGTAATATGAATTTCACAGTATTTGTTGTAATACATAGTGTTGTCTTCCAACCAGTTATTCATATCACCAGATATGTGCTGATATTTGGAGTTCTTACAACATAGCAGGAGGGACAACAAAGAAGTCTGAATTTAATCAAGATTTGGGTGAAGAACAGGAAGAGAGCAGCCAAGTAAAAGAGAAGAAGAAACTGGTGAAGAAAAAAAATCAAAGCATGTCAGCTGACTGTTCAGATGATGTAAAATCCTCTGATTCTTGCAACCCTTCAAGAAAGACTTGATGGTCTGCTTGCTGGGGATCGAACCTAGGGCCTTGTGCATTGAAGGCAAGAGCTCTACCACTGAGCCACATTCCTCACCCTTGATGGGCTTCTAGACACACCAACAGGATACATTCAACACTTACCTAGGGTAGCTAAAATAAGAGTGAATGCTCTCAAAAATCTTCCAGTTAAATGTGCAGAGACAGAAGTGAAATTCTATGAAGAAATTCATGATGTTGACAGAAAGTATGCTGTTCCTTATCAACCTCTTTAATAAGCGATTTGAGATCATTAATGCAATTTATGAGACTACGGAAGAAGAGTGAGAATGTAAACCAGATGAGGAAGATAAAATTTTGGAGGAGCTGAAAGAACTAGCCAAAACTGAAAATGAGAAAAAGGATGAAGAAAAACAAGATGCTAAAGGAATTCCTGAATTTGGGTCTACTGTTAAGCATGTTAACTTGTTCAGTGATATAGTTCAGAAACATAATGAACCTATTCTGAAGTATCTGATGGATATTAAACTGAAATTTTCAGACGCTGACCAGCCTATAAGTTTTTATCTTAGAATTTCATATTGGACTCAATATGAAGCACTGACAAAGACATATAGGATTGTTATAACCTGTGCGATTGATTCAAATTTTGTAACTCTGTATGCTTGCACTGTAACTTTACTAACTGTTATAACCTGACATATGCGCCGCCATCTTGTTCTGTATGTGCCATTCTAGATGCAGTAACTTTCCACTGTGCCCCGTTCTCTACTTGAGAACCTGCAGCTGGGCCTTTCTCACGCTGTCCTCTGTGCACACACTTGAATCTAGTTCCGGCCCAACATCCTGTTCTTGCCATCGATCCCAGGCACAAACTATACCCAACCACCCAACCTGTTAATGTTCTTGAAGACAGGTAATTTTTCCACAGTAGCCCCTAGTTGCCCCCTGACGTCACCCTTTTGAGGTTTGTTGGCTTAAATACCTACTCCCCTCATTCTCCTGGTGCGCACCTTAGCACACTCTGCAGGGTGTCTGCCACTGGGTACCTGCTAAAATAAAGCACTTTTTTCTTTTTGAGCCTGCCTCCTTTTTGGGTTACAACAGGATGAGATCTGAACCAGATGATTCTGATCCCTTTTCATCTGATGGACCAGAAATTATGGGGTGTACAAGGTGCCAAATAGATTGGAGAAAAAAGAATGTCACTTTGAAAACCATTAAAAAGAAGCACACACATAAGGAATGTGGGACTGTTTGTACTGTGACTAAAATAGTTTCAAATAATTCTTTGATTTTTTTGTTCCTCCTGAAGTTCCTGAGACTAGAGGTCTGGCTGCTGCTGCTTAAACTATCCTCCTGCAGACTTTGAAAAGTGGTTTTTTTTTTTTTTTTTTTGTCTTTTTGAGACAGGGTCTCACTACGCAGTTCAGGCTGGCCTTGAGCTCACTTTGTAACCCAGGCTCCTTTCTAAGTTGCAACGATCCTCCTGCTTCAGCCTCGTGAATCCTGGGATTACAGGCATGTGGCTGGCTGCAGACTTTGCAATTGGTCACTTTTTAGGGGAGCATATAATTCCCAAATCAGTGTTAAAATTTACTGGAGAAGCTATTGAAGATAATGACAATGATTATGATGAAGAAAGTGAAGAAGTGGATGAGAAAGGGGAAGGAGATGAAAATGATCTGGACTAGGACCCAAAGAAGGATCAAAACCCAGCAGCATGCAAGTAGCAGTGAAAGACTGTGCATGGTGGTGCACACCTGTAATCCTAGTTCTTGGGAGGCTGTAAACAGGCGGATCACTATGAATCTGATCTAGTAGTGAGACTCTGAACACCCTATAGACCCTTCCCTAAAAAATAAAATAAAATAAAAAAGTAGCAGTGAAATAGGATATTTGTGGTCTGGAGGATAACCTGCTCTGTCATGACCTAAACACAACCATTATTTACATATAACCTTATGTTTTTGTATTTTCTTGATAGAGTCAGTAATTTTTTTTAAAAAAGGAATTGGTATTATAAAGACCAATTTGTTCTAACTAGCATTTTAACTATAGTTTCACTTCCAGATCCTCTCTGAAGCATGTTCATTCATTGCTGCAATTTGGCTCTTTGCATCATATAATTTTAGAGTACAAGTATGAAAATGAAGGGTTTTTTCCCACCTTTGGTCCTGGAAATTAAATTTAGGACCTTGTACTTACCAGGCAGGCACTGTGCCACTGAGCTAAATTCCTGGTCAACTATTTCTTTTTTTTCTGAAGAATCAAAGTAGTTTTCCTATATATAGTTTGCTTTCCAGTCAGCGGAACACGGAGCGAAACTGGGAGTCCACATCGACCTCTCCTGCCTTCAGTTGCCGGTATCAGGTGTAGCTCACCACGCCAGGTCGTCAGGCGCAGTAGCGGCCCTGGCAGCCCAGTTCCCTGCCTCTGCCTCCTGGGTTTGCATCCAACCCTGGTGGCTTCGAGGGCTCTCTCACTCGCTCGCTCGCTCAGTGTGAGGAGACCAGGAGGCTCTCCTCCCTCTGTCCTACCCTGCGGTCTGCTGTCCCGACTCCACTTCAGCCTGGAGGCGGCGGTAGCTCTGGGGACTCGAGGCCTGGCCGGGAGGGGGCAAGGAGGGGCGCGGGATGGGGAGTGGGGGTGGGGTGGGGTGGAGGACCGCGCCTCCTCTCAACGCGTGTTCCCTCTCTCCTCCGCCCTGGTCCCCTCCTCATCTCATCTCTCCTGTTCTCCGATCCCACTCACTCACCCTGTCCCCTGCCCCCCTCTCTGCCCCCCCCCCCAGCGGACCCGGGGGACACAGGCCCAGTCCCACTACACCTATCATGAGAAAGTCCCGGAGCCTGCCCTGGTCGCCGGTAGAAAGCACTGAACCTGGCGTCCTGGTGACACAGAAATCGTCCTCGAGGCCTCCGGGGAACCCAGTGTCTGCAGCACAGTGCGCACAGCGTTGAACTATTTGGAAGAGCTCGCCTGCCCGGGGCCCACCCGCTCCCCCAGAGGTCTTCTAAAATAACTGGGGGGAAGGCAACGTGAAAATGGGTGATAGGCAAGCGTTTGACCACGGAGCTACACCCAGATCCTTTTTATGTGCATTTTTCATGTTTATTATGTTTGTTCGTTCAAACACAGGAGTATTGAGTGTTATTATTATTTGGTTTGTTTGTTTTCCCTTCCTGAAGATTGAACTCAGGACCTTTGCATTGAGCTCCTTCCCTGAGCCTTCTTGCTGCTTTGAGACAGGCTCTGGCAGGTTTGCCCAGGTAGGCTGCAATTTGCTGTCCTCCTGTCTCACCCACCCAGAGTCCTGGGATTACAGACCTATGATACCATCTCTCAATTTATATTCCTGAAAGGACTAGTAGGTGGAGAATTACCAGGAAAGGGTAAGAAGAGGCTCTAGCAGCTAGGGGTTATGGGAATCCAGAGTTGGGAAGCTGATGGCCTGGATTTAAAAGGGTGACAGTCTGAATAGAAACAAGCGGAAATACCTGAAATTGAGTTTGGTAGGGTAAAGGGCTTGCATGATGGATTGAACACTGAGGGATGGAGAGAGAGAAAGATCAACAGGAAGTTCCTGAGTGGTTGGTAGTCATCCACTCAAGTGAGGAAACTAGTTGGAAAATAGGTTTGGGAAAAGTAATGTAGTGTTCTGCTTGAGGGTTTAGGATGCAATGTGAAGTGTTATCCAGACACAGGATACTTGAGACTGGAGGTCAGATGAAGAACATGGACTGGAAGAGAGAATTTGAAGCCCAAAGATGATATTCACAGCACTAAGAATAAAAGGTAGGGCTGAGGATGGATAGTTCATATAGTTCATGCAGGAGGTGCTGAATTTCATTCCATCAGTTAAGTTCAAGGAGGAAAGAGGGGGCCTGGGGTAGAATAAGTGCTTCCCTGGCCAGCACAAGGGCCTGAGTTCAATCCCCGATTCCGCCAAAAAAGAGAGAGAGTGAGAAAGGAGGACTGCAAGAATGTGTTAGGGGGTTGGGGACACCAATGCTTAGAGATAAGGAGGAAAAGGGAGGACCTGCCAAGGGTTGACCAGAGAGGTAGGAGCAAACCAAGAGGGACTAAGAAGGACATTGTTTTAAGCCCTCAGTTATGCCAAAGTTATCAGAGAGAAGGGCATACACAGCTCCACTGGAGAAACTGTATATGAACTAAGCACAGAAGTGTCAGTGCAGTGGGACAGATGGAGAAGCTGTTGAGGTAGTACATGCACACAAGTCTTTCCAGAGGTTGGGGGTGGTGAGATGGCACAGGGGCCGGGGTCAAAGGAGTGATTCAGTATTGATGTGCAGTCCCACATTTGTACTTTTAGGAATGAACCAGTAGAAAGTGACAGGTCAAAGATCCTAGATGAGCGGGGTGTGGTGTCATACCTCTGTAATCCAATCCCAACTACACAGTAGGCTAAGATAACAGGATGCAAAGCTCAAAGCCATCCTGGACTTGATAGTTCCTGACTCAAATACATGAGCCAGAGACTGTAGCACATGCCTGTAATCCAGCACTCAGGAGGCAGAGGCAGGAAGATTGCTTCGAGTTTGAGGCCAACATGGGCTACATAGTGAACTAAGGCTAGCAAGATCCTGTCTCAAAAAAAAAAAAAAAAAAATGGGGTTGGGGACATGGCTCAGTGGTAGAACACTTGCCTAGCATGTGTGAGGGCCTATACTAGGACAAAAATGGGCAAAACACTAAAACAATAACCATAGTTTGTGTCTGTAGTTTGTAATCTTTGTCTGTTTTTTCAGGCTCTTTGAATACCTTTGATATTTTGTGGTCTTACCAAGCCCCTTAGAACTCCACTGACCATGCCAGTTTGTTGTGATGGTCCTTTGAAAAAAGAAAGGAATAAAACTGTTGGCAGCCATTAAGAAATTAAAAAAAAAAGTTTTCCTGCTAGTAGTAGACAGAGTTTAAGTCACTTGCATAGTTATGTTTTTCATTTTTTTGTTATACAAAATGTAGTGACTTATACTAGGACAATTCATCATTTAAGGAAAAGAAATAAACTTGTGGGGTTTTTAAAAATTATTTTTTTTTTAAACTTGTGGTTAAGAATTTCCAATAAGGCCAAATCTAATTGTTAGCTTATTCATGGATTTTTATATTTCAGGTGAAAGTCAGCCAAAAGGAAGGCTGACATCCATGCTTATGGTTGCCACAGAAATCTGAATAAAACCTAGAATTTTTAGAAGTTAAACTGGTACTATTTTAGTATATTTCTAAATTTAACATCCATTAAATAGGTGTCTTTTCTTTGTGCTAGGGTCTACCTTCTGCTTTCTTGGAAAAGATGACTTTACATCATTTGATGACCCTATTTCACTTTTGTTTGGTTATTTATTTGCTTATTTTAACAGTCCAAAGTAAAAATGTAAAAAAAAAAAAAATACAGGTTCTCAAAGTAGGTATTGATGATCTTCTAGATTTCTGCAGGATCCATTGTGATTTCATTCTTTTCATTCTTAATTGCATGGACTTGAATC
>NW_004524643.1:670277-677375 GCF_000260255.1 Octodon degus
CTCTCTCTCTCTCTCTCTCTCTCTCTCTCTCTCTCTCTCTCTCTCTCTTTCTTTTTTTTGCTATGTTTTTCTAATTTGGGAGCTTACTGCTATAAATTTCTCTCACAGGAATGTTTTCACTGTGTCCCATAAGTTCCAGTGTATTATATTGACATTTTTTTAATGAGCAGAATATATTTATTGAGGGAAAGAAAGCTCCTATCCGAGAGAGGGACAGGAGGGGGGCCCCCCCGAGCAGGTTGTTCCCTGTATTGACATTATTATTGTTTAATTGTAGAAACTTCCTCTTTTCTTCTTTAATTTCATCTGTGACCTATTGGTTATTCAGGGAGGTACTATTTAGTTTTCCTGTATTTATGAAAGTTTTGTGATTTATTTTGCCATTGTCTTCCAACTTCATTGCACTATGATCTGATAATATGGATGGGATGATTTTTAACTCCTTTGTATTTACTTAACAATATCCTATGTGCTCCTATGTGCTTTATTTTGGAGAATATTTTATGTGCAGCTGAGAAGAACATGTTCTCATATGTTGTGGGGTTGAACACTCTGTAGACATCTACTAAGTCTATTTCTTCAAAATTTTGTTGAGTTTTTGTGAGATTTTTTTTAGTTCTGTTATTTATTTTTTGTTGAGTTCTATTTGTGACAGTAGATGTCTTTTTTTTTTTTTTTTTTTTTTGTCTTTTTGAGACAGGGTCTCACTATGCAGTTCAAGCTGGCCTTGTACTCAGTTTGTAGCCCAGACTGGCCTCAAATTTGCAATGATCTTCCTGACTCAGCCTCCCAAGTGCTAGGATTACAGGCTTATGCCACCTCACCTGGCACTGTAGATTTTTTGTTTGTTCATGGCTAATTTGGAGCTCTATATGCCTCACTTACTGTATGTCAAATTCTAT
Organism: Octodon degus; assembly: GCF_000260255.1. Classification (NCBI taxonomy): domain Eukaryota; kingdom Metazoa; phylum Chordata; class Mammalia; order Rodentia; family Octodontidae; genus Octodon; species Octodon degus. The sequence goes on from NW_004524643.1 coordinate 671,180, forward strand.
TTATTTGCTTGGGTAGTTTTCTGCCATAAATTCTGTGAACAGGTTTGGTATTTTTTTAATGTCATTTGCACTACCTCCTGCTTTTTCATTGATTCTAATCAGTCTTATGCTTAAACTCTGATCATTCTTCTTTGCATCATCTAGCAGTTTGGGGGTTGATTTTTTTTATCATCACTTGTTATTTTTAAGAAATCTTTCATTTCATGATCACTAACTACAATTCTGTCTTCTACATCTGCAATTCTGCCTTTACATTGGCTCACTCTGCTGCGTACTCTTTATTTTATTTATTGTATTTTTAAAATTCATTTTTATTTTTATTTATTTTTTAAATTTTTTAAAAACTAAATTTTTTCTTAGTTCTGTTATTTATTTTTGTTGAGTTCTATTTGTGACAGTAGGTGTCATTTTTTTCTTTTGTCTATTTGAGACAGGGTCTCATTATGCAAGACAGGCTGGCCTTGAGCTCACTTTGTAGCCCAGACTACTCTCGACTCACAGTGGTCCTCCTGCCTCAGCCTCCTAAGTGCTGGGATTGCAAGTGTGAGCCACCATGCATGGCGACAATTGGGTATTGAAGTCCCCCATTACAATTGTATTAGTGCTTCTTTGGATTTTCATGTCTGTTAACATCTGTGTTTTGTTTTTGTTTTTGTTTTGTACATGGTATACAGGGTCTCACTACATGGATCAAACTCATAGTGACCCTCCTGGTTTCAGCCTCTCAAGCACTAGGATTACAGGTGCTCACCACCATGCCCAGTCTCAATTGCCATCTCAGCGTACCCTGGGGGTAGGGCTGGCAGCACCCTGGGGATTGAACCCAGGTCCCTGTGTCTGCCTATGTAGGCACTTTAGTCCGCTGAGCTATCTGGATGTCGCTTGCTGCATACTTTTTTTTTTTTCTGGCAGAACCAGGGATTGAACTCAAGCCCTTGCACTTGCCAGGGAAACGCTTATTCTACTGAGCCATCTCCCCGGCCCCTACTGCATACTTTTTAAATGTAATTTTTAATCTCTTGTATATCTGTTTGCATCTGTTTCTTTTTTTTTTTTTTTTTTTTTTCCGATGCATCTGTTTCATGGATTTCATTTGTGTCCTGTGTTAGGCATTCATGGTTTCTATTATTTTCCTAAGCTCCTGTATGCTTTTATCCATATCTGCTCTAGAGCCATAAGTCAAGTCTTTCATTACGGTTACCATCTCTGTAATTATCTAAAATCATGCTTTTTTTTATTTTTTATTTTATTTTATTTATTTGAGAGACAGAGAGAGAGAGAGAGAGAGAGAGAGAGAGAGAGAGAGAGAGAGAGTGGTGTGTGTGTGTGGCCAGCTCAGCCCACCAGGGGGCGGGACTGGCTGGCATGTGGTGCTGGGGGATTGAACCACGGTCCCTGATGCTTTGCCAAGCTTGTTCTAAGTAGGTGCTCTAGACCAGTGAGCCATCTCTCCAGCCCCTCTGTAATTATCTAAGAAATTATTTCTGATTTGTTTTTTTTCTAGAGTTTCTTTAATTTGCTTTTTTATTTTTGCTGTTACCACTTTAAAGAGTCCAGTTGGGTGACTTTGGAATCGGTCCACTTCATTGTGCCCTGGGTTTGTCATTGATAAACTGGCAGTCTGATTTGCATCCTGCTCAAGTGTCTTCTCATGTCTTTTAATTTTCTTTTTTTAAGTGTTATGGGTTCTCAACACAGAAACCAGACCAAAATCCAATTATTAAATTTTATGAGCCTTTATTACTGGACCCAGGACTGCTTGACCATACTCATGCAGGGGAGGACAAACGGCGAGAGAGCCTTAGAAGTACAGAGGTTTTAAAGGTAGAAATTGCATCTTGTTTGGCAAACAAATTTGTCATTTAACATAGAACAGTACCTTGAGGGACAGCGTGACCATTACTCAGCATACATTTTTTCTGGGATGTTGGGCGCAGCCTCCCGGCTTTGTTGTCTCCTTTAGTTTTCCCTCCGGTGGCATAAAATAATGCACACCTAGCATTGTCTAATTCTTGTTTAAGGCATATAATGGTCGTGATTACCATAGCAATGCCTTTTCGTTGGTTTTGTACAGTTAGAAACACTTTAACCTTTACTTTGATTTATTTTGTAGGCCTATTCTGCTAACTCTCAGTCTTTTGATGATTTATCAACAGTACACCGAGCCTCCTTGTGGTCTTACAAAGGAAGCAGGGTCACAGAAAGTTGAGCAAAGTAATTTTTTACACTTGGTTTTACATTAACTCATTACGTTAGTTTCACATTAACCCTTTACATTAAGTTTTATTTATTTATTTTTTTTCTGTATTTTAGGGAAGGGTCTTCAGGGTGTTCAGGGTCTCACTACTAGATTGGACTCATAGTGATTCTCCAGTTTACAGCCTCCCAAGAGCTGGGATTACAGGCGCGTGCCACCATGCCCAGTCTCAATTGCCATCTCAGCACGCCCTGGGGGCAGAGCCAGCAAGGCAGGGCCCGGGATCCAATCCCTGCGCCTGCATGCAGGTGCTTTAATCTGCTTACCTATTTGGCCAGCACTTTTTTTTTTAAAGTTTAATATCTGGGTTGATGCTTATAAATTGATTATGGCAAGTAGCTTTGTTGCTAGTATTTAGAACCCTTAGAAAATGATTACTTCCTAGAAATATCTTCTAGGTATAACTGGCTTTGGTGTTTTGAGTCTGTTCCAAGGTCCTACCCCTTCAATTTATTGGGGATTAGAAGTTGCTGCTTATTTAGAAGAGTCCCTTATTCTTTGACACTGGTTTGTAGTATTTTTTAATGACCTTTAGGCAATCTTAGTCTTGGTATACTAGGAAGAACAACTGAAAACAATTATGTCAACAACATTAAAACAATTATGCCAGCTGACAAGATAGCTCAGTGGACTAAGCTCCTGCTTAGGCAAATGCAGAGACTGGGTTCCATTTGATCCCTGGCATGACATGCCCCATGGGCTCTGCCCCCCCCCCCCCGGGAAGCTGAGCTGGCCACCAAGACCAGGCGTTTTGGTGCATGCCTGTAATCCTAGTGCTGAGGAGGATCACTAGGAGTCTGAGCTGCATAGTGAGACCCTGTACCAAACACATAAAAAAAATTAAAATCAATTTTTTTTTTTTTAGGGAATGGTCTACATGGTGTTCAGGGTCTCACTACTAGATTGAACTCAAATTCTTAAAGTGATCCGCGTGTTTAGAGTCTCCCAAGAGCTGGGATTACAGGCGTGCACCACCACGCCCAGTCTCAGTTGCCATCTCAGTGCGCCCCAGGGGCGGGGGTGGGGCCAGTACATCAGGCCTGGGAATTGAACTCCCAGCCGCTGTGCCTGCTTACAGGTGCTTTAATCCGCTGAGCTATTTGGCTGGCCCCTCAAATTAAAATTAAAAAATTTTCAAGAAAGAAGCATCATGTCACCTTGGCTAAAGTAATGCAGTCAGGGGCCAGAGAGATAGCTTGAGGCATAAGCACCTACCTGGCAAGCACAAGCACTGGAGTTCAATCCCAGCCTCACACACCCTGCAGTCTCACCCATGATATGGCCTGGAACCGGGCCTGTATTACAGGTGGCGCACACCTGTAATCCCAGGACTCCCGAGGTTGATCCAGGAGGATCTCTGTGAGTCTGAGACCAGCCTGGGAGCTACAAAAGTGACCACAAGGCCAGCCCCAACTGCATAGTGAGACCCTGTCTAAAAAAAATCAAATAATACAATCAGCAATAACAATGACATCAAACAGCCTAAAACAATCACAAACTGTGGTAACCATTGATTTACCACCTTTAACCATGCACACTAGTTTTGGGATTGCACAACAAAATCTAAAACAAACCTGAAAAGTGTGTACATTAGATGTGCCTTCAGTATGGTAATATTACCCTCAGGGGAGAAAATTTAAAAAAGGTTGGAGGAAACAGAAATAGAAGAGAAAGATTAGAGGCAAGACCGGACGACAAAGGAAGGTTATACAAACTCTGGGAAATTGGGGAATAACAAGAGGGAAAGAGAGAAGGAAGAAATAAAAACAACAACTACAGAACTGAACAACATCAACAAAACTGGAAACAGGCTGGGGAGATGGCGCCGTAGAATAAGCGCTTGCCTGGCAAGCGCAAGGGCCTGAGTTCCATCCCCAGTTCCGCAAACAAAACAAAACAAAAAACTAGAAACAATATTCACACATATAAAAGCAAGAATAGGGGGCCAGGGAGATGGCTCAGTGGAATGAGCACTTCCCTGGCAAGCGCAAGGGCCTGAGTTCCATCCCCAGTTCCGCAAACAAAACAAAACAAAAAACTAGAAACAATATTCACACATATAAAAACAAGAATAAATAAGAGAAAGGAAAAGAAGAAAATTAAATTAAAAAAATTTTTAATGTATTTCGTACAGGGTCTACAGGGTCTCTCTGCACAGATTGGACTTTTAGTGATCCTCCTGTTTCCTGCCTCCCAAGCACTGGAATTATTCCCAATCTCAAGCACTGTCTCAGCACATCCTGAGGGTGGGGCCAGCATGATACACCAGGGATGGAGTCCTGGTCCCTGCACCTGTCTAAGCAGGTGCTTTAGTCTGTTGAGCTATCTGGCCAGCCCAAGAAGAACATTTTTAAGTATGTTCATTGCAAGGCATGTCTGCTTTCACTGGTAGACAAAGTGGGTAGAGTCCAGATCCACGCTGATCCATCCCAGCCAGCCAGCAGTAGGTATGCAGCGGGGTGTTGGATAAGTCCAGCAAGTCTGCACCTTCAGTTTCCCTGAAGTTCAGGATTGTTTCTGGTTGTGAGGCAGGAGCCTGATGAGCACAGTCTGTGACGCCCATGTGCCTTCCGCTGGCTTGAACTCAACTCCTTGACCTGCTGATTAGTGTACAGTTCCACCCGGCCCTGAGCTGGGAACCACTAGATGGAGCCATTCCCCCAGCTGCTCTGAGTTCTGAGCTCAGTTGTCCCCTCTCCATGATGGCTAATGGCCAATGGCCCTCTCTTAGGGACATGTGAATGCAAGTAACTCACTAGCGGCTGTGGTTGTAGGCTGAGTCTCCTGCTCCATTCCTGCTGGAGCATTTCTCCATGAGGCCTCTGTAGGTTCAAGTCATTTCTTTCATACAGCCAGTCAGGGCTCAGGGAGAAAGCATTCCCTGACCCCTCCTCCATGTCTCCTCCTTCTTAATTGAAGTCTCTTTCTTTGCTTTCCCCATGGGCTTCAATTTTCCCTTCAAATTTTTGCTGGGTCCCTCAGACCCACTTTCCTCCTCCTTTTCCTCATGTTGCTATGTTCCAAAATCTGGACACCAAATCTTGGAGGAGCTCTCTCTCTCTGTTCACCACTTCACCATCTTCAGGGAATTTCCAAACCCATGTTCTTGAAAGCTATTTTTCTGAGCATCAGGCCTGAGTGAAACCTTTAGAAGCTAAGGAAGCCTACTCTTCTTTTAATGCCAACTCTTTAATGCAGACTGCCTTTTAGATTACCTGTCCTGCTCCCTCCCACCACTGGACTTTTCCTGCAAGCAGATGGCAAGGTTTCTTGGAGCAAGATGCCACCTACCACCATGCCAACCAAGAAGGGAAAAAATCCACAGACCAATCAACAACATGGCCAGAGGAGCATAGAAAAACAAGGATTTCCAAAGGACAGAGGGTAGTCAAAGGGTATGGGGCACAACTGAATTAAAGAATAATCTCTTTTTTTGGTGGGGAGGGGGGTTCCTGGGAATTGAACTCAGGACCTTGCCCTTGCCAGACAAGCACCAAGCCATTGAGCTATATCCCTAGCCCTTGAAGAATAATTTCTTATATTCCACAGGGTAAAAATGATTTACAGCAACTAACTGAATGTTTCAAGATCACGTTAAGTGCTTGCTTAGCAAGCGCAAGGTTCTGAGTTTGGTCCCTCATACACACACACACACACACACACACACAGACACACACACACTCCCACATAGCTAATAGGATGGTATGTGTTTCCAGGAAATGATAAATGCCAGATAAATAAATAAAAATTAAAAAAAAAAAGGACTGGTCAGATGGCTCAGTGGTCTAAAGCACCTACTTAGAACAAGCTTAGCAAAACATAGGGACCGCAGTTCAATCCCCCTGCACCACATGCCAGCCAGCCCCGCCCCCTGGTGGGCTGAGCTGGCCACACACACACACACACACACACACACACAAATAAATAAATAAATAAAAA
>NW_004524643.1:678896-685379 GCF_000260255.1 Octodon degus
CTTTTTTTTTTTTTAAAGAAGCACTTTTTTTTTTTTTTTCCTCTCTCTGAATGCCTTCAGGGCAGGTTTGCCTGGCTTGAGTTGTAGGGATTGAACCACAGCAAGCTGAGCCTGACTGCTTTGTTGAAGCAGCCACTTAAAGAACTGAGCTAAGGGGCAGGCCCCCTTAAGAAGCACTTTTTGAAGTTAGTATGTGAGATGATTTTTTTTTTTTTTTGTTTCCTCCAAATTTGCTTTATGTAATTGGGTGGATATAAATTAACGAACAGAAATTTAATAAGATACATGTAACAATTTAACAGAACCTGATAATCTAGTTTCTTTTAATTTTCCTCAAATTCAACTTTGAGTCATTCCATCATGGAGCTCATAAGGAAATTAACTAACATATGTATAATACAGCTGAATGTCAAATAAGTACTAATGACATACTAAATTCTCCTATAATGCAATTATGAAGAACCTTCCAGAAACTTGTTTTGTCTGTAGAAAAGTGTTAAGACTCAGATATTCAACTCAATGTAAAATAAGAAACTAATTTGTTAGGCAGAGACTGCTTCTCCTTTTGCTTACGAATGATTTTTAGCTGTAATATCACTGAGCTGAACAAATAAGTCACCTTTGAGTACACAAGGAAAAATAAACACATGCTAAGTGGATAAAACACTACTACAGATTTACTAGACCATCTCTAACACTTCAGAAGCTTAGAGATTTAGAGTATTCTTACATTAACTGCAAGAAAAATTAAATGAGAAATTCCTTTTTTTGAGATCACAACTATGAAGTCATGTTATACAAATTCTGTATTTGTGTGCAAAACATGAAACACATTTACCTTTTTTCCTTGCTTAGTCTTATCAGTCATCTAGAAGGACTTAATATATACCTTTCCAAGAGACACAGACTGAGATGTATTTATATAACTTCAATAAACCTCAGCACAACAGTTATGAGAGATGCAGTATCCTTTTGCTATGGGTCAAGACAACAAGGAAGGAGGTCATAGGAAAGAATAAATCAAAACTGTTATAACTAAAAAACTACTTGTTTACATTTCACCATGGCGCCTCCTTCATTTTCACATAAGCATGGTAGCATAATTCAAGCTCAATAAACAGAAATATTCATATTTAAAATTTACACTGACTTTCAATCATCACCACATTAACAACCAAAACAGTTAAACACATAGGAAAGGCTACTATTAAACCACTTTTCTGGAGTTTGTTTCTTGATGCATTAACTCATTTTTTTTTAAGCACAATGGAATTTAATTAAAATCAATAACAAAAAGATTCCCAGGAATTCTCCATATAGTTGGAAGTTAAGGAATACAAGTGAATAATCCATGTACAAGAGAAGAAATCACACGGGAGATTTGAAAATAGTTTAAAATGAAAGGTAATGAAAATATAATAAATCACAATTGTGACATGAAGTTAAAGCAATACTTTAAAACAATGATGGCTTTCAAAGCACACATTAAAAAATAATTACCACTTTTCTCAAGCTAGGATAAGTGAAATAGAATTAAACTAAAAGTCAAAAAGGGGATAATGACATTGAAATTAACAAATTTTGAATTATATAATAGCTCCTCCTACAAACAGAAATTCTTCAGGCTGAAGGTGTTTCCTTGAGAAGATTGATAAATTTAGTAAGAATCTACCAAGAATAATCTAGATATAGAGAAAGAAAAATATATAAGCTAGCAATGTGAAGAATAAAAGTAGGTTATATCACTCATGATACTACAGAAATCTAAAAATACTAAAGGAATCTGAAGAACAACTTTGTCAGTGAACTTGGCAATAAGATGAAATGGCAAATACTAGAAAAATATACCCAACAGGAGGAGGAACAGAACATTTAAATAAACATGTACTAGTAAAGAAATTGGTCTTTTAATTGGAAACATTGGCCTTAGGGTGACTTCAGACACAGATGGCATCAGTGGGGAAGCCTACCAGAAAATTAAAGAAGAAAACAGAAATTCTGCACCAAAAATAGAAGAGTATTGATGTTTATATGTAGATGTCCATTAACTCATTTTTTATAGAAAAGGGATAGTGCATCTCAGTTTGCTTACAAGCTAGGAGATCACTTTGAATTCTGCATTTCCTAACTGCAAACAGAACATAGCACTTACAACAGGTTATAAATAAACTTGTTTTCAAGCATAGAGTCAGCCCCAACAATAATACACTATTTTAAAAGACCTAAGGCAATGAATTCCATTTCCAATGGAAAAAAAGAACTGTGCAAACAAGCTTAAAACTACCTTTTTTGTGCCAGTGTTAGAAAATGTAGCTTTTAATAAAACCTTGACCCAAATGCCAGTAACTTCAGAAAAGAAATCTGGGTGGAAGGGAAAAGAATAATTTCATTTAGGAAAAATAACCACTATCTTTTTCCTAATCTTCAACATACACAATTTAAACATAAACAGCTGCTGTAACACTTTACACAATTCCTATGTACTGGAACAATAACAAGATCTAAATACAATTATCTTTTTAAACACTGGGTCAAGGCTTTACATAAAAATACCATCCTACTTTTTCTCCCTAAGTTTCTAAAATATTACATACTTTCCTCAACATCTGCAGCCATCCAGGAATTTTAAGGAAACTTTTGTGCATGATCTTAATTCCTAATCCCTGGCTCTTTGGGCTCAGTGACAAAAGATCAAAACCACCAGAAATGATGGTTCACTTGAAGTCAGACAAGAGACCCTGGCTCACTTAGTTTCATAGGATGAAAGCAGTGCTGTATCAACTGGCTCCATGCAGGAGGGGCACGTGAAGGACCTCGTCAACCAGTCATCTATACAGTCCAGGTGATAGATGTGCATGCACGGCAGAAATCGAATCGGGTCCCCATAAACAAAGTCCATCATACTGATCACACACTCCCGGATATTTTTTTCTCATCCATCTCTTCCAGGGTTATAAACTCCTTTAGGCAGATGCTGTATAAGGCCTATTCTTTGAGCTATCCTAATTTGTTCCTCTTCAGTCAGCTGAGTCACAAGCCGAGTCTGGCTAGGTATTGGATGATAGACTGGAACTGGAACTTGTTCCTGATATGGCAGCGGTGGCTCCTGACCCGGCTCCGTGCCCTCGCCAAAGCTGGCCCAGTCCGACTGAGACTCGTGAAGCAGGGAGATGTCATCCGAGGTGGGGGATTTGAGGCAGTTCCCCATCTTTGGGGTTGGGCCGTGTGATACCTCTCTCCTGTGCACTGTTCCGGACAGTTTTACCACCTTTTGTTTATAAATCCATATCTGAATGGATCAATCCCATGGTTAAAATGTTAACCGCCTTCGCCTTTTATCCCTTCCGAATAAAGTGTGAGATGATTTTTGTTTTGATTTTTAAGTTCATTATCAAAGAGTGACATACATAACAAATTAATGACTCTCTTTTCTCTTAACCTAGTCAAAAGATTTGGTAAAAACCTACCTTCCTTTGTAAACTTTTTTGAAAAGAGCAGAAAATTATTAAATGTGAAAAGCAGAAACCCAGATTTCATGCTTTTCTTAAAGTAAACCAAGCTAAGCCAGAATGTGGATGGCAAAGCCTTGTTGAACTTCTCATCTGACCAGTACAGAGGCTACCCAGTATTGCAAATGATCTTAAGAAGCATACAGGGCCAGGGAGATAGCTCAGTAGAATAAGAGCTTGCCTGGCAAGCGCAGGGTCCTGAGTTCAATTCCCAGCACCAGAAGAAGAAGAAAGAAGAAAGAAGGAAGAAGAAGAAGAAGAAGACAGCTGATGCAAATCCTGACAAAAACACTTTAGAGAAGGTCATTGGATCCCTAAAAGAAGCAATGATGCATATCAATGAGAATAAAAGAAAATTTGAAGCACAAAAGCAAATATTTGATGTTGTTTAGGAAGTAGATGGATGCCCAGCTAATCTTTTATCTTCCTCCCAAAGTGTGGTGCAACAAATGAGTTGAAACTGTTTTTCTAAGTGGGCAACCCTGTGGCAGAGGAGAACAAGTAACTCTCTTCAATGACTGCATCGAGATAGCAAGAAAAGGCCACAAAGTTACTGGCACTTTTTTTTTTTTTTGTATGTTAGGGAAGGGTCTACAGGTGTTCAGGGTCTCACTTAGATCAGAGTCATAGTAATCCACCTTTTTACAGTCTTCCAAGAGCTGGGATTACAGGCGCATGCTACCACGTCCAGTCTCAATTGCCATCTCAGCGTCCCTGGGGATGGAACCCCAGACCCCCATGCCTGCTTGCAGGAGCCTTAATCTGCTGAGCTACTTGGCTGGTCCTGTTATTGGCACTTTTAGAAGTTCACCTGGCCATACTTGACCCCCAGCTTCTCTTAAGCATATTCATCTAATGCCCTTTTCTCTGCTTAAGAAGGTGCTGGATGTAAGAGAGACAGAAGATTGCCATAATGCTATTGCCTTGCTTGTGGGGCCACCAACATTGCAGGCAAACATGCTGCTCAGCTTCCGGATGACATCAGATGATCTTCCAAAGGACAGCTCGCTGAAGATGCTGTGCCGACTCACAGCCAGCACCGTTCGTAAAGCAGATGTGGAAAATCTCACGTACGCTGCTGACCCAGAATCCTTTGAAGCAGTTACCAAAGATGGCCAGTACACTGAGCAGAGCGTCCAGAGCAATAAAAAAGACTTCAATAAAAGGTTACAAGAGCATACTGTTTTTCCAAAACTCCGGAACAAGCCTTATGGATGGCTCTCATACCGTCCCACAACTCAGTGGAGGAAAGAAGCCCTCCCAGCAGCGAGGAGCACACAGTGAGTTGCCTTTCTAGCTGTCATCACTAGCGGGTATCCCATCTCCTTCTCTTGTCAGCCTTCCTTCTTTCTTTGAAAGACAAAGTCATACTTTAAGTAGCTCAACAACTCTTTTGATATAGCACTTAAATTACAGAAATTTGTACGCAAGGGTGCTGGGGAGAATAATTGCTTGCTTGGCAAGCACAAAGGCCTGAGTTCAATCCCTGGTACCACAAAAAAAAAAAAAAAAAAAAAAATTGTACTCAAATAAGAAGCTGACATAAATGCTTCTTGTAATAGTACTTAGTGAAAGCTGAAATGAAGATAGGAAACACTAAACTATGCCACTTGATTTTCTCCTTGAAAGACTAAGGTTTACCTCTTACATTATACAAGTTATTTTGTGTAAAAATTATATTGATTTTGATGTAATTTATCTCTTTGCTTATATCTCTCCTCTGAAGACCAGAATTAATTTATTCATATTCCAGTAGCTTTATAACCCGTATTACTGGTGGGTGCCAATTACCACTATCAGTTTGTTTGCATAGTATTCATGAATGAATTTATGGAAGTACATATTTGTATATCTCAATGTGTTCAGCAACTAAATTATATTATAATAATTACCAGAAAAAAATCTGTATATATTTCTGATTAAATAGTGGAGCACTGTTTCAAATGCACCTTTTGATGTACCTAACTGCTTTTTTTTTTTTTTTTTTTCCGGTCCTGGGAATTGAACTCAGAACCCTGCACTTGCCAGGCAAGCACTTATTCTAAGTGAGTTATATCCCCGATCCCTCTTAACTCTCTTGATGTTTATTTTTTTCTCAAATATTTGCAAGGTCTTGAATGTGAATTTAAAAAGATCTGCCTTTATTAATAATTATGAAGAAGGTTGATTCAAAATATTTTTTCAAGAGTCAGCGGTATAGCTCAGTGGACTAAGCACTTGCTTAGGTAAGTGCAGGGTCCTGAGCCATGCAGGCCCTGCCCCTGAGCACACTGAGCCTGTGATGGAGTCTGGGCATGGTGGCACATGTCTGTAATTCCAGCACTAGGGAGGCAGAAATCAGGAGGATCACTACGAGTCCAAGCTGTATAGTGAAACCCTGAACAAAAAAATTAAAAAAAAAAATTGCAAATTGAGAAAAAGAAAGAAAGTTTAGAAAACATTGTAAATAATGCAAAAGCAAGATGTAGGTCTAAACAAATGATACAGTTCTGGTGAAGTTAGCCATGAGCAAATTTTGATTTAGTTGGATATTGTATTGAATTTTACGTCAAAGAACAGAACCAGGAAAGAGTTGTGGTAAGGATCGTTTATACTTTTTTTTTTTTTTTTTTTTTTTTCGGAACCAGGGATTGAACTCAGATCCTTGTGTTTGCCAGTCAAGCACTTATCCTACTGAGCCATCTCTCCGGCCCCTCGTTTATACTCTTTACAAGGATGCCATCTGCTTTGACGATCTGCCGTGGAAAGCATAAAAATGTCTATGGTCAGCTTTATATTTTGGTTTAAAATTAGATGTAAAATTGAACATTTTCTTTTGTAAAATATTCTTCAGAGTCTGATATCTTTCAGTTTTCTTTATAGTCAGTAATACAAAAATAATCAAGTTCTTATGAATAAATACATTTTTGCTTTGGTTTTGTTTTTTAAATTTTATTTATGTGTGTGTGTGTGTGTGTGTGTGTGTGTGTGTGTG
>NW_004524643.1:687024-688309 GCF_000260255.1 Octodon degus
CAAGATAACAGGCAGGCAGGCACTGACTTGAAGCAGATGCCTCTTGTCCCATCTCCTAAAAACACCCAACTAGGGACTACCATGTCAAAGCAAGAGGCCAGCCAGGCACGGTGGCCTACACCTGTACTCTTAGCACTAGAAGCTGAGGTAGGATGATTGTAAGTTGCAGCCCAGCCTGGTCAATTTAATAATTTGGTGAGAACCTGTCCCAAAATATAAAAGTAGAAAAGGGTTAAAGGGGCTGGGGACATAGCTTAGTGGCACAGTGCCTGCCTGGAAAGCACAAGGTCTTAAGTTTGAGTCCCAGTACCAAAAAAGGGGGAGGTGTGGGCAGTTGAGAAGCTGGATCTGGTCACATATGCCAGTAATCTCAGCACTTGGGAGTCTGAGGCAGTGAGTTTTAGGGTAATCTAGGCAAGGACACTGTGAGTTCAAGACCAGCCTGTATTATATAGAGAGACCCAGAGCCAAATGCCTCCAAAAAGGGGGAGGTCTTGGGTTCAATCCCAGTCTGGAGGGGAAAAATCAGTAAGGTGTGAGATCCAAATGCATCTTCTCTCTGGACAGCAGACTGAAAATTTGACTTAAAGAACTGCTTCATGGGATGAGAGCTTTTTCTGGAACCTTTCTCTGGAGCTTATTTCTCTCCCACCTCTGAACTCACTGGGACCTGCCTGACAAGAGAATATATCCTCCCTCGAGAAATGAATGAATATATCCTTTGATGCGAGCATAACAGGATGTTTTAAGAGCATCAGCGTTTTCCACAGAATGACTCTATGTATGCAGAGGGCATGGTTACGTAGTCTTGTCATTGTATCACTCTGGGAGGCTGAGACAGAACAGAATGTTGGAGCCTCCTCTGGACAACTGAGTAGCTTGGGGAGACCATGTCCTCAAATAAAATAGGTAAGTAAAGGACTGAGCATGTAGATTAGTGTTAATGTCCTAGATTCAATCTCCATTACTGCCATAGAACAAAACTAAATACTCCTTTAATCAAAACAACAAAACTCTAAGTTGTATTATCTTTATTTTTTTCCTTCGTCAGAACTGGGGATTGAACTCAGGCCCTTGAGCTTGCCAGGGAAGCGCTTATTATACTGAGCCATCTACCTGGCCCCCTGTATTATCTTTAGAGCAAGATTTTTAAACTGTCTGAATGAACATAGTAGGAGATAAAAAGAAGGACTCCAGGAGGATGTGGCACATGCCTGTAATCTCAGCACTTGGGAGGCCAAGGCAGAAAGATCACCAAGTTCAATATCAGCCTAGTCAGCTTCAC
>NW_004524643.1:688871-690322 GCF_000260255.1 Octodon degus
ATTTTATATCAAAGTCTGGTTATCACCAAGCTGCCTCAGAACATGGCCTTGTCATCGCTCCAGCTATCAACACTCATGAATGGAAGCTTAAAGGAGAAGATGATGGCTGGGACTTCGGTGCTGGAGCGGGGTTTTATGTGAATGTTACTGAAGATCCCTGGAGGACTAATAGAATGTACTCTTATCTAACAGAGGAGTTTCCCCAACTCATAAATGACAATTTTCCAGCGGACCTCCAAAGGATGTCTGTTTTTGGCCACTGCGTGGGAGGCCATGGGATTTGTGCTTCAAAAAACCCTGGAAAATACAAATCTGTGTCAGCATTTGCTCCAATTTGCAACCCAGTGCTCTGTCCTTGGGGCAAAAAGGCCTTTACTGGATATTTGGGAACAGATCAAAGTAAGTGGAAGACTTTTGAGGCAATTCATCTTCTGAGGTCTTGTGTGGGTTCTCAGCTGGACATACTGACTGATCGAGGAAAAGATGACCAATTCCTTGCAGATGGGCAGCTACTCCCAGATAACTTCATCCCTGCTTGTACAGAGAGGAAAATCCCAGTTGCTTTTAGATTACAAGAGGGTTATGATCACAGTCACTACTTCATTGCCACCTTCATTGCTGATCACATCAAACATCACACAAATTATCTTAATGCATGAAAAACTTCAGATGACATAATCTCTTCAAGATTATAAAAGTTAAAAGAATTGCTGAGAAAAAAAATATTGTTACGTACAGGATTTTATAATGCTAAAAGCTTCCTTCTACAGTTGAATCGCCTTCTGAACGAATACATAAAACCTGCTACTAGTTTTAAAAGTTATTTTACCAATGCTCACATAGGAAACTTTTATTTATTTTTGCAGAACCGGGGATTGAACTCAGGCCCTTGCACTTGCCAGGCAAGCCCTTATTCAACTGAGCAATCTCCCCGGCCCAGAAACTTTGAATAATTCTTTTTTGCTGTCATTTGGAAATCTTTGTATATGAACGTCAGGACACTGAATATGAGTATACTCCTGTTCATATCATAAAAAACTAACTCTGGAACAGAGTACTTAAAGGTTATTTAGCCCAGATTCCCTCTTTTCCAGACTTTCAGCCTCTGAGGTCATGGACTGTCCACTTGAGTTCTAGGAGGCAGTTAATTAGTGGCTGCATCTGTAGAGCAAGGAAGTGGGCTAAGGAAGGTAAAGAGAACCCCACCATTGTATCTGTGGGACAACGATGACTAGAAAACAGGTTTTTAAACTTCGGTCCAGTGATTTCTTTCTTCTTTTTTTGAGCTCACTAAACCTATGAGCATTGGGTTTTGTTGTTTCTCATAAGTTAACTACAGTAACTCCCTGACTTGTGAACCAGTTCCATTCCCAGAGAACATTCATAAATCAATTCTGTTTGTGAGTACAACAAAGTGAGTGAACACACCTTTGACACAAATATACAGTATA
>NW_004524643.1:691387-692052 GCF_000260255.1 Octodon degus
AAAAAACAATAAAAAAGTAAAAGTATATCAAAGAGGAGAGAAAAGAAAAACGTTCAGTTAACATTTTGAATAAATTCAAGACTCTCAGAGGAAAAAGGTGTGCTGGTGCGTATGTGTAATTCCAGAGGTCTGGGAGGCTAAAGCAGAGGAGTATAATTCAAGCCCAGCCTGGGGAAATTTAGTGATTTAGACAGACCCTCTCTCAAAGAAATGAAAAAGATAAAAAATTTAAAAAGTTCTGCAGATGTAGCTCAGGGTTAAGGCCTTGAGTGAAGTTCCCATTACCAATAGATAAACAAACAGGGCTAGGATTGAGCTTAGTGTAAAAGATTCCACTTTGAAATGTATTAATTATTGTAACTGTCTTACTAACCTGTTTTGAAACTGTCTCATTGCTACTTCTTTCTCAATAAAATTAATAATAAAAAAAGATCCCATGTTCAAATCTCAGTGCTGAAAGTAAACAATGGATCAGAGGCCCAGCTTAGCCTTTTACAAGGGCATGAGCCTGTTTGTTACCAGGTCAGCTCTCTCAGCTCCAGGGAAACTTCCCCCAACACCTCCCAGCCCTTGCAAAGTACCTGTCACCTGTCCAGCTGCATTTCTCAGGCTTGGCCAGGTTTGTGCACCAGCTGTCATAAGGGTCCTGAAAAAAAAAAAAAAAA
>NW_004524643.1:693238-694511 GCF_000260255.1 Octodon degus
AATAGTTGCTGTCTCCCTCCCTAGAGCTTGAGTGAGAGGCACTTAGGCTGGGCCCACTTGCTTTAAAACCTCACAGATTTATCTGTGTTGGTGTCTTTTACTTTCCTGTTGTTCTGATGCTACACTTTTATTTCTGCTGGCGTGGACCTACCCTGAGTACACCCTCCAGTGATCTTCAGGCAATGGTGCAGTTTTCATTTATTATTAGCTCTTTGCAACGTTTTGCTTGTCATGCAGTCTGGATGTGTCTGTCAGATCCACCATGAGGTAACAATTTCTATTTATTTTCTGATATTGAGAATTGAATTCAGGACCAGGAAAGCACCTTGCCATGGAATCATGCCTCCAGCCATTTTGAAATTTTGCGACAGGATCTTGCAGCATTGCCCAGGCTTTGGCCCCATTCCTGAGCCAGCGCACCATTCCCTTCAGACATGGGCCTGCCTGTTCTCTTTCCAACACTTCCCTTCCCTCAGGTGATGGCAAGAATTTCCCTTAGGACTCTGGAGTTGGAAATCAGATGCTACCAAGGGAAATTCAGCACACATAACAGGTATGGAACCTGAGTCAGTAGTGGGGGCTCACATTTTTATTCCCAGCTACTTGAGAGGCTGAGGCAAGAGGGCTGAAGTTCCAGGCCAGCCAGGACACCTTTGCAAGGTAACAAAGGCTGAGTATGTAGCTCAGTGGTAGAGTCCTCCAGTGTTCACTCTCCAGTAGAGGGCATGAAGAGGGAGGGAGGGAGAGGCACACCATCAAGAAGTCAGACACACATATCACACATCCATGTGTGGGATTTTACTCACCCACAAATGACCAATTTGCAAGAACAGAAATTAGATTAGGGTTATCAGGGACCAGTGATGAGCAAGGGGAGAACAGGACACCAAGACTCACTTTATGGTAGTGGTAATACTTGATGCCTTAATTGGTGTGGTCACACTGTAACACGCATTTGTCAAATATTTTTTGACCTGTACACTTAAATTGGGAGTAAAGTTTGAAATTAAGGAGTGCAAACTTTAATAATGTAAGAGTATAAATCATACCACAACAAACCAGCTTTTCAAAGAGAGAAAGACTGAATGTGTAGTTCAGTGTTAAAGTACTTGCCCATATCATGCATGGTCCTGGATTCAATCCTTAGCACTGACAAAAAAACAGAGACAGAGACAGGCATGGTGGTGAATGCCTATAATCTTAGCACTTGTGAGGCTAAACTAAGAGGATCACCATCAGTTCCAGGCCAGCCTGGCTACATAGTGAGACCCTG
>NW_004524643.1:701483-707211 GCF_000260255.1 Octodon degus
CTCTGACAGGACTAAACAAAAAAAGGGGATAGAAAGGAAGGACCATTTTGTATTTGCATATACAGAATAGTTGGGATAGATACAGCTACTTTCACTTCATTCAATGAGAACAAAGATTTGTAGTAATAGTGTTTGGACAAGATATCCTGTCTGCTTCTTGTACTATGGATAACCACTAAGAAGATAACAATGTACAATGTATTAATTATTGAAAATGTCCTATTAATTTTATTAGTTTTGAAATTGTCTCATTGTTATTTGTTTCTCAATAAAACAAAATAAAATTAAAAAATACCCTTGACAAAAGAGCCTCAGTGGTCACCCGCTCAGGACCTCTCCTGGAAATCCAGGCCCTATCCTTCCTTTCATTTCCAAAAAAGTCTCCTAACTTCCTCCTTTGACCTGAGACTTCATTCCTCAATGTCATGAGATCACAAACTTGGCATGTCAGACATCTACCAGGTTGGGAATTATTTTTCCTCATAGAGGACCACCTGATCAGGCTTCCCTGAAAGAAGAGCGCTTGTCTCCATTTTGACTGAGCCTGACCCTATAGTTAGACAGGCACAGGTCCTGAATAACTTGAAATAAAGCAAAAGTCAGGATTCAGATGTGTTAACATACCAGAGGACCCAGTTAATGAAATAAAGTTTTAAAGTGTAATGTAATACAGGAGGGCAAAAAATAAGTCCCTTACCAAGTGGAGGAGATTTTAAAAATACATAAACAAAGCAACTGGCTTTCCAGACATCAGAGGCCTGCTCATGACCCGTGGAGGACCACCTGAACAGGCCTCCATGAAAGAAGAGCGATTGTCTCCATTTTGACTGAGCCTGACCCTGTTTCCTTGTGTTGACACGTAGAGTGCTGTCTAGAACTTCTGTTTATCCTTTCAATTGGCCTTAAGCCATGTATACTGGTCTAGCTGAGGTGCTGGTGATAGTCTTTGAAGATGGCATGTATGTTTCTCTGCTAATCTATACCTACTGCTCTCTAATGTAAGCCGGGTCAAGACAGGATGAAGAGCCAATGCTCTGCACCACCAGCTGGGGTTGAGTCTCGAGATAGAGGCTATGAGTTCCTGGGGCTTGAAAAATTACATCAGAGCTGAAGCACCTGACCCCCAACACATTAGACACTATCTCAATAGCATAATGCAAATTACTTGCTCTGCATATGGCAGAGGTAAATGTAGGCCACCTACTTAGCTCAGCTCACAGTACTCACCTACTTCCCATAGTTCTCAGTCATTCCTCCTCAAGTCACTCCACCTCCACTGAATAAAATCTGCATGAGGTCATGGGTCAGACTCTTTGTTCCAGAAAGCCATCTTTGTGGCTGGACTTAGGGACCCCTGGCTCCCCAGTAATTATAAATCTGTTCTAGTCTCTTTACTTTCTCCGTGGGTTGCACTGGGAGTGGTAGATTGTAATTAATGTGGTGGGATGCAAATGACGTATCTTTGGGATTCCAAATATTGATTTCTTGCTGGGGCTGGGGAGATGGCTCAGTAGAATAAGTGCTTTTCTGGCAAGTGCAAGGAACTGAGTTCAATCCTCGCCTCCGACAAAAAAATAAAATAAAATAAAAATAAAACAAATATTGACTTTTTGGACCAGGAAAAGAACCTGGAGGGGACTCCTACAATGACCAGGAGCATCCTTGCTTTCTGTTATAAAAACAGGTATAGCAAAAACTATATGAAAGGAACCAGGGAGATAGCTCAGTAGAATAATCACTTGCCTGGCAAGTGCAAGGGTCTGAGTTCAATCCCTGGTCCCACAAAAACAAAAACAAAAAAACCAAACAACAAAAACAACAACAACAACTATATATATATATATATATCCAATAAAATGGGGTGGGTGATAGCTCGGCAGTCTATGTGCCTGCCTGGCAAGCACAAGGACCTGGGTTCAATCCCCATGTACCACATGTTGTAACAGCTTTGAGATAAGCTGGCCACAAAAACTGGGCATGGTGGCACACACCTGTAATCCCACTGCTAGTTGGCTAAGATAGGAGGATCACTAGATTCTGAGCTGCATAGTGAGACCCTGTGCCAAAGTTAAACATAAAAGCCAATAACTTAACCACCTATGCTATTTGCTTTAACAAAACCCCTTTCCACATAGTGGAGAACTTTCCTTTATTTTATTTTATTGTATTGTCTTTTTAAGAAAGGGTCTCACCTCAGGCTGGCCTTGATCTCACTTTGTAGCCCAGGCTAATTTTGAACTCACAAGGAACATCCTGCCTCAGCCTCCTGAGTGCTAGAATTACAGGTGTGGGCCACCATGCCCAGTTTCTGTATTCTTTCTATGAAAAAGCATTTGGTCATTTCCCCAAGGCTTGCTGCTTGCTGCTTGCTGCTTGCTGCTTGCTGCTTGCTGCTTGCTGCTTGCTGCTTGCTGCTTGCTGCTTGCTGCTTGCTGTTTGGGGGCTTCAGTCTTCATTGCTCTAAAACAAAAATGCCAATGTATGGAGACTGGATGTATTACTATGTAGTCTAAACTGTCCTAAAAGTTGCAATCCTCCTGTCTTGGCCTTCCCAGTACTGTATAGGGATCGCAGGTATGCACTATCAGACCAGTTTTGTATATACGTATGAATGTATATATGTATGAATGTATGTATGTATGAAGGTATGGATGGATGGATGGATTTTTTTGAGACAGGATCTCACTCTCTCAAAAAGTGAGAGGTTGGCCTTGAGTTGTGGCAATCCTCCTGCCTCAGGCTCTCAAGTGCTGGGATTACAGGCATATGTAACCATGCCCAGCAGTTTTTATGTTTAATAGAACATTTATAGTTACCATGGACAAAATAGAGTATAAGATTGAGGGGTAAAGCTGGGTTTGGTGATGCATGCCTGTGATCTCAAGCTGGAGAACTGCCCTGACTTCAAGGCCAGCCTGAATTACATAGTGACAACCTGTCTCAACAAAAAACCAAATGAACAAACAACCAACCCGAAAAACCCAACAACAACAAAAAGAACAAACCAAAACCAACAAATCAACCAAAAACCCCAAATGCAAAATAAGATTGGAGGTGCAGCAAGAGTGAAGCAGGGAGCCCAGTGTGCAGGTGGCTGGAATTTCCCAGGGCTGGCAAAATAATGTCTTGGGACAGACAGACAAATTGTGGAGACAGCTGCATCAAGAGCAGGAGGATGAGGGAGAAAGTGTCAGAGGGCTTCACAGGTAGTGCCTGATAGGTTTTAATGGTGTCACAGCAGAGAAGCACGCAGAAGGAAAGGGGAAAGGGGAAAGGGGAAAGGGGAAAGGGGAAAGGGGAAAGGGACTTTATTATAAAGGAAAAGGGACTTCATTATCTTAGAGGACACGGAGAGAATTTGGGAAGATAAGGAATTCTCTGGATCGGAACAAAAGGAGGCTGAGGCTTTTATGGCCTTTGCCAGGGGTGGGGCTTGATGGGGAAGTTTAGATATACCTGAGGAGCTGATTGAGGCCTTCCCTGAGGTGGAGAGAAAGGTGAAAGCAAACTGCATCCTGGGCTGAGTTGGAGAAGAGGGGAGGTGGTCTCTGGGAAGATGAGCTGTTGTTTTAAGGGCTTCAGCCATATTAGATGACCACCATAATAATTCAGCAATTCTTACTAGGGCCATAACCTATCAGTGCCTGTGTCCACAACCTCTCATACTGGGCTTGTACTGGTGCAGTACAAGGTGACAGCACTGTCGCCACCAGTTGACTGTTGCTGGGAGGATGTAACTTGGGAAACTGCCTCTTCAGCATCGCTGGGGGCGGTGTAAGGCCCGCCCTTGAGAACTGGGAAAGTTCCCCTCTACTGCTGGGGGTGTGAGGCTGCATTACTAGGGACAGGGGTTGGGCTGAACCTGTCCTCTCCCCAGGGCAGTCCTCATCAGCTTTTTCATCTAGAGTTTGTTTGAGCCAATGCCACTGAAGGCCTTAGTGGTGGGTGAGGAGAGATGGTAGATGTCTCGGAGTGGGACAAGAATCTTCTGTGGCATGTCGCAAAACCAATAGACACCAAAACCAAAGGGTCATTTTGGAGTACTTTATCAGCTGAGCTCAGCGGCAACACTCTCCCCAGAAAACTGACAAGGGTACGCCAGTCTCTCAGAGGAGCAGCCAATGGGTCTGAGAGATAGGGGTCCAGGGCTTGGATCAGAGTCTAGGGAGTCCCGTTAAAGGAATCTCAGACGAGCCCCCAAATGTGGCATGTCACAAAAGCAATAGACACCAAAACCAAAGGGATATTTTGCAGCGCTTTGTTAGCTGAGCTCAACAGCAACATTCTTCCCAGAAAACTGACAAGAGTGCGCACCTAGCTGAAGTGACAACAGTTTTCAAAGGGAAAAACCACTAGGGTAGGTGAAGGAGAGGGAATTTTACAAAGCTTATTTTGAGTTAGTCAGGACCAAGGGTTAACTCTTTGTTCCCGTAGACAAGGTCACGTTTTGCAGATCCTACAGGAATATGTCCTTATTTGACTTAGGCGTTGTTTTTGTTCCGGTAGTAGGAAGCACATCTGATGACAGTTTAACCCATTTTCAGGCGTTCTGTTTGTTCTTGTAATCAGAAGGACAGTTTAACTCATTTTGCCGAATGTTGAGGAACACTTGGGAGCTCATCCGGGATTCCTTTAACGGGACTCCTTAGACTGGGAACCAACCCCTATACCCTACCTCTCGGAACCACTGGCCACTTATCTGAGAGACTTGGTAATCTGGACTGGCTCATTTGCAGCGCCGCCGCAAGGTAATTTGGGTTTTGCATTGGGTGCACTCTTTGTATTTGGTTTTCCCTGTGAGGTGTCAGACGAGACTTAACCCTCCTTGGAAGTTCCCCACCAAGACGTTGCCAGGGACTTGGTATTTGTATTTGTATTTGTACCAGGAATTTCCTGAATATCGGATTTGTGTTCATTGTTCCTGTCTTGGTCTGTCTTTATCTCAGTCATTTGTATTTGTACCAAGAATTTCCTGGATATTGGATTTGTGTTCATTGTCTTTTTCTTGGTCTGTCTTTGTCTCAGTCTACTACTGTGTTTTGTGTCAAAATGGGTCAGTCAGTCTGCTTCTGTTTCTTTGTTGCCATTGCAATTTGTTCACTTTTAAGATTTCAGGACTTGCGGCTAAGGCTTTGGAGACCCAGTTTATCCAAGAAAACTCTGTAATAAGCCAGCCCTCTTTTGCGGTCTCCTGACCTCTGGAAGGCACTTTTAATCTTTCAGTCTCTCACCAGGTCCAGAGAGTCATCTTTGGAAATCTGGGACACCCTGACCAGATCCCTTACATTCAGGCTTAAATTGATCTTGTCCATGACCCTCTAACATGGCTCATTGCTGCTCTGGACACCATTCCTGGATGACCAGCCAATCCTACATGGTCACCCTGGCAGTCCCAACTGATAAGAAGTGGCTGTGACCCCCAACCATCACCCTCAAACCCACTCGTTCTGCCCAGTAAGCTCTCCAGGAGGCAAAGCAGAGGAAGAAGAGGAAAGGAGCTGTATGCAGTATATGGGCTCTTCATCTGATGCCACGGGGTCCAGGAGACCTCAGCATTGTCTGGGTCCCTGTGGCAGGTGGCTTTTGGCCTCCTTTATAATGGGGATAGACCTCAGGGCCTCATGCATGCCCAGCCCAACAAGTCCTTTTGGAAAGAAGTCCATAGCCATCTCAGCTGTTGGCAGGATTGAGGAGCTCCCCAAAGTCAAAGCTGCTGTCTTAGCTCCAA
>NW_004524643.1:707651-709190 GCF_000260255.1 Octodon degus
ACACCTGTGGAGCCTTGACACTTTGCATGTAGCCCTCTCACTTAATCCTGAAGGTACTGGGATCCAGGGGTTGCTGTTGTTATGTCTATTGTATAGGAGAGGGAACTGAGGCCCACAAAGGTTCAATAATATGTCCAGCTGTGCTTTGGTTCAATCCCAAAGGCAGACTTTTCAAACCATCATGGGAGCTGCAGGGGTGACTTGTGCTGGCCCGCAGGAGTTTGGGGGTACTGGCAAGTGTGGCCTGGGAGCTGACTGGAACCCTGCCCCATACAGCCTATTCCAGGCCCTGCTCACGGTGCTATCCCAGGTCTTGTGTTTCATTGCCATTGAGTGGTACCTGCCCCTGCTTGTGTCCTTGCTGGTGCTGGGCTGGCTGAACCTGCTTTACTATACACGGGGCTTCCAGTACACAGGCATCTACAGAATCATGATCCAGAAGGTAAGACATGGAGATGGGTTGGGCTAGGCCCCACATCCCCATAGATTCCCCATGGCCCCAGGAAGCAGGAGTCTTCCTCCATGGCCAAGCTGGGCAGAGGAGGGCCTGAGCATGCCTGCTGCCTGCCACTCACCAGATGCTCGTGTAAGCACTACATGGTGTAGATGGACACACAGACACAGACTCACAGACACAGAAGCATGTGCTTCTGTGAGCTCCCTTCTTCGCAGGGAAGCAGAAGATATGCTTATTTGCATGCCTGTGCCCCAGACATGAGGGCATGAGCACCCATTCATTTAATCTGCAAATGTTCAACGAGTGCCCATGGTAGGTCAGCAGCAGCCCTTGCTGGGGCAGGCGGTGGCCAGGGAGCTGCAGCGGCCTCCTGGCCTCCTGGCTGTATTCAGCTGATGAACCCAAGGCTAGAGGAGGAACAGGGACCCTCAGGCCCAGTTGTGAGTGTCGGTAATAACAACACGTGCTTGCTCTCCTCAGGCTGATGTTTTGGGAGTAAAGAAGAACACTCTGTGAACAAATGACAACAGTGCCCATAGCTGAAGTCTACAAAGAAAAACCATGGACAGCGTGATGCAGGCCACATGGGGTGAAGCGTGCTTGGAGAGGGAAAGCCTCCCAAAGAGGTAATGTCTAAGTGGAGATGGAAGGAATGAGTGATGCTCAGAGTCAAGGACAAGGTCCTAGAGGAAGTATTGTCCAGACGGATCATAAAGATGAAGATCAGCAGCCAGGACAACTGAGCATGGGGCAGACAGAGCCAAGAGGCCAGGTAGCTGGGGAGAGTGAGGCAGAGTAGAGGAGAGGAAGGTGGCAGTAGGGGTCAGATTGTTTGTCCATGAAGAGGGCTCAAGAGCCTAGCCCACAGAAGCCTGAGGTAGGAGCACTGCTGCAATTTTGAGGCCATCTTGAAGTACATAGGAAGATCCTGTCTCAAAGAAAAACTAGACCTTTGTTTTACCTTTTTTTTTTTTTTTTTTTTTTTTTCAGAACCAGGGATTGAACTCAGAGCCTTGTGCTTGCTAGGGAAGCACTTATTCTACTGAGCCATCTCCCTGGTCCCTGTTTTACCATTTTGAGTA
>NW_004524643.1:711565-717882 GCF_000260255.1 Octodon degus
TTTGTTTTGTTTTTGTATTTTTTTAGGAAATGTTCTGTTGAGTGTTCAGGGTCTCACTACTAGATTGGACTTGTAGTGATCCGCCTGTTTACAGCCTCCCAAGATCTGGGATTACAGGTGCATGCCACCATGCCCAGTCTCAATCACTGTCTCAGTGCACTCCAGGAGCAGAGTGGGGCCAGCACAGTGGCATTATTGTTATTCAGTCTTTCCTTTTCTTGCAGGAGAGGGCTACTGGGGATTGAAGGCAAGGAGTGCTGTGCTGTTTTCATTTTTGGAGACAGGGACTCACTAAATTGCCAAGGCTAGACTTGAATTTGTAATCCTTCTGCCTCAGCCTCCAGAGATTCACATGACAGTGTGCCTGGCATTATGTACTTTCTGTGTATCATCCAGGCACAGTTATAGGTGGTGCATAAGAAAAAGCCCTTCCCTGCCCTCATGGGACACTATTTCTGTCCTCCTCACACAAAAACATCCTCTAAGGTACAGAAGGCAGTCAGGGTGTGAAATCTTAGGGCTGGCCCAGCCTGGGAGCTCAGGAACACTGAGCTGGTCTTGCCCAAAGAAAGATCAGCTGGTTACTGGGCAGCTGGAGCAGGGACAGCATCCCCTGGGAGGCTGATGAGGTGGCCAGCTCCTTGGAGCCTTCAGCAATGTCCTTGTGTCTCTGAGCCTTGCTGGCCTCATCTGCAAACAGTGCACTCCCTGGGACCTGTGTACAAGCCCCAGGCCTACGTGCAGGTAGAGCCCATGAAGTTCTCTCCACGATGGTGCAGAGTTCTGGGGCCTGAATAGATTGAAGAGCAGGTTGTAGTCCAGCACTAGTTGTGTGCTGAACTTCCAATTACCATTTGGCTTGCAATATCTGTCTACAAATAGGGAAACTGAAATTCAGAGATTCAGGGCCCTACACCATACAGATGATCAGATGTTAGGGCTGGCCTGCGTCCACATGCGGAGTGCACTTTGAGTCATGGTCTAGAGTTCTGGGGGGTGTTTTCTTGCTCCCCTTGCCCTGTGTGCCTCTTCCTTCAGCCAGGCTCCTGCACTGCTCTGTCTGATGCACCCTCTGTCCCTAGAAAGTCATCTGTGTCCTGGAGATGGAAAATGGCTACTGGTGCTTCAGGAGGAAGAAGCAACGGTCAGGTGTTCTGCTGACATTGGGAACTAGGCCAGATGCAAGCCCCAATGAGCAGTGGTGCTTCAGGTGAGCCAGGTGGGCAGGGGCCTTGCTGAGCCAGGAATCCCTGGGGCCTGTCCCCAGTGCAGGCCAGAGTCATTCTCCTCAGAGCTCGGGGATGGCTGCTAGGAGTCAGGTCATGGGAGAGGCAAGGCTGAGGAGTGCCGGGAGATCCTTGTAGGCAAGGGAGGTTGGCAATACTGAATTTCACAGCCTGCGGTGGCCACTTCTTGGGTCTGCCCATCTGACAGTCTCAGTGGCTTCCACTGAAGTTTCCTCCCATGTGGTGACCCCTCCTTGGGTTGGTCCTGGGTGTGCCCCAACCTCCAATTCTTCCAGCCTGATGTTGGAGGTGTAAGCCCTTCCATGCAGAGTAGGCTCTTCCCTGCTCAGGAACAGCTGGGTGCTAGGAGAGGGAAGCCAGTGACACCCACCCAGTTAGAAGCACTGGGTTATGGGGAAGCAGTCGAGCAGGAAGAGGGAATGAGGGCTTTGTGCTAATAAACAGGCATTAGAGGGCCTTCCCAGCCAGAGCACCAGAAGGGGCCTGATCTCGGTTCCTCTTCTCTGGTTGCTCTAGGTAACGCAGGCTGCTGTGAAGAGCCCAGAGGGAACAGGCTTCTGGTGGAGTATGGTGGCCCAGTGTCCACAGAGGAGGGCAGAGAAGTCTTGTCCTCTCACCATCCCTGTGCCTACTAGGGCATCTGCACAGTTCACTGACAAGTGCAGAGGCCTGGACTCTCTAGAGCGAGGTACGCTATGCTGCTGGCTCCCTGGACCTTTAGAGCTGCTTCATTGTCCACAGGGTGGAGGAAGTGAACTGGACTGCGTGGAAGCAGAGAGTGCCCACAGTGTGTGAGGACCTCACAGGGCAAGGCATTCCTGGTGAGTAGCTGCTGGGTGTCTGCTATGCCTCAGGGTCTTGCCAACTCTAGGGTGGAAGGACACCTCAGCACAGCCTTCTCCCTGACTCCCACTGGCTTCCTCCTGTCAAGCTCTCCCTTGCCTGGGCGGCAGTCAGCTCCCTCCCATTTACTCACTCAGTTCTACCCACTGCCAGACTTGGGCTCAGCCAGGGGACCCAGCATAGCAGCAAGGTAGGAAAGGCTGGCTCTCAAAACAGGTGGTATCTCTTTGGGCCCCATGGGTACCGCTTTACAGGCCAGCTTTGTTGATCCTGAGTTTCCTCCATTACACGAAGTTCCAGTCCCTCCACACTGTGAAGTCACTTCTTGTGCCTCTCTTCAAGTCTGTGAGCTGTGACAGACAGGATGGCCTTCCTGTTCCCCTCAGCTATGTCCACCAATATGTACTCCTTGTGGTCACCTCACTTACCTATTTCAAGGAGTAGCCCTCTCCACAGGCTGCCCTTTTTTATTTTTCTCTTCTTTGTTTTGAGACAGGGTCTCACTGTGTACTTCAGTTTTGACTTGAATTCACTGTGTAGCCCAATCTGGTTTTGAATTCACAGCCGTGAGCTTCCTGAGCTGAGCTCCTGCCTGAGCTTCCTGAGTACAGTGATCCCAAGCCTGAGCCACTAGGCCAGGAAGCCTACCCTTTTCTGCTAAAACACTCAAGAGCTCCCACCTTGTCTTCCATTGGCTCTCTTCTTCTCTTTTCTCCATTTCCTGACAAATGTCACCTGCTTATGCCTGTGGCCCCTAAATGCCCCATCCTAAAGACCCTCTTGAGTTGCCTATGTGCTCTACTTTACAGTGGTTCATGGCCAACTTTGTGTATAGCCTACTGACTTTTCACTCTTGGTCCCCATATGTAAAATGTTCTTTCTGCTGGGAAAGACTCACAGGTGCTGGCCACAAACAAAGACCCATGGACACTCCATGCACGCAAAGCGAGGGCTTGAGCAAAAGAGTACTACTGCGCTGCCTTTGGTCTTTTTTATACATACATATTGAGTCTCAGCCTTTAGGTTACTCTTGGTTCACAAAACAAGCTCTTATGGTGTGTGCCTAAGATCCTAAGAACGTGCTAGGCATCTGGGAGCAAAGACACAAAAACAGGGTGACCCTGAGGAGCTTCTGGTGTTCCTGGTTACTCCCTCTGCTGTTGCAGTTCTGTTTTCCTGTTTCTTGTCACACATGCCCTGCAGGTCATTCTGCACATCTCTATTTTAAATCCTTCTTATCCCAACAACTTTGTACCCTCTTCTTATCTTTCTCTCTTTTCCTTCAAAGCCAAGACTGAAGGTCACCTTGTCCTTCACCTTGCCCCATGCACTCCATGCTTAAACCGCACACCTTGAGGCCTGCTGTCAATGTCATAGGCTGCCCTACTAGGGAACCTGTAGTAATACCATCCTGCTGTGCCAAGGCGGGAAAGCATTCTGCTTGGCCCTTCTATTGGCTGTCTCACCTGGTGTTGTGTGATCTAGACTTAGGCAGTCACTCATCTCTGACCCGGTGCCCCTCATTTCTGCAGATTCTTACTGAAGGGTGTCTATACCCTGACCTGCAGGTGGTTTAGTTTCTTGTTTCTTTTTTCTTTTTGAAAAAGTGTTTTGCTATGTATTCCAGGGTAGCCTTGAACTCACTATGCAGCCTGGGCTAGCCCTCAAAGTTGTAGGAATTCTGGTTCAGCCTCCCAAGTGCTGGGACTGTAAGTGTGCACCACTACACCCAGCACTTTCTCTTGTGTTTTTGAGAAAGGATCTCACTTTGTTGATGATGTTGGCCTTGAACTCACTAGGAGCCCAGGGAGGCCTAGAACTAAAAAACATCCTCCTGGCTGGAGCTCTGGAGTGCTAGGACCTAAGGCATGTGTAAGCAAGCCCAGCTTACCCTGACCTTCAGACATTTTTCTGCTCCAGGCTTATCCCACTCTTACTATTAGTGTAGACAAGAACTTTTCAAGGCCTAGAGCTCCTGTGGCCCAGGGGGCCAGGCTCTCAAGTGTGGAGGTCACAGCTCATCTGCGGTCCAACTCACTTCTCACTGCTCAGGGCTGCAATACCCTTTGGTTCTTGTCCCTGCTGGAATTGCACCTTTTCCTCTCTGGGTATCCAAATCTGTCACATTCCCTTCAAAATGGGTCCTTTGTCACCTCTGCATTCTCTGAGCATCTAATTTATTTGTCTACTGTTTTCAACATTCTCAGATTTTCTGGTTTCTGGTGCATAGCTGGTCACCTGTGGGGACTGGTAAGTTTTAGGGGGGAACCTAGGACTGGCACATGCAGCAGGTTGCTAAATGCTCCTGGAAGGAGGGAAGCAGGGAGAAGGGTTGTAGGACTCTAAGATCACCTGCCATCCACTGGTGTGATGGGCTTTCATAGCCCTGGTGCCCTCCCAAGAGCCAAACTACAGTGTTTCTCATCCCATTCATAGGCACTGTGAAGAAACCTGGCCTGTCCACTCAACGCGAGGAGGAGCCTTTCTCATAGGAAGACCACCTGCCCCTGCAGGTGCTTCAGTCCCATTGATGGCCGGACGAGGCAGGAATCTTTCCAGCCACATCTGCCAGTTCTGAGGCTCTTGAATATAAATATTTCTTTTAAAAATAATAGCTAATTGTTTGAAATATTATTTGAGCAAGTATTATTTATTGAGATCCATGGTCTAGTAACCTCTGCATGTTTCTATGTGTACCCATGTGGGTCACGGGACTCGGCTATTTCCAATTTTATGTGCACACAAAAAATCCATCCTCTTCCTGGGGGTGGCCTGCTGCCTTTGAGGTCCTGTGGCTGCTCTCATGGCAGACTTGGAGGTCAACATGGGCAAGCGCAACCACTTCTCCACTGTCTTTTTCTTTTTCTTTTTTTTTGCTGAACCAGGGATTGAACTCAGGCCTTTGCACTTGCCAAGGAAGTGCTTATTCCACTGAGCCATCTCCCCGGCCCCCCTCCACTGTCTTTTTCTACCATCAGACATCTGCTAAAATTGTTTCAAGGTGGGCAGCTAGGTGAGGCAGGAGGGCGTAAGGGCGAGATCACTTGGGCAATTTAGTAGGACCTTAACTCAACAATAAATGAACCCATATGGTGAATGTATTATGATATATATCTAAAATGTACCAAGAAATTTCATTAGAACAACAAAATGGGGAGGAGAAATGAGGGGAACAGAACTGTGAAAAATTCACTGCAAGATGTCTGGCAGTATAGTTTCCTTTGAGCTCTTTAGTTGAGACTCTGGAATATTGCATTTCCCTGTCTGGTACGCCACAGTGTTATACTTAAATTTTCCACTCCTTCATGCTATTCTCTGTAGGAGACAAAGGGGTTTTTCTAAGACACAAGGCAAACATGTCACCCCTCTGCTCTGAAGGTCTGACAGGTTCACCAGGGCCTAGAGAATGTCCTTGCAGGCATGCTCAACCCTTCAGCCTTCTCCTGTATCACTGCTGCCTGTTGGAGAATTTGGGGACAGGTCATCAGAACTTGGACCACTCATTTCCTCCTAGTCTTTCTAAGTGCTGGGAACTGAACCCAGGCTTTGAGTTTCTTAGCCAAGTGCTCTATCACTGAGTCTACTCCAGCCCTCACCAATTTCATCAGGCAAGCTGAGGGTCCTCGTGTTTGACCCCTTGAGCTCATTGTGGAAGAGCCATTAAAATCCTGCTTCTTAGGGCTGGCCAAATAGCTCTGTAGATTAAATTGCCAAGTGCAGGGGTGGGGGTGGGGGTGGCTGGATCCCAGGATTGCTGAGCCGGCAATTGAGATTGAGTGTGGTGGCACACGCCTGTAATTCCAGCTCTTGGGAGGATGTAAACAGGCGGATCACTACCAGTTCGATCTAGTAGTGAGATCCTGAACACCCTGTAGACCCTTCCCTAAAATACAAAATATATATATGATAAATCCTGCTTCTTTCTGTGAATAATCCCTTGATGTCTAGTGCTACAGTTTGGAAAGGCACCTAACTGTGGCACTTAAGGGAACATTTTCTCTTTAAATTCTTGTTCCTTGAATTTTTCTACATTACATGATTTCATGGAACAATTCTGAAAATTCCAACTTTTGGGGTAAATGAGTTAGCCCAAAATGTTCTCATTCCAGTTCTCTGGAGACAAAATGAACTGCTCTCCCTTGGTATAGGGTTTGTGTACAAAATATGCACACAGAGATGATTTTTTTTTGGTTTTTTTTTTTAACCCCCTCTGTGTGTGTGTGTGTG
>NW_004524643.1:718127-726767 GCF_000260255.1 Octodon degus
AAAATTAATAGATTACAAATTGAAAATTATTTACAAACATAAATGAATATAACAATAAAAACTGTCCAAAATAAAAATGAAGAATTTACAGATCAGTCATAATAGTTCACTGTGTCAACACCAAGAAACTTACATGCATATAATTAGAATTCTCAAAGTAGAAAGGAGTAGGCAATAAATATTTAAAGACTTTAAAATTTCTGAATTTAGTTCAATTTATAATACATTTACACCGAATCTTAATTGCCATCTCAGGGTGCCTGGGGTCGGGGTCGGCAGGCCTGGGCTCCTGGGCCTGCTTGTAGGCACTTTAATCCACTGAGCTATTTGGACGGCCCTTACTGCACTGGGATTGAACCCAGAGCTTTCTCACTTTCCTCAACACTTCCTTAGTTTTTGAAACTGGGTCTCCTTGAACTGCTGGGTTCCAAATTGCTATTCTCCTACTCCTAATTCCCAGGACGCTGGGATTACAGGTGTGGGCCACCATGTCAGTCTAAGATAAGTATTTTAAAAAAAAATAATAGGAGAAAAAAATGAGAGGTGAAACCTGAATTTGTTCATATACTGAAAGGAAACCATCGGCAGGGATGGAGTTCTGATTTGTAAATAAGATATGGGGGTTTACGGAGAAGTCTGGGGAAGGGGGGGATGGGGGTAGAGAGAAACATGATACTGTCAGAAGACAGGAAGAGGGGCTGAAAGTGGATGCAGACAACTTTCAAGGCAGTGTAAGGAAACAATGAAGGGTATCAGTGCACAGGGGTCAGAGGGGTTCCCGGCAAATTTTTAAACAGTTCTGGGGAGCCAGCAGAGGATCCCGACTCAATTTAGGAGCTGAATTTCAGGAAACTTGAATTTCGGGAAGCTTGCTGAGTATCCAGGGTTTGCATTTCACATACACTGTCTCTTGTGGTACTCACAATTACTTTCTGGGCCATAGGTGCCCCGTTTTCCAAACCAGCAATCCGAACCCTAAGCCCGAGGACCTCAATTTTGAAATACACACACAAGTCCTGGCGCAGGCGCCTTAGAATTAGCTGGGCACTTCGTTACCCAGAATTCTCATCGATGTGGAAGAGACCACAAGCTCAGGAGGACGGGGGGAGAATTCGGTTGAGGCCTGGATGGGAAGTTCCGAGTCTGGTAGATACTACCTCTCTTATGTGAGCTATGGGCTATTCCGGCTCTTTATAAGCTGCCTGTGAGGGAAGGTACGACCTTTTCACTACAGTGATCATGCCGGTAGGTTTGTCTGTGTTTGTTGCTACAGGGTGGTGCCCTGGGCAGTGAAGGGCTAGAATTTTTTTCTACTTTTCAAAGGTGTCTTTGGAGAAAGTTAGCTAAAGGGGGGTGGGGAGGTTGGGCGGGTCGGGCCGGCGTTACAGATTATGGTAGGGCCAGGCCACGCAGTGCAGAGTGCTGCGAGTTGAGCCTCAGGGACCGCACGTTTTTCGGCAGGGCCGTCGCCGCAGGAGTGTGGGCTTTCGGAAAGCAGCATCCTGTTGCCGCGCCTGCACGAGGAGTCCGCCAACCTGAAAAGCTGGGTAGGTTGGGGACGCCTGCCTGTAGCTGGGAATACGCAGGGGCGCTGTCGGCAGACGGATTGTAATGGGACCACGAGGAAGTCACGCGACTGTTGTGATGAGAACGAGTAATAGGAAGTGCCGTCAGAAGCGATAACTGACGATATTTATACCTGATCTGATTACAGTCGCTAAAGCCTCAACAGAGTAGTTGAACGTTACTGCCAGATTCAACTCCCGAGTTATTTTTCTTCATCTTTCAGATGTTGGCCTCAGTGCAGAATATTGGCGATGAGAACAGCATCCCACCGTGAAGTCAGGTGCGTTTAATATGTGACTTTGGGGGATGCAGATGTAGGTCAGCGTTAAGAGGTTTGCACACTGGAGGCCCTGGGTTCGATTTCTGGCAGCCTAAGAGAGTGACTTAGCTGTAATTTAGTTACCTGAGATGCAGTGAAGTGGATGTTTTAGTTGTAGTTTAAACGTTACATTACAGTTTTTTTATGCATTTGGTACAAGGTCTCACTACATAGATCAAACTCAGTGTGATTCTCTTGTTTTCAGCTTTCCAACGGCGCTCACCACCTCGCCCAGTCTCAGATCACCTTCTCCCACCCCATGTGGGGTCGGGCCTGCACAGCAGGTTAGTGAGGAAACCTGGCTGCTGTGCTCTGCCTAAGCAGGCCCTTTTGTCTGCACCGCCGTGTCTTTGCAGTGATGTAGAAACTGGAGATGGCTGTTTAAATTTTTTTTTTTTTTGGTGGGGGGGCGGAACCGGTGATTGAACTCACCCTTGTGCTTTCCAGGGAAGCACATAAACTACTGAGCCATCTCCTTTACCCGGAGACCAACTCCCTGGCTCAGAGATGGCTGTTTAAGCTACAGTCTTTTGTAACACAGAACTGCATTAGGTGTGCCTTTTTTAATCAGATGTAGTTAAGTGATAAAGGAGCTTGCTTGGGGTGCAGGAGGCCCTGGGTTCAGTTCCCAGTACAGCAAGAGCACATGTATGTGTTCTTGTTTGTTTTTTTCTTTTGTTTACCCCCCAAACTGGGGGTTGAACTCAGGCCCTTGCACTTGCCAGCAAGTGCTTATTCCACTGAGCTATCTCCCCACCCCCACATGTGTTCTTGTATACACATACACGTATGAACTAAGTCATTTGCATAAATGAGCTGTGCAGTGGTTTTGGGGTTCATTTTGAGGGCATACATATACTAAGGCTCAAACCCTCAGCACCTAGATGCTGAGCTACATCTTCCACTTGTAGTTTGTTCTCAGATAATGTCCAGTTGAAGGAGTACTGGACAGTGATGAGGTGTGTTGACATCTCTGATGATCCCACTAATCACAGGAAGTGCCATCAGAAGCGATAACTGACGAAAGTGCTCCTGGCTGACTGCAGTCACCCAGTGCACCAGATGCTGTTGCTGCTCAGGATTAAGTTGGTCTGAACTGTGACAACCTTTCTACCTTCATGCAGGTTGCCGAGTGGCAGAAGCTTAGTGTTACAGATGTCTTGAGTCACCTGTGAGGCCTGTGTACAGAGGTACCACCCACCAACTTCTGCTCCAAGCCTGTTGGAGTGTGTTGGCCTTGGGTCAGGTAAGCTTTGGTCTCTACAGAGATTGGTGGTGGTTGAGAATGCCCAGCTGTTTGGTCAGATACTGGCAATTTCATTTGATTACCATAGTATTTGTGAATGTAGGCCTTGACTATATATCTGTTAATCTGAATAACTAATTGGAAGACAACATGCAATGCAGCAACCATTGTCGAATTCCTATTTGGTGACGTTTTGTAGCATGTGTACTTTATTTTTTTTGTGGAACCGGGGATTGAACTCAGGCCCTTGGCACTTGCCAGGGAAGCACTTATTGCACTGAGCCATCCCCCTGGCTCCTCCCTAGCTCCTCTTTAGACAATTAAAAACAGGCTAGTGACTTTGAAGATGCACTATTAAGTAGAGTTTTTTTTTTTTTTTTTTTTTCAGAACTGGGGATTGAACTCCAGATCTTGTGCTTGCTAGGCAAGCGCTTATTCTACTGAACTATCTCCCCAGCCCTTAGAGATTTTAACACTAGGAAAGTTATTTGGGGTTTGTAGATTTAGTAATTGATGAAAGTTTCCCTTCTGTAAGGCTCTAAGGGACAGTGTTAATAGAATGGTCTTCTACACTTGTAGACATGGCGGACGCTCTCGTGCATTTCCTGCTCTGGAGCCTTACCCTGTGTCCCCAGGTTTGGGGACAGCACTGGAGTGCAGTTCTAGAGCTGGCAGCAGCACAGCCCAGGAGGAGGTAAGCCTTGACCTGCACAGTGATTTATCTTGGAGGACCAAGCTTCAGCTGCTTGCCAAAATTGGTTTTGAGGGTATCGAATGATGAAATCACCAAAACTAGCTGGAATTACCGGCAGATTGGTAGTGGTGAACCTACGGTTTTCTGAAGATATCAATATACCTTTATGATTTGAGTGACTGCTTCTGGGAGCAGATAATGGTTCTAACACTTAAGTTTCTTTGCAGGCAGAGGGCTGGAAGCTGCCACTGATTGTGTTTGAGAATTTCTGTGACTGGATCATTTGCTACAGAAGAAACAAGCTGTTTCCCTCCTGTATCAGAGGCCTTCTCAAGAGAACTGATGTATCTGGCATTTTTTTCTAGGACAAGCATGCATTGAGTGTTTTTAATTAACCTACCCAACAAACAGGAGCATCTGTGTCTTAAGATAAATGTATACTTGCAGATGTTACTGCCTACTGTTACAATAAAGGATGGTCTTTGGTGTTGATTCCTAGAAGTATTTGAGATTTTGACTTGTAGGTATTCAAGGAAGTTGGTAAAGATGTGGTCAGTCTTGCCATTTTAACTATAGACTTCGAGGGCAGAAATTGTGAAGTACTTGAGGCATCTATACTTGATCCCATTGTGCTGCCTTTATTTGATCACGTGAGTGTGGTGTCTCTGTACCATACTTAGTACAATGTGAGGACATGTCAATCCCTTTTTTTTTTTCTTGGCCTGGGGATTGAACACAGCACTTCCCAGTTGTTGGGCAAGTACTTTACCACTAATGTACATAGTCCTTTCGTTGCCTTTCTATTTTTTTTTTTTTTTAATTTTATGTGTGTGTGCACGTGTGTGGCCAGCTCAGCCCACCAGGGGGCGGGGCTGGCTGGCATGTGGTGCTGCGGGATTGAACCATGGTCCCTGTGCTTTAGCTAAGCTTGTTCTAAGTAGGTGCTTTAGACCACTGAGCCATCTCCCTGGCCCCAGGATAAAGTTTTTGATAGTATTAATGCAAATTTTTTTCTTTTTTTTTTTTTGGTGGAACCAGAGATTGAACTTGGGTCCTTGTGCCTGCCAGGCAAGCGTTGTTCCGCGGTGCCAATTTTTTTGTGGTGAGGTTTTGGTAAATACAGTCATAATGTAGTTTAACAGATTCAAGTTTTGCTGGAGTAGGGATTATCTACAAGGACTTTAAAGCTGAGAGGCCTAAAACCTTTGCTAATTTTGGCTAGAGCCCTTAGAACACCAACATGTTCATCAAGAGTTTGGGTTCATCTTTAGAGTCCTGGGTTTTTAAGAGCCTTCTCTAGTGGGTTTTAGGCATGGGTTCAAAGTATGCATAATTTCAAGGAGTGGAAAAGGAATAAATAAAAGGCCAAAACCCAGCCAGTAGGACTGTCCTGATCAAGACTCAACCACTGGGTGCTTTGTGGATATTAGGCTGTGCCAAGGCCTGGGCTTGCCAAGTGCCTTTGCTCTGGTGGCACCTGGCCTACCCTAGCCTCTGCTGTGTGGCATCCATGACTGTATAAGAATGGAGATAATTGCTCTTAACAAGGTGTACGCTTCTGTGCTTGGCCTGGTTGGGTACAGGGCTCATTCAGGGGGGAGGACCTGTGACTGCAAGAAGTTAACTTCTGTAGTTTGCACTTGGGAGTCAGGATGAATGTGTGATAAATAATGCAGGGTGTGCTGAGGATCACCAGTGAGTTTGCTTTGAGCCCAGCCTGAGCCAGACTTCCCTGAAAGGAAAAATTCCTTGACCTCTGGGAAAACAGCCACACCCAGGGAGAAATCTCCACTAGCATTGTGGAAGATGGCCAGGCTTACTGGAAAATAGGGCTCTAAGCCCTGTACCACCCACGATCTTGAGATGGGAGGAAGCATTGAAACAACTGCTCCAGGACATGGCTAGAGCATCTTGGGGAAACATGCTTTCAATGGGAGCAGGCTGAGGGCCGGGGAGATGGCTCAATAGAATAAGTGCTTCCCTGGCAAACACAAGGACCTGAGTTCAATCCCCGGTTCTGAAAAAAGTCAATGGGAGCAGGCTGATCAGTATGGGGCACAGTGGAGTAACTGGTTGAGAGCATCTAAGCATTTCACAACAAAAGCATATGTATTTCCAATGAAGTGATGAATGTCAAGAACGAATGGATATGGCAGTTCGTGCTCTAATTATAAGTTCTATACATGTACTAAAATGTCAACACAAAAAATTGTAAAATTTTTACAAAGAAGCCAGGTATGGTAGTGCACTTTTGTAATGCCAGCACTCAGGAGGTTGATGCCTCTCAATTTGGAGTCTCGCCTAGGATAGTGAGCTCAAATCTAGGCTGGCCTCAAATTCAGTGATCATCAGCTCCTAAGTGCTGGCATTAGAGGAGTACATCGCCACGCCTAGCTAAGGGAGAATTCAAAGGGATGGATTACAGGCAGGTGCCACCACACCTAGTCTCCCCCCCCCCCCCAATGGGGGATTGAACTCAGACCTTTGCGCTTGCCAGGGAAGTGCTTATTCTACTGAGCCATCTCCCCGGCCCTCATGGGCCTCACGCCCAGTCTTAATTGCCATCTCAGTGTAGTTGGGGCCGGTAGGCCCAGGGATAGAACCCCTTGTCCCTGTGCCTGCTTGCTGGTGCTTTAATATGCTGAGCTATTTGCCTGGCCCCTGAAGAGATTTAAGTGTAACATTGGGGTGGTGGTAGAGACAATCAGGCTTGTGTAATGGCAACATGACATGTAATTCATTCTGCATGTGTCAATGAAAAGAGTTGAGAAAGAGTGGCAGCATGTTTAAACCTCCATGGCAATCCCTGATGCACTGCTGTGGTGCCCAGGGAAGGCACAGCAACCTAGAACTCTAACTGCTTCCTAAAGATCATCCAACTTTTGGGTGATTATCCACAATGCTTCCTTGTGCGAGCAGACATTGGTCCTGTGACATGCAGCAGATTCAAATGTTCTCTGAGAGAAAGTTGTGCCAATAGGCAACAATGCCGTGATACACAAGACCATCTGAGGACTAATGGAAAACAGTCCTGCTCTGGGCAAACTATTGCCTCATATCCAGAGTGATATGGGCTATGTGTTCACCAAGGAGAACCTTACTGGGATCAGGGGTATGCTGCTGGCCAATAAGCTGCCAGCTGGGGCCAGGGAGAGAGCTCAGCAGCATAAGCACCTGCCTGGCAAGCGCAAGGTCCTGAGTTTGACCCCCAGGACCAGGAGAAAAAGAAAAGAAAATTTAAAAAACCAGCTACTCCCCGAGCAGGTGCCTTTGCACCATGTGAAGTTACTGAGCCAGCCCAGAATCCAGGTCTGGGGCCCGAGAAGACCTTCCAGGATCTGGCATCATCATTAAAATCTCCAGGGGCACCATTGAAATCCTGAGCAATGTGCAGCTGATTAAGAGAACCCAAAGTGGGATCCAGCGAGGCCACCCTCCTGAGCATGTTGAACATCTCCCCATTCCCCTTTGGGCTGATCCTTCAGCAAGGGTTTGACAGTGACAGCATCTACAAACCTCAAGTGCTTGACATTACAGAGAAAACTTCATTCTCGCTTTCTGGAGGGTGTCTGCAATGTGGCCAGTGTCTGCAGACTGGTTGCCCAACTATTGCACCAGTGCCCCATTCTATCACAAATGGGTGCAAGAGAATCCTGGCTTTTTCTGTGAGACTGATAGCACCTTCCCACTTACTGCAAAGGTCAGGCCTTCTTGGTTGATTCATCTGCATTTGTGGCT
Source organism: Octodon degus (assembly GCF_000260255.1). Lineage (NCBI taxonomy): Eukaryota > Metazoa > Chordata > Mammalia > Rodentia > Octodontidae > Octodon > Octodon degus. Next base: position 725,691 of record NW_004524643.1, read on the forward strand.
GCTGCTCCTGCTGCTGCAGTTACCCCAGCCAGCACTGAAGCCAAGGAAGTGTAGGAGGATTTGATATAGGGGAAAACTAATCAGGGTGGATGACCTCCAAATGATATAGGGGAAAAGTGACTCCTGACTTGAAAGGTACCTGGGACACGTTCGTGTTCTCTAAAACTGAAGAATGAATTTTAGGAACAAATGGAGGTTATGAGCAGAATATATTTATCCAGGGAAAGAAAGCTCCTGTCTGAGAGAGGGACAGAAGGGGGCCCCAAGTGGGTTTTCCCCAGGAAGCTGCCCCTTCCAGGGACTTTTATAGTGTAAAACCATGTGGTGAGGCAGGTCTCAGGTGGTGGAGAACATGGGAACTTGCTTACGTGAGCATGAGGTGGGACAAAACTGGTCAACCAGTGAGATTACAAGCACCATTGCTCGTGTAAAACTGATTAAATCCGGTACCAAATGGGGAAGTGAGACTAGCAAGCGGGCATAAATACGGGACAGGGTCTCTTCCTGTTTGGAGTTGGGTTAGTGACTCATTTGGGCTCTTTCAAGGTGATTGAAATACCTGTTTAGAATACCAATCCCTGATGCCCATCCCTAGGGCAGTATGTAGCTGTCTTTGTTTCCTCTTTTGTCTTGATGTCTGGCCCATAGGAGAGTGTGTTGATCTCTTCCAAGGTGCAAAGTCACCTTGTCTTCCATGTTGTCTCCTTGAGGGCCTGGCCCTGTCTGAATGCCTATAATATTTCTATCTAATTTAGCTGCCTATAACAGTCAGATGGGATTTGGTCTCTTTGACTGGTCACCAAAAAGCAAAGTACTCAGCCTGCGTAATTGACAAAGCAAAGAATAAATGGATAATTCTCTTTTTTATTTTTTATTTTTGGGGATAATTTTCTTCTTTTTTTTTTTTTTGGTGGAACCAGCGATTGAACTCTGGCCCTTTTTTTTTGTTTGTTTGTTTTAAAAGAGAATTATAGTATTCAAAGTGGTTGGAATAGATATATAGTTGCATTCTCTTAATGAATAGAATGATTTGTTCTAATGGTGTTTGTAAATAGGATCACAAGTCTGCATCTTGTA
>NW_004524643.1:727218-728290 GCF_000260255.1 Octodon degus
ACTGAGCCATCTCCCTGGCCATCTTGTGCTGCCTGTGACAGCTTTGGGGCTGAGCTGAATTCCCCGCAGAGAGTAGTACTGCTAGTGACCAGGTTGGGGGCTGGGAGAGTCAGGTGCTATCTGAGCCTTACAGTAAGGACAGTGGCATTTCTCCTCTTTGCCTTTCTGGGCCTCTGGCACTGCCCTGTGATGGATGATTCTGCAGTCTTTTCTCATTTACAAGACAAGAACTCAGTGGGGCTGTTCAAAAGCTTCCAGGAACATGCCGATTTCCTCTAAGTGGCTGCTTTTCTGCAGACTGACTTCATACACCTAAACTGTTTCACTTTCAGCTCTGTCACCTCCACTTTCATTTCAGGCCAGGACAGCACAGCAGGGTCTCAAGCTCTACCCACTGGGCTCAGGTGGGCAAGGCCTGATGTAGACCATCTAATGTGGACATTTCTTTCTTTTCTCTCTTTTTTTTGGAGGGTGGTATGTACTGTGCGATACCTTCAGACCATTACTACTACTGCCTCTGCTACTCTTTTCTTTTCTTTAGTTTTCTCTTTCTTTTCAGGTCTCACTAGGTTACTAAGTTGCCTGGGATGGCCTTAAACTAGGGATCTACCTGCTTCAGCCTCCCAGAGTGCTGGGCTTACAACTGTTTACAGAAACACATGCAGTTAAACATATATGACATCTGTGTAGCATCTCTGGGTCCCAAACACCATGAAAGGCAGGAAGAAAAGGTAGACATCCAAACTTCCTACAGGTTGTGGTTGTACCCAGAGGACATAAATATCACTCCTTCCATTCTGGAAGGTGAGGTTAAACACCTCTGTGTGAGGAATGAGCTGTCAGAGTCCAAATCCCAAACACCTGCCCAGTAAGTAAGTGCTCTAAGTCTTACCCTAAAACCAGTAGAAATAAAATGAGGCTTTTCCAGTCTGTGCAGGTGTGACAGTGTGCAGGCTCCCCAGACAGAAGTGCCCGGTCACAGAGTGAGGCACGCCGTCAACAGACACTTCTGTACTGCAGCATGATAAGCAAGATGCCAGGCGAGGGCCCTGCAGGGTGCTGAACTGGTACA
>NW_004524643.1:732380-732946 GCF_000260255.1 Octodon degus
GTTGCTTTTAGATTACAAGAGGGTTATGATCACAGTCACTACTTCATTGCCACCTTCATTGCTGATCACATCAGGCATCACACAAATTATCTCAAAGCATGAAAAACTTCAGATGACATAATCTCTTCAAGATCATAGAAGTTGGGGGCCTGCCCCTTAGCTCAATTCTTTAAGTGGCTGCTTCAACAAAGCAGTCAGGCTCAGGTTGCTGTGGTTGATACCTACAAGTCAAGCCAGCCAAACCTGCCCTGAAGGCATTTGGAGAAAAAAAAAAAAGAAAGATCATAAAAGTTAAAAGAATTGCTGAGAAAAAAACATTGTTAAGTGCAGGATTTCATAATGCTAAAAGCTTCCTTCTCAGTTGAATCGCCTTGAATGAATACATAAAACCTGCTACTTAGTTTAAGTTATTTTACCAATGCTCACATAGGAAGCCTTTATTTATTTATTTATTTATTTATTTATTTATTTATTTTTGCAGAACTAGGATTGAACTCAGGCCCTTGCACTTGCCAGGCAAGCCCTTATTCAACTGAGCAATCTCCCCGGCCCAGAAACTTTGAATA
>NW_004524643.1:733737-736637 GCF_000260255.1 Octodon degus
AAGATAAATACTGGGAATGTTCCTAATGGGAGGTTGGTTCACCTGTGAAAATTTATAACTCCGATGTTCATAAGTCAGAACTTAATGTAATAAGATTCAGTCTAAAATGGGTAAAGGAAGCTTACATACTTCATTTGTTATTGTGCATATTTGTCTTAATCATATGGAGAAATGCAACTTGATGAGCTCACCAAGAAAAGTAATTTTTTTTGGTAAATATTAAATTATGCTCATTTATAAACTTCCTTAAAATACCTTTTTAAAATGTCATAGGTTTGCTTGATAACAGTTTTTTTTTTCTATTAAAGAGCACAAATGTTAGTTCATTTTAAGTATTCAATAAGAAATCATACAAAGGGGGTTGGGGAGATGGGTCACTAGAATAAGCGCTTGCCTGGAAAGCACAGGGGCCTGAGTTTAATCCCCAATTCTGCCAAAAAAATAAAAAAATAAAATAAAGAAAGAAAGAAATCATACTAAGTGGTAATCAAGGAAGACAACATTAGACTGTTAAAGTTTTAGAAGTACTGTTTTATTTTAAGTGTATGTAGTATGAGTAATAGTTCCACATAAATATTAGTAATCTAGATTGAGGCCTAAAATGAGTGATGCATAAACTAATTCTGGTCCTGTGTTCTCCAAAAGGAAATATGACAATTCATGAATTTTCTTGTGTTTATGAATAAAGTTTTTTAAAGCAATAAAAAAGTAAAAGTATATCAAAGAGGAGAGAAAAGAAAAACATTCAGTTAACATTTGGAATAAATTTAAGACTCTCAGAGGAAACAGGTGCGCTGGTGCATTTGTGTAATTCCAGAGGTCTGGGAGGCTAAAGCAGAGGAGTATAATTCAAGCCCAGCCTGGGGAAATTTAGTGATTTAGACAGACACTCTCTCAAAGTTAAATATGAAAAAGATAAAAAATTTAAAAAGTTCTGCAGATGTAGCTCAAGGTTAAGGCCTTGAGTGAAGTTCCCATTACCAACAGATAAACAAACAGGGCTAGGATTTAGCTTAGTGTAAAAGATTCCACTTTGCAATGTATGAATTATTGTAACTGTCCTACTAACCTGTTTTTTTTTTAATTTTTAAAACTTTATTCAGTATTGTCTTGACCATGATTAAAAGATGACATCGTCTTGTGACCTCCCAGAGGATAAATGTGTCGCAGCTCATGTGCAACTCCTCACAGTCCTAGCTTGGTCCTCCTCCAGTGTCTCCTCTTGGAGTTGTACCTGATTTTATTTCCTGTCTTCATACGAATGCACTGCGGCATGGGGCGATTCTGCTTTTGCTTCTTGGCCAGGAATCGTTTGATTCTGAAAGTCTTGTGAGAAGACATGGTGCGGGTAGGAGGTGAGAGCACGCACTCGATGGTGGACTGAAGCAGAAGCTAACCTGTTTTGAAACTGTCTCATTGCTTCTTCTTTCTCAATAAAAGTAATTTTAAAAAATATCTCATGTTCAAATCTCAGTGCTGAAAGCAAACAATTGGTCAGAGGCCCAGCTTAGCCCTTTACAAGGGCATGAGCCTGTTTGTTACCAGGGCAGCTTTCTCAGCTCCAGGGAAACTTCCCCCAACACCTCCCAGCCCTTGCAAAGTACCTGTCACGTGTCCAGCTGCATTTCTCAGGCTTGGCCAGGTTTGTGCACCAGCTGTCGTAAGGGTCCTGGTTGGTTTTAACAGAGGTAAGATCCCCCCCCCTTAGCCTTGAGGTTTATGGAGCCCCGGGAGGTGCTGATCACCCCAAGGCCTGCACTACCACCTCTGTCGTGGAGGACCACATGGGTGACTCCCTGAAGAAGAACAATTGTCTCCAGTTTGGCTGCACCTGACCCTAGTTCCATATATTGCTATATGCAGAGCTGGCTGGGACTTTTCCTTATCCCTTCAGTTGGCTTTAAGCAGTGCATATAGGTCTAGCCCAAGTGCTGGTGGTAGTCTCTGAAGTCCTGTGTCCCTGGAAACTCCATCTGCTGCTCATGAATATGACGAGGTCAAGGGTGGGAGGAAGAGCAATGCTCCACACTGTGCACTGGGATCAGCCTTGAGATAGAGGCTATGACTTCCTGGGGCTTGAGAGACGACACGTCAGAGCTGAAGCACCAAGCCCAGAACATTAGACACTGTCTCAGTTGTGTAATGCAGATGACTCATTCTGCGTATCCTTCTCTCTGCAGATCTCAGAGGTACATGCAGGCCCCTCACCAAGCCCCGCTCACAGCTCTCACCACTTCCTGCCATTCTCACAGTCACTCAGCCTCCAGCCAGCCCTTTCTTTTCTTTTTTTTTTAATTTTATTTATTTGTGTGTGTGTGTGTGTGTGTGTGTGTGTGTGTGGCCAGCTCAGCCCACCAGGGGGCGGGGCTGGCTGGCATGTGGTGCTGGGGGATTGAACCATGGTCCCTGTGCTTTGCTAAGCTTGTTCTAAGTAGGTGCTTTAGACCACTGAGCCATCTCACCAGCCCCAGCCCTTTCTTGATGAACGAATAAAAGCTGGGTTTGGCCTTGGGTTGAGGACTTTGTTCCAGACAGCCATCACAATGCCTGGATTTAGGACCCCTTGGCTCCCCAGAACTACTAGCATGCCTTAGTGTCTTTATTTTCGCTGTGGATTGCACTGAAAGTGGTAGATTAGAATTAACTTGATGAATTCCAATAACTTTTCCATGGGATTACAAGTATAAACTTCATGGACCGAAATGAGGGCCAGAAAAGGCTCTCTACACTCTGTGTGAGGGAAAGTCTGATGTTTTCCTGTAGTGCCTCCTTTGAAAGTATCTTCCTCTTCACATAGTGAAATAGACAAATAGCTGCTGTCTCCCTCCCTAAATCTTGAATGAGAGGCACTTAGGCTGGGCCCACTTGTTTTAAACCGCACAGATTTATCTGTGTTTAAA
>NW_004524643.1:737045-739311 GCF_000260255.1 Octodon degus
TGGATGGTTAAGACCAAGATATAGCAAGACCTATATACCCAGTTGTAACTTTTGTATCTGATAAGGTCAGCCAAGTACTCTCAGGATTTATCCTGGAGCCCTGTACCACCTTTTGTACATTCTTTTGTCAGTATCTGACCTGAGGATGAGTCACGGCCTTTGCTTGACTAATTTGCTCTCTGTGAAAGCTTGAGAAAATGTTTTTTCTCTCCATGTGATTCTCCCCAGGCTCACTTTAGATCATCGAACACATTCTTCTGTGGCTCCATAATCTTCTTGACACACTTTTTATTTCTGCTGGCGTGGACCTACCCTGAGTACACCCTCCAGTGATCTTCAGGCAATGGTGCAGTTTTTCATTTATCATTAGATGTACTCTTTGCAACGTTTTGCTTGTCATGCAATCTGGATGTGTCTGTCAAATCCACCATGAGGTAACAATTTCTATTTATTTTCTGATATTGAGAATTGAATTCAGGACCAGGCAAGCACCTTGCCATGGAATCATGCCTCCAGCCATTTTGAAATTTTGTGACAGGATCTTGCAACGTTGCCCAGGCTTTGGCCCCATCCCTGAGCCAGTGTACCATTCCCTTTAGACATGGGCCCTGCCCGCTCTCCTCTTTCCAACACTTCCCTTCCCTCAGGTGATGGCAAGAATTTCCCTTAGGACTCTGGAGTTGGAAATCAGATGCTACCAAGGGAAATTCAGCACCCATAACAAGTATGGACCCTGAGTCAGTAGTGGGGGCTCACACTTTTATTCCCAGCTACTTGAGAGGCTGAGGCAGGAGGGCTGAAGTTCCAGGCCAGCCAGGACACCTTTGCAAGGTAACAAAGGCTGAGTATGTAGCTCAGTGGTAGAGCCCTCCAGTGTTTACTCTCCAGCAGAGGGCATGGAGAGGGAGGTCGGGAGGGGTAGACCAGAAAGAAGTCGGACACACGTATCACACATGTATGTGTGGGATTTTACTCACCTACAAATGACCAATTTGCAAGAACAGAAATCAGATTAGGGCTATCAGGGACCAGTGGTGAGCGAGGCGAGAGCAAGGCATCAAGACTCACTTTACGGTGGTGGGAATGCTTGATGCCTTGACTGGTGGTGGTTACACGCATTTGTCAAATATTTTTTTGAACTGAACTGTATACTTAAATTGGAAGTAAATTTTGAATATAAGGAGTACAAATTTTAATAATGTGAGAGTATAAATTATACCACAACAAACCTGCTTTTCAAAAAGAGAAAGGCTGTAACTCAGTTGTTCTCCAAATTTTCTGATCAAAGAGATTATGGAGCCACAGAGAAATGTCATTGATGATGTAGAGTGTGCCTGGGGAGAGTCACATGGAGAGAAAACATTCTCTCAGGCTTTCACAGAGAACAAATTGGTCAAGCAATGGCCATGACTCATCCTCATGGCTGACACTGACAAAGGATCTACAAAGTGCAGTACAGGATTACAGGATAAATCCTGAGGATACTTGACTGACCTTATCAGATACAAAAGTTACATTTCTTATTATAAAGGTCTTGCTTTATCTTGATCTTAACTATCCAGCAGAAAAGTATAAAAATGAGATATACAAAGTAAAGCCATATTAATAGGATGAACTGTAAAAGGCTCAAGTCAATAACTTCTGAGGATTACCCGCTAAAATTATAGACTGCTAGATAGTGTTGGATTTTTTTCTGAGTTCAAACACCTATAGTATTTATATGCCAATAGAATACCCACCTCTGGGCCAGGGAGCTGGCTCAGTGGAATAAGCACTTCCCTGGCAAGCGCAAGGGGCTGAGTTCAATCCCCGGTTCTGCAAAAATAAATAAATAAATAATAATTGTGTTACCACTTTCTATTTGTTTATTGAAAGGAACAGTTAATGCTTAAATTTTTGTCCAGTTTTATGGGCTTATATCTGTTAATCTGAGCAACTACTTTGACAACAATATGCAATGTAACAACCATTGTTGAGTTCCTGTCATCTTGTTATTGGAAATTCTGTATCATTTCTAATTTTCAATTATTTTTTATACTCCTTATAATAAAACTTAAAAATAAATAAAATGTAAAAACAAAAACCAAACAAACAAAAAAAGAGAGAGAGAAAGGCTGAATGTGTAGTTCAGTGTTAAAGTACTTGCCCATATCATGCATGGTCCTGGATTCAATCTTTAGCACTGACAAAAAAATAGAGATGGAGCCAGGCATGGTGGTGAATGCCTGTAATCCTGGCACTTGTGAGGCTAAGCTAGGAGGATCAC
>NW_004524643.1:741486-746319 GCF_000260255.1 Octodon degus
AAAAAAAAAAAAAAAAAAAAAGGAAGAAAGAAAGAAGAAAAAAAAAGTAAAAGAAAAATTCCCATTCATTCCATTATAACTGGCTCCCCAGTTGATCCCAATTAATCAATATTACGTAAGTTATTATAGTCATAATCTTATTGGTTGACCATAATTGTGTACCACTTCATAAACTGTCTTGTGATTTTCCACTGACCTAAGTGACTGCACTTGTAATTTTATTAGTTGATTATAGTTTTGCCCACCTTAAGCCCACCTCACCTCTTTGTTTTGCACTATAAAAATACCTTGAGAAGTGACATCTCCTGCAACCCACTTAGGACCTCTTTGGTCTTTGTTAAACAGAAGCTTTCTTTCCTCCAATAAATACTTTTTGCTTTTCCCCATGGTTCCTAGGATTCACTGTTCAATTTTAGAGGACACGAACTCAGTGTAGAGGACATCTAGCAGGCTAGCAGGTTGAGAGTTATAATGTTTCCCTTACATTATTTGGATTATCTGGAGGTCCTATACTATCCTTATATCACAACAGCCTTTTATACAGATATTGGTACTGATATACACTTGAGAATAGGCAGGCAAGAATGCTCCTCCCTGTATGGAGGCCTTTGGAGTCCAGAAAGCAAGCTGCTTCGTTTGCATTTCATTTCCTCTAAAGTCTCTCCATTTGGTGAAGGATCTGTTTTTTATCCGTTGTACCCCATTAGGTCTGATGGTTTGTTCGGGCCAGCTGGTATGTTAACTTCCTTATCAGCCCAGCTTTGGATTATTTTAAGTTAACTATTAAGGACTTGTATCCTATTTGCCTTGCTTCTCTCTCTTCTGGCTTCAATAGGGCCTAAAGTTTCTCTCTCTCTCTCTCTCTTTCTCCCCTAGACATATGCCCATACACTGTTGGAGATAAAACCCAGAACCTAGCACATTCTAGGCCAGCCCTTTACGGTGCCATTGAACTACACCTCCAGCCTGAGAATGTCTTTGTATGGGGACTGCACCAAGTGCATCATCTTGAAATGTGAGCCAGTAGCAATGGATGGGTGGCGGTGTTTTCTCCGCTCAGTTATTTTCCTGCTAAAAACACAAGCATTCAGCAAGGTGTCATGCCACACATCTATAATCTCAGTACTCTGAGCAGCTGAGGCAGGAGCCTTGCAAATTTGAGCCCAGACTGGCAATTTTTGACCTATTGAGAACCTGTCTCAAAATATAAAATAAAGGACTGGGGATATAGCGCTGTGTGAGGACCCTGGATTCAATCCCAGTACTATAAAACAAAAGAAAACAAACTTCAAAAGACAGCCATTCTTCCCTTGTAGTACTGGGTATTGAAATCTGGAATTGTTTTTCTCCACCTCCAGCCTTTATGCTTGTGTTTTTTTTGTTTGTTTGCTTGTTTGTTTGTTTTTGTAATAATGGGGACTGAATGCAGGGCCTTTGCCTCTTTAAATTTTATGTTTGTTGGTGCTGGGATAGAATTTATGGCCTCACAGGTTTGGCAAGTGTTCTGCCTCTGTGTTAAACCCTCAGATACCCTGCACCAGCTTTTGAGGCAATGTCTCAGTATTACAGACAGCTAAGTTAGAGGGAAATTAATAGGAGCCAAAGGGACTGGCTCCCTTGAAGGCGTCAGTGTAGAGGATGGAAAACATAGAGTAGGAGGTGAATGTAAAGAGACCCAGCCTCAAGGTAGAGAGAGAGATAATAGGTGGGGCTGCAAGCCTTGCTTGCCAGAGAGAAACAGCAGCTTGAGCTTGTCCTGTGAATAGCGCCACCTGGTGCTGTGATTCCAGACAGGAAACATGCACAGGGGGGTGACCAGGGAATCTGGGACCCAGGTCGCATCCTCTCCAGAAATGCCTGTGTGTTTTCTATGAAAGTGCCTGCCTGGCAAGCTCAGGGTCCTGAGTTTGATTCCTGGTTAAAAAAAAAAAAAGCTACCAATATGCTGAAGTTAATGTTCCTGCTTAGCACACCACTCTGGGACTCGTATCCTTCCTGATCCATACTAGCTAAGTGGTTATACTTGTAATCCTATAATTAGGATGCAATTTTTTTTTTTTTTTGGTATTTGGGTTTTTGGGTTTTTTTGTTTTGTTTTGTTTTTGTGGAACCAGGGATTGAACGCAGGCCCTTGTGCTTGCCAGGCAGTCGCTTAAGCTGCTGAGCTATATCCCCAACCCTTAGACTGTAATTTGACGTGCGTTGTACCCACATTGTGATTTTGCTGTATAAAATACCTTTGACAAAGAGCCTCAGTGGTCACCTGCTCAGGACCTCTCCTGGAAATCCAGGTCCTATTCTTCCTTTCATTTCCAAAAAACTCTCCTAACTTCCTCCTTTGATCTGAGACTTCATTCCTCAATATTGTGAGACCACAACTCGGCATGTCAAACATCTATCAGGTTGGGAATTATTTTTCTCACATTGAAACAAGGTAGGAATAGTTAGACAGGCACAGGTCCTGAATAGCTAACCCGAAATAAAGTAGAAGTCAGGACTCAGATGTGTTAACATACCAGAGGGCCCAGTTAATGAAATAAAGTTTTAAAGTGTAATGGAATACAGGAGGACAAAAAATAAGTCCCTTACCAAGTGGGGAAGATTTTAAAAATATATAAACAAAGCAACTGGCTTTCCAGACATCAGAGGCCTACTCATGACCTGTGGAGGACCACTTGAGCAGGTCTCTGTGAAAGAACAATTGTCTCCTTTTTGACTGAGGCTGACCTTATTTCCTCGTATTGATGTGTCCAGAGCTGGCTAGGACTTTTCTTTATCCTTTCAATTGGCCTTAAGCCATGTATACTGGTCTCACTGAAGTGCTGGTGATAGTTTTTGAAAGTGGCATGCATGTTTCCCGGGTAACTACACCTGCTGCTCTCTAATATGACCTGGGTCAAGACAGGATGAAGAGCCAATGCTCTGTGCTGCCAGCAGGGTTTGAGCCTCGAGATAGAGGCTGATTTCCTGGGGCTTGAGAGATTATATCAGAGCTAAAGCACATGACCCCCAAAACATTAGACACTATCTCAATAGCATAATGCAAATTACTCTCTCTGCTTATGACAGAGGTAAATGTAGGCCACCCACCTAGCTCAGCTCACAGTACCCACCTACTTCCCACAGTTCTCAGTCATTCCTCCTCTAGCCACTCCTCCTCCACTGAATAAAACCTGGGTGAGGACATGGCTCAGACTGTTTGTTCTGGAAAGCCATCTTTGTGGCTGGACTTAGGGCCTGTTGGCGCCTCAATAATTATAAATATGTTCTAGTGTATTTACTTTCGCTGTGGGTTGCACTGGGAGTGGTAGATTGGAATTAACTTGGTGGGATGCCAATAACATATCTTTGGGATTCCAAATATTGACTTCTTGCTTGGGCTGGGGAGATGCCTCAGTAGAATATTCACTTCCCTGGCAAATGCAAGGGACTGAGTTCAATCCCTGATTCCACCAAAAAAATAAAATAAAATCAGAATAAAACAAATATTGACTTCTTGGACTGAGATTAGACCCTGGAGGGGACTCTTACAATGACCAGGAGCATCCTCGCTTTCTGTTATAAAAGCAAGTATAGCAAAAACCTTTTGAAAACCCCATAAAATGGGCTGGGTGATAGCTTGGCAGTTCAAGTGCCTGCCTGGCAAACACAAGGACCTGGGTTCATTCCCCGTGTACCACATGCTGCGACAGCTTCAAGCTGAACTGTTCACAAAACCTGGGCATGGTGGCACACACCTGTAATCCCACTGCTGGGTGGCTAAGACAGGAGGATCACTAGAGTCTGAATTGCATAGTGAGACCCTGTGCCAAATAAATAAATAAATGTTAAAAATAAAAACCAATAAGCTTAACTACCTATGCTATTTGCTTTAACAAAACCCCTTTCCACATAGTGGAGAGCTTTTCCTTTATTTTATTTTATTGTTTTGTCTTTTTGAGAAATGGTCTCACCATGCAGTTCAGGCTGGCCTTGATCTCACTTTGTAGCCAACGCTGATTTTGAACTCACAAGGAACCTCCTGCCTCAGTCTCCTGAGTGCTGGAATTACAGGTGTGGGCCACCACGCCCAGTTTCTGTGTTCTTTCTGTGAAAAAGCATTTGGTCATTTCCCCAAGGCTTGCTGCTTGCTGTTTGGGGGCTTCAGTCTTCATTGCTCTAAAACAAAAATGCCAATCAATGGAGACTCGTTGTATTACTATGAAGTCTAAACTGGCCTAAAAGTTGCAATCTCCAGCCTTGGCCTTCCCAGTACTGTACAGGGATCGCAGGTGTGCACTATCAGACCAGTTTTGTATGTATGTATGAATGTATATATGTATGAATGTATATATGTATGAATGTATGTATGTATGAATGTATGGATGGATGGATGTATTTTTTGAGACAGGATCTCATTGTCCCAAAAAGTGAGAGGTTAGCCTTGACCTTGTGGCAATCCTCCTGCCTCAGGTTCCCAAGTGCTGGGATTATAGGTATACGTAACATGCCCAGCAGTTTTTATGTTTAATAGAACATTTACAGTTACCATGGACAAAATAGAGTATAAGATTGCAGGGTAAAGCTGGGTTTGGTGATGCATGTCTGTGATCTCAAGCTGGAGAATTGCCCTGACTTCAAGGCCAGCCTGAATTGCATAGTGACAACCTGTCTCAACAAACAAATGAACAAACAGGCAACCCGAAAAACCCAACAACAACAAAAAGAACAAACCAAAACCAACAAACCAACCAAACAAAAACCCCAAATGCAAAATAAGATTGGAGGTGCAGCAAGAGTGAAGCAGGGAGCCCAGTGTGCAGGTGGCTGGAATTTCCCAGGGCTGGCAAAATA
>NW_004524643.1:747154-751419 GCF_000260255.1 Octodon degus
TGGGAGGGAAAGTTCCGGCGGTTCCTGGGCTGTCAGCGCCTTTACCCTCCCGACTTCACTTCCTCCTGCAGCCCCCGCCGCACAGAGCCTGGGGATCCCAGCAGCCAGCCTGCTGCCGCCACGCCCTGGCCTCTGCCTGCAGGGTAAGTGAAGGGGCGACTCCATGGGACCGGACCCGGTCTGACAGTGCACAATCCTGCACAGGGAAGCCCGAGTGGGCTCCTTTCTTCTCCAGCTTGGAACCAGGCTCTGCGTGGGGCCCGCTCCCTCTAGACCTCCACACCCCTTCCTCTGCCGCCAGGCTAGGATGGGTGCCCAGGAGGTGGGCTGGGGGTAGAGAGACAGCTGTTGCTGCTAGGGCTTGGGAGAGGTCAGGTTTGGGCCGCCAGAGAGGCAGCATACGCCAGGATTTGTTTGGGGACCTAAGGCAGGGTACTGGCTCATCGCGGGGCAAGCACGCCCACACTCTAGTCTGGGCAGAAAGGTGGTGGCTTATAACTGCAGATATGGCAGCCACCAGGCCGAGGGGTCCCCTGGCTACTGGGGAGATGCTTCCCGCCAGGGCCCCAAGGCAGTGAGAACCTGAAGCAGCTTGGGAGTGGGCCCAGGCCCAGCAGACAGTCTGCCTGACTTCCCTGTCTTCACTGCCTACCCTCTGCGCCCTGGGGCTCTTTCACAGGCTGCTGTCTCCTAGTCCACAGGGGCTCTTTTTCCTTCTCTGTGCTCCTGCCCACTGGAGAGACAGAGGCTCCCTGGCCCTGACTAGCACCCCAACCCTCACCATGTGATAGAGGTTGTGGTTTCATTTTTCCTGTGAGGTGAGGTGGTGCCATCAGCTGACCTCCTGAGCCCAGCCTGGGGCTGAGGAGAGCAGCGGATGAGGCTTGGCAGCCAGGGAGGACTGAGCCACCCCACTCAGAAGGCTGGGGAAGATTTCCGACTCCTCAGACATGAAAGTCAGACCAAATTATAGAGCACCAAAAAACCCAAAAAACAAAGAAAGAAAGAAAAAGAAAACACAGAGGGGCCCTGGGAGACTCTGAGAACTGAAGAGAAATGCCCTGGGGTAGAGCGAGATGTTTGTAGACCTGGCTCTGCCAGCAACTAATGACTTTGAGACAACCATTTCCCCTTTCTGAGCCTCAGGTGTCCTGGCAGCAAAATGAAGGACTGAATGGGCAGTGGCTTTCCCGGTGGTTTCCCCAGAGATCATGTCTTCCTTAGTGGATGCTTGAGTGGCCTGCCCTGGCCCAGCAACTGCATGTGCCTGGAATATTGGACACAGGGCAAGACATGTAGAGCATTGTGCTGTGGACACAAATGTTTATTGGCTCTGCACAAGGGCTGTGGACTCTCAGATATCAGGAAGTCCCAGAGGGAAAGCTGGGAAGAGTCATGGGTCTCGTGTGGGGAAAACATCAGAGGCAGCCCCATGCATCCTGGAGGCTCTCCCTTCCAGCACACAGGGCCATCCTCATACCACAGAGCTCCCTGCCCTCTGACCCCCTTTCTCACGGCTCACTTCCCTGCCTGTTTGGCCTCTAGAGTTCCTCAATGGTGATAGATTCATTTGTTCTCCACTTGTCCATGTCTTCTTCCACAGGCCCAGCCAGTTTTTCCCTCATCTGGGGCAGGGAGAAAGAAGGAACCCCTGACATCTCCATCTGCACAGAGATTCCAGGTGGATCGAGCAGGCTTTTCCCTTTAGGATGGCCTCACCTTCCAGCCCCCCAGCTTTCAGGCTGGAGACATCAGATGGACCCCAAGAAGGTGGCACTGAGGGAGACAAAGGCCAGCCTGGGCCGCCCCCCATGGAGTCTCCATTTCAGGGTGAGGACCGGAACTCCTCTCCTCAGATCAGAGTGAACCTCAACTACCGGAAGAAGGCTGATGCCAGGTGAGGCAGCAGAAGGGGAGAGGTCAAGGGAGCCACACTGCCAGTTCCCACCATGCACCAGTGCCCTTTCATACCTCTTGGCTCCAGGGGCTCCAGTTGTGCTCTCTTGAGTTGCTTCTTCCAGAACCCTCCACATTCTTGGCCTTCTGCTTTCTGATGATGCGTTCTTTATAGGGACACATTCTTCCAGCTCCAAAGTACTCAGTTTAGTCACAGAATCCTACTTGCTTGAGCCTTAGAACCTACCCTGTCATTGCCCTACAGGGGATGATGGTGGTATCTGTGGTCCATCTGAGACAGAGGGAGGGACATCTGTGCCCCAAGGACTATTTGGTCCTGCTTCAGGGCTGGAACTGTCACCCAGGGGGTATGGACCTTGGGGACTGAGAAGGGTTTTCTGCTTAGAGTCATGTGGTATCTCTAGTAGCTCAGACTCTAACTCCAGGAATCCTGCTTCCACTGCTGCTGGTGGCAAAGGAGTTATACCTGGCATCTTCCTTAGCGTGAGGCTGTCTCCACAAGCCTAGAGCTTCCTCATGGGCCAGGATGAGGATGGCTGCCTGGACATCCCCTTCCTCCCTCTTCATGATGAGATGTGGCCTCCTCTCTAGGAGTCCCATTCTGGCAGCCCTTGTCCTATTTATGCTTGAGGACCAAGATGGGCTCCGGTGCAGAAGGTGATGCATAGGAGTCCTCTAGGAGTAGCATACCTGGGCTGATGGAGCCAGAATGGGCCCTGTGATGTCCTTTGGAGACTTAATCTGTGCTCACCTTGAGCTTCCTTTCCTCAGCACTGTGATGCCACCCTGGAGGCAGGAAGTACTTTGTTTCAGTGGCTACCTTCCCCAGCCAGACTGCCGATAGGGCTCCCTAGTCAGCAGTGGCTCTCATGGTCATGTTGTGGCTGTGTGGTCTGCTGGGTAGATGATAGTACCTCTTTCTTTAGAAGAGACATGAAGTTTCCTGGTGCTGACGAAGGGGAGGCTGCCTGTAATCACTCTATGGTACTATGTCTTCAGCTGTGACTCATTCCATGAGCTGGGTGTGGTAGTCCATGCCTGTAATCCCAGCATCACGAGGCTGAGGCAGGAGTGTTGCCATGAGTTCAGGCTCAGGATGGGCTACATAGTGAGTTCAAAGCTAGCCTTCACTACAAAGAGTGACCCTTTCTCCAAAACACACACAAAACAAAAGAAAATGTGACTAATTGCAACAAAGTCACAAACCTTACTGGGCCAGCATTCACAGAAGATGTTAAGCTATGATTTAGCATTCTTATTTTTTATTTTTTTTGTTTTTTGTTTTTGTTTTTGGCAGAACTGAGGGTTGAACTCAGAGCCCTGCGCTTGCCAGGCAAGCGCTTATTCTACTGAGCCATCTCCCCGGCCAAGCTATGATTTGAGAGTCCCCAAAGCATCAAATATTCCCCCACGCCTCTGTGTTGCTTTGTATCTCCTGGTCATTTCAGGGGTCTGGAGGTGAGCTTGCCCTGTCTGAGTATTGACATAGCCTGGAGGGAATACCCCACTCCCTCCCTCTTCCCCTTTACCAGGCACTGCTAGATTCTGATAAGGCAAGAGGCCCCTCTGGGGTCTACAGGAGAGAATTCCCAGAAGGCTGGTTTCTCAGTAAAATTCTAGCCAGTGTCTTACACTTTTTCAGCAGCAGGCTCACTTAATTCTCTGTCTTTGGGAAACCTTTCTTGCCCAGCTTCAAAGCTCCTTAGGTGTTCAGAGCCAGGCCTAGCATTAGACACCCCAGTTCAGTACTGTATACTTTGGACAAGATACACTACCTCCTGGTTTGTCTAAGGAGAAAAGAGTGATTTCTGACCATAGACCTAGAGTGAAAAGAAAGGATCAGAATACCCTGTAATTAGTGAGTAGATGTTTCTGAGAGAAGGG
This sequence comes from Octodon degus, assembly GCF_000260255.1. NCBI lineage: Eukaryota > Metazoa > Chordata > Mammalia > Rodentia > Octodontidae > Octodon > Octodon degus. The sequence goes on from NW_004524643.1 coordinate 750,956, forward strand.
CGTTCTATTTATTTTTTTAACTCCTCCTCCTTGTTCCTTTTTTTTTTTTTTGAGACAAGGGGTCTCTCTATGCAGTTCAGGCCGCTATGTGCTCACTCTTGTAGCCCCCAGGCTGGTCTCAAACTTGCTGTGATCCTCCTGTCTCAACCTCCTGAATGCTGGGATCACAGGCGTGCCCCACCAAGCCCAATTCTCTTGTTCTCTTCTTTCCCTTGGTCCCCTTCCCTCTCTTCCTCTTTCTCTTTCTTCCCCTTTCCCTGCCTCCTCCCCTTCCCCTTCTTGTTCTTCCTCTTGTTTTCTTCTCATCTCTCTTCTCCTTATCCTCCTTCATCCTCTCTCTCTTTCTCTCTGTCTCTCTGTCTCTGTCTCTTTGTCTCTCTGTCTCTGTCTCTCTCTCTGTGTCTCTCTGTCTCTGTCTCTGTCTCTCTCCATTTGCATGTGGTTTTTTTTTTTTTTTTTTTTTT
>NW_004524643.1:752470-759294 GCF_000260255.1 Octodon degus
GAAGACAACAATATGCAATGTATTAATTATTGAAACTGTCCTACCAATCAGTTTTAAAACTGTCTCATCACTAATTGTTTCTCAATAAAATTAATTAAAAATAAATAAAGCAATAAAAATAAATTTATATATGCAAAAAAAAAAAGAAACATCAGTGTCTGGTGTTTGTTTTTCCTAATTTTTAATATGGAAAGTCAGTGCACCTTTGAGGGAAGATCCAAGAATGACTTTGCTGGAAAAAAATCTGAGTGGATAGCTATCTCTAGATAGTAGGTGTAATACAGATTTGGAGAGTTGTTGTTGCTGTTGTTTTAAGAATAAAATAGCACTTGGCTACCAAGTGAAAAACTCAGTGTTGAGTCTTGTTTCTCATACACACAAAAATTAAGTTTCTACAAAAGGTGGGCCTCATTTTATTCCTGAAACAAGGACTTGAAGAATTTTTTTTTAACATTGGAGAAGTGCTGTTTTGCAGAATGTTTTCTCCCTTAATTTCACTCAAATCTTGCATAAGAATACAACAAGAAAGTGAGCTTCTTTAAAGCTTCATTCATTATTTACAATTTTTATCCCTGTACTCAGACGGCTGCTGTTTTGAAACCTTTGCAAGGCAATAAAATTCTTTCCAAGTTAAAAATTTTTGCATGTTGAAGGACTATTTATTCATTTTATTTATTTTACAATTTAAGATCTGAATTCCTTGTATCATTTCCTTATGATCATGTCAGACTTGAATGAAGAGGTTCAGGCAGGAAACAGTCATTTTTGACTTTTACTGTTTTTAAAGAGTAAAAGATATTTATTCGGGGGAAGAAAGCTTCTGTCCAAGAGAGAGACAGAAGAGGACCCTGAGCGGGTTGTCCCCGGGATGTGACCTTTATACTTTTACTTAAAACTTATCCTTTCAGACTGCTCATGTTCCTCCTTTGACCACAAACTGCAATGAACAAAATTTCCAGCTTCCATTATGTGTGCGTAATAGACTGTATTCACCTTAATTTTCTGTTAATGGTAAATTTTTCAAATGTGAAGACCTTTATTTCATTCATTTAACAAGTTGAGTATCTGTCATGATTTAAAACTTTTTTTTGGCTCATGTCAGAGTTTAGAGTATTTAAGGTGAGAAAGACACTGCCTCAGCATTTGCATTTGTTTTTTTTTTTTTTTAAATTATTGATTGAACTCAGGCCTTTGTGCTTTCCAGGGAAGCACTTATTCCACTGAGCCATCTCCCCGGCCCAATCTTTTTTTTTGGTAGCAGGGATTGAACTCAGGACCCTGCACTTGCCAGGCAAGAGCTTATTCTACTGAGCTATCTCCCCGGCCCTTGTGTTGGGCATTAAACCCAGGGCCATCTACATTTAGGGAAGGTTTGCACACTGAGATCCCTATCCTTTCCTCACTTTTTCTCTGAGTCTGTGGTACCTGGAGCCTCCCTCAGCTCAGTCACCTCCTGAAACCTTATCTAGAGCTGTACAAAAGTTCGAGGGCAGCCAAGCATGGTAGCACAGTTAATTTTAGCTCCTTGGGAGGCCAGGGCAGAAGAAGTAAAGTTTGAGGCCAAGCTGGTTAACTTAGCAGACCCTATCTTCAAATTAAAAATAAAAGGGCTTTGGATTTAGCTTAGATCACCATAGTTTCAAAACAAAAACAAAATACAAATTTCAAGGTCCACCATAACATGTGTGCTGAAGAGACCCCATGGGACAAAGTATCTGAAGGCTCAGGGCACTTGGCAAACAAAAAGCACTGGGTGCTAAAACTCACCTTGGGGACTGAAGTCAAGAGGACGCGGCACAGCAATGCTCTGACAGGCCCCCCTCCTTCTTCTGGGACTCAGAGTGCTTGGGGTTTCGTGGATGTGCCTTAGATGCAGAAGGCTCAGGGCTCCCCTGGAAGGGGCAGTGTTTTGGGGCTCCCTGGAAGGACTCCTGGGATGGGAAGCTTCCTGGTGATGGTGGCTGTGGTCCTCCTCCAATGTGAGTCACAAACTACACCCTTGCAGCCAGCAGGACCCCAACCGCTTTGACCGTGACCGCCTCTTCAGTGCTGTCTCTCGGGGTGCTCCTGAGGATCTAGCTGGGCTACCAGAGTACTTGCGCCGGACCAGCAAGTACCTCACCGACTCGGAGTACACAGGTAGCCCCTGCTGGGTGATGTCCTTCGTGACCTGCACCCCGTTGTCTGAGACGTGGCTGAGTGGGTGGGCCAGAGCCATGGTCAGAACACAGAGTCCAGCCTCTTAGCAGCCCTCCTGCTGGAGTGGCTCTGGTGGGGTAGGGTGGTGCAAATGGGAATGAGCCAGGTTACCCCCATTCTTGGCTGTGTCTCCTGCTTCCACACAGCCTGCCTCTGCACCCCAACCCGCCCCATGGTATTTGCTACACTGATGGTCTAAGTGCTGTTTTTTTCTCTCTCTTGTAAGTAGCATTATTGAGATGTAGGACTGACCAGATAGCTCAGCAGATGAAAGTGCCTGTAATGGCAGAGTGTGGTGGCGGGGGTTCAATACTGGGCGTGTGTGCTGTGTTGGCCCCACCCCGGGGCACACTGAGATGGCTATTGAGACTGGGAGTGGTGGCACACACCTGTAATCCCAGCGCTTGAGAGGCTGAAAACAGGAGGGTCACTATGAATCTGATCTACGTAATGAGGCCCTGTAGACACTGTCCTAAATACATTAAAAAAATGAGAGAGATCTATAATAGACATATAATATACTTCACTGATCTCAGAATATCTATGCCCAAAATGTCATTATGGTTTGTACTAATTAGAAAACTAACACATGTGTACCCTGGCCAATTTGAATGCTAAGCAAATGTATAAGGTAAACACAGCTCTTCAATGGTTAAGGATACAACTTTTCACACTTTCTTAGTACATTAAATATATGTTTAAATAAATGGGTTGCCATTACATGTATGGTACATAAATTAGTATGTATGATACATAAATGTTTATTACATAAATTAGAAGTGTGCTTCCCCTTAATAGCTTATACTTCATTTTCTTTTTAATTTTTTTTTTTTTTTTTTTTTCGGAACCGGGGATTGAACTCAGGCCCTTGTGCTTGCTAGGGAAGCGCTTATTCCACTGAGCCATCTCCCTGGCCCCTTCTTTTTAAATTTTTAAAAAAATGTATTTGGCTGTTACTGGGTCTTACTGCGCAGCTTGGACTTGTGGTGATCTTCCTTCTTTCAGTCTCCCCAGTGCTGGGATTACTGGTGTGGACAACCATGCCCAGACTCTGGCCTGATCAACCTACACTGGGGCGGGCCTAGCCCGCCATGTGGTGTTGGGTATCAAACCACAGTCCTGGCACTTGCCTAAGTTTGCCAAAGTAAGCACTTTAGTCCATTGAGCTTTTTTGCTAGCCCCCAAATACTTCCTTTTTTGTCTGTCTGTCTGTCTGTCTGTCTGTCTGTCTATCTGTCTGTCTTTGTTTCTTGGGAAAGAGTTTCCCCGTGTAGTTCAGGCTGTCTTGACCTCACTACTGAGCCCAGGCTGGTGTCCAATTCACGGCAATGCTCCTGACTCAGCCTTCCAGGTGCTGGGATTGCAGGTGTGTGCCACCGTGCCTAGCAACATCTCATGCATCTTGTACCACTTCGCGTTTCAGTACACTACAAGCTTCTGACTACAGAGTGACTTTTCCCTTGTGTAGATGTTCCCTAATAGCTTATCAATCCTTTTTCAATAGCCCTGTGCTTTGTTTGTATTCTTGGATATCAACTGACTGTGTTCCCAGCCTTCCCTTGTGCTAAGCACTTTGTTTCCATTGTGCCCTCAGATACTTATAATAACCCTGGAATATTCTCATTTTTCTTTTTAAGTTTTTGGATCTTCTTTTTCTTCTTCTTCTTCTTCTTCTTTTTTTAAAATTAGCTGCTTTTGTCTTTTTTTCCTCCATAATTTCTCATTTTTCAAAGGGGAAAAAACTGAGATTAAGAGAGGCCCAGTGATGAAAGCTATATCTCCTAAATTTTATAAGTCTACTACAGTTATATGTAAGAGGACATCCTTATTCTTAGGAATTCAACTCTGAACTGGTAAGAAGTAAAAAGGGCATCTGTGCAGAAATGTATATGAGAGAAAATTAGAGCAAATGTAGCAATGCTAAGAACCGAGCGCTTAGGTAACTGATGTACAAGAGTGGCTGTGCTCCCACAATTCTCATGAGCAGGAATGCTTTTTAAACTCTGAAGGGGTACTGGGGCTTGGGCTTCGTGCAGAAGCTGATGGGTCCCCAGCCGCTCCAGGTCTGAGCACTGCAGTGCCCGCTCTCTCCTCCCTTCTCCCACAGAGGGCTCCACGGGCAAGACGTGCCTGATGAAGGCAGTGCTGAACCTTCAGGATGGGGTCAACGCCTGCGTCCTGCCACTGCTGCAGATCGACAGAGACTCCGGCAACCCCCGGCCACTGGTCAACGCCCAGTGCACAGATGAGTACTACCAAGGTCACAGTGCCCTGCACATTGCCATTGAGAAGAGGAGCCTGCAGTGTGTCAAGCTCCTGGTGGAAAATGGAGCCGATGTGCATGCCCGGGCTTGTGGACGCTTCTTCCAGAAGAGACAAGGAACTTGCTTCTACTTTGGTGAGTGAGCTCTTCTTGGAGACAGAAAGGCACGGTATAGGTACACTCTCCTTGCATCTCCCAACATCCACAATCTAAAGGAAGAAACATTTATTTTGGCACATAATTTGTAGAGGTTTCAGTCCATAGTTAGCTGGCTCCAAGGCAGGGCAACGTGGTTGACGGGCATCTCAGAGAGGCAATAGCTCATGGCCTGTTGGTGGGAAGCAGAGAGAGATCAAGAGGATGAGGAAGAGACTAAACCCGGCCATGCCCCCAGGGACCTAGCTCACTGGATCAGATCCTGCCTCCCAACAGCAAGTCAGCTATAAAGCCCCATAATCCAGTCCCCTTCAAAAGCCCCACCTAGGAACACAGAGGGCTTTTGGGGGCAATCTAGCCATAAACCAGAATGAAGGGCTCGTCCAAAGTAACACAGTTAATGTGTGGAAGAGTCAACACTTAAACCAAGGCTGCTTGACCCTGACACCCAGCTTCTAACTACTAGGCTGCCTCAGAAAGCAATTTGTCTCAGAAATGCTTTTATCCTGCTTGATCAAGAAGGCTCAATAGGGCTGGGTTGGGGCTGGGAGCGATGCTAGATGTTGACCAGGGGAGGTGGGGTGCCGCTCAGTGGTAGAGAACCTCTTAGCATGTGTAACCAAAGGCCCTGGGTTACAAGCCTAACCTCAGATAAGGAGAAGCATTCAGTCAGGCAGCGGCTGGAATCAGAAGCAATGTGCCTTTGTTCTGTCAAAGAAGAGCAAGAGCCAGGGGACGGGTTCTGTATGTCCAGATAGTGAGGTGGCCTGAGCCACTTCCCAGAGGCCTGGCCTTCCACCACAGAAGCAGGAAGAGAAGGCATTGGAAGCTCAGATGCCCAAGGCCCAGGCTACTCCTTTGGCCCACAGGTGAGCTGCCCCTCTCTCTGGCTGCATGCACCAAGCAGTGGGATGTGGTGAGCTATCTCCTGGAGAACCCGTACCAGCCCGCCAACCTGCAGGCTGCTGACTCCCTGGGCAACACTGTTCTGCACTCCCTGGTGATGATCGCAGACAACTCTGAGGAGAACAGCGAGCTGGTGATCTGCATGTACGACAAACTCCTGAGGGCAGGGGCCCGCCTCTGCCCCACTGTGCAGCTTGAGGACATCCAAAACCTGCAGGGTCTCACGCCCTTGAAGCTGGCTGCCAAGGAGGGCAAAATTGAGGTAAGCCATGATCCCCCTTCTCCAGGCAGCAGGCAGACTCACCTCAAAATTTCTGCAGGAGGGCAGGAGGGTAGGAAGGCAGGAGGGTGGGAGGGTAGGAGGGCAGGTGGCTGGTGTCTCTACTTTTTGAGATAACAGCCCTGCTAGTAAGCACATTTCCATTCTGTATCTCTGTGTTAGCTTTCTGTTAATATGACAAAGTACCTGGCACACTCCTGTTATCCTAGCCATTTGGGACAAGTGTGCTCAAAGGGAAAGGAGAAGGAAAAACTTGCTTTGGCTCTTGGTGTCAGAGGTTTCAGTCTATCGTTGATACTGTTGCTTTGGGTCTGTGGTAAGGAAGAATACCAGTTCATGAGGAGTGGCACCTGTCTATAATCTTTGCACTTGTAAGCTGAAGCTGGAGGGTGGTGCAAATTTGAAGCCCAGCTGAGTGACACAGTGAGACCTTGGCTAAAAAAAAAAAAAAAAAAAAAGGAGAAGGAGGGAAGGGAGCAATACAGGCAGTTCATGGTGGACCAAATGGCTACTGTGGTGGGCATTACTAGGGGTGAGACAGGTGCAGTTCGAGTCCCAGCATCTTCTCAAGGGCGTGCCCTAATTACTTAAGTAATTTGTAGTAGATTGCGCCTCTGAGACTTTGTACCACCTCCGTGTAGGGTGACAGCTGGTGACCAGGCTTTTAAGAATGGGAATATTTAAGCTACCTATCTTTAAGAACCTTTGTCCTATGTGTGCTTATTTATAAGATATATATGGTCCACTGAATTAGTATATTGTACTATAAAGCACTGAGACTACTTTTATAGTTATGTGAGTCTTTGTTAGCAGACAATATTTTCTTTTTTCTTTTCAGAGAGGACTTCAGTATGTATTTCAGACTGGTTTGAGCTCAGTATACAGCCTGGGCTGGCTTGCCTGGTGTTCCTCCTGCCTCAGCCTCCCAAGTGCTGGAAGTATAGGCTGTGTTACCAGATCCAGCAAGACAGTATTTTCATGTCTTCAAAGTTGGCATATTTAGCTATTAGTTTTGTTAGT
>NW_004524643.1:760229-761088 GCF_000260255.1 Octodon degus
TTTGTGTGTGGCCAGCTCAGCCCACCAGGGGGCGGGGCCGGCTGGCATGTGGTGCTGGGGGATTGAACCGCGGTCCCCATGCTTTGCTAAGCTTGTTCTAAGTAGGTGCTTTAGACCACTGAGCCATCTCACCAGCCCCGGCTGGCTAGTATTTGACTGGCACATGAGAGATCCTTGGTATGACTCTCCCCCCAAAATTATCATTTTATCATATTATATGTTATGTGTACAATTGCAGTATATATTACTTACATGTGGCTATACTAATGTAACTATATAAAATATACATATCCATGTCTACAGTTTTCTTCAGATCTCTGAAATTTCCTTTTTAAAGAAAAAAACTTGGATGTATAGGTACAGAGAGTAAGCAACAGTTGAGTCGACAGTGTAAATTTGTTTTATTTATTTGTTTTTGGTGTAAATGTGTCATCCCGGCTACTTGGGAAGTCGAGGCAGCAGGATCACCTCTGTGGGAGGCTGAGCAAAAGCACCTGCCCTGTCGGCTGAGCACGTGCAGATGGACTTGCCAGCTTAGGCTCACAAGGACCCGAGTACGGGGCCCTGACACCAGGCCGCTGCAGCTCTGACCCAGCAATGCTGCCGCTGGGCAGCCCCACAGGGTGCTGGCAGCTTCCTGGCCTTGGCCCCACATCAGAGCTGGGAAAGGCCCAGTCAGCCAGCAAACTCCTGTGGTTACCTTGCAGATTTTCAAGCACATCCTGCAAAGGGAGTTCTCAGGGCCATGCCAGGCCCTTTCCAGAAAATTTACCGAGTGGTGTTATGGACCTGTCCGGACATCACTGTATGACCTGGCCTCCGTGGACAGCTGCGAGGAGAACTCAGTGCTGGAGATCAT
>NW_004524643.1:761558-762967 GCF_000260255.1 Octodon degus
CAGGCAAAATGGGATCAGCTCATGCCCAGGTTCTGCTTCAACTTCCTGTGTTATCTGACCTATGTGCTCATCTTCACCGCTGTTGCCTACTACCAGCCAGCCCTGGACCAGGCAAGTTGAGGGACAGAGTCCCTAGGGAGGCCTGCTTGAAATAACCCTGGAGGGAGGTGGGGCAGGGACCAGTATCCCCATCCTACAAAGGCAGCCTGAGTGAGGCCCTCAGCCCGCTAGTACTAATGACTCTTACTGAGGGCTCACCACATGTGATTGATGTGTGTCAACTCAGGACTGCTCACAACTGCCCTCTGAGATAACAAACTATTACCACCCTCAGTTTACCTTTGAAAGACAGGAGGCACAGAGAGGTCAAGGACCATACCTGATGTCTGTCTGTCTGTCTGACTGTCTCTGACACACAAGCAGACAGACAGACAGACAGACAGACAGACAGACAGACAGACACACATACACACACACACACACACACACACGCACACACACAGTGGTGGAGTCAGGATCTGAACCCAGGCAGTCTGGCTTTACACCCCATGGTGATAACCGCAGCACAGTGTGCCTCCCAAGGCATTAGAATCCAGGACCTTTTTCCCCACAGACCGTGCTGCTGCTGCTGCTCTGTAGTGTAGGTTCCAATTGGGCCTCAGCTGGGGTCCTATGTGCTGGGGACACTACCTTACGGCCTAGGTCTTATCTGAGTGTTTATGTGTCTCCAGCAGGGCATATGGTTGGATTCGTTGTCCAAAGCCCCCTTGCTGCTGGTGGGCCACATCTTGATCCTCCTTGGGGGTATCCACCTCCTCCTTGGCCAGGTGAGGGCTTCTCTCCCTTTCCCTACCCTATGTGGTTCCAATAAACCGAGAAGGAAACTTAGGATTCTGCTACAGAGCAGGGAGTTAGGAATGATCCCGTGTCTCCAGGCAGTGGAGGCCACAGCTTGTAGCCTGGGTTTCTGGGGCTTGGGTACCCCCTATTTTGTGCAATATGGAACATCTCTGGGGTAGCAGATGGGTTCTCTGACTCTTTGCCAGTCTTACTTCTCTTTCCTGAAAATCAAGCCAGCCCCTAGCCCAGAGTCCCAAGCTGGCTTTCTTTAATTGGGACACAGAAGGCTGACAAAAGGGGGAATCAGCCCAACTCTGTCAGCAGAGCATCTGCAGCTGGAAATGTTGCAATCTTGAGAGAGGCAGGCTGGATACCATCATACTGAGTAGGCAGGACTTAGGTGCCGCACTCAGGTTGGCTGCAGCCCAGTAAGCTCTCCAGGAGGAAAAGCAGAGGAAGAGGAGGAAAAGAGCTGTATGCAGTATATGGGCTCTTCATCTGATGCTACGGGGTCCAGGAGACCTCAGCATTGTCTGGGTCCCTGTGGCAGGTGGCTTTTGGCCTCCTTT
>NW_004524643.1:763567-773200 GCF_000260255.1 Octodon degus
ACACCTGTGGAGCCTTGACACTTTGCATGTAGCCCTCTCACTTAATCCTGAAGGTACTGGGATCCAGGGGTTGCTGTTGTTATGTCTATTGTATAGGAGAGGGAACTGAGGCCCACAAAGGTTCAATAATATGTCCAGCTGTGCTTTGGTTCAATCCCAAAGGCAGACTTTTCAAACCATCATGGGAGCTGCAGGGGTGACTTGTGCTGGCCCGCAGGAGTTTGGGGGTACTGGCAAGTGTGGCCTGGGAGCTGACTGGAACCCTGCCCCATACAGCCTATTCCAGGCCCTGCTCACGGTGCTATCCCAGGTCTTGTGTTTCATGGCCATTGAGTGGTACCTGCCCCTGCTTGTGTCCTCGCTGGTGCTGGGCTGGCTGAACCTGCTTTACTATACACGGGGCTTACAGTACACGGGCATCTACAGCGTCATGATCCAGAAGGTAAGACATGGAGATGGGTTGGACAGGGTCCCACATTCCCATAGACTCCCCGTGGCCCCAGGAAGCAGGAGTCTTCCTCCATGGCCAAGCTGGGCAGAGGAGGGCCTGAGCATGCCTGCTGCCTGCCACTCACCAGATGCTCGTGTAAGCACTACATGGTGTAGATGGACACACAGACACAGACTCACAGACACAGAAGCACGTGCTTCTGTGAGCTCCCTTCTTCACAGGGAAGCAGAAGATATGCTTATTTGCATGCCTGTGCCCCAGACACGAGGGCATGAGCACATATCCATTTAATCTGCAAATGTTCAGCGAGTGCCCATGGTAGGCCAGCAGCAGCTCTTGCTGAGGCAGGCGGTGGCCAGGGAGCTGCAGCGGCCACCTGGCCTCCTGGCTGTGTTCAGCTGATGAACCCAAGGCTAGAGGAGGAACAGGGACCCTCAGGCCCAGTTGTGAGTGTCCAGTAGTAACTACAGTGAGCAGGAGACACGTGCTTGCTCTCCTCAGGCTGATGTTTGGGGGGTAAACAAAAACACTCAGTGAACAAATGATAACAGTGCCCACTTCTGAAGTCTACAAAGGAAAACAGATGGACAGTGTGATGGAGGCCAAATGAGGTAGAGGGTGCTTGGAGAGGAAAAGCCTCCCAAAGAGGTGATGTCTAAGTGGAGATGGAAGGAATGACTGATGCTCAGAGTGAAGGTCACGGTCCAGGAGGAAGCATCCTCCACAGGAAACAAAGGTGAAGATCATCATCCAGGACAAGCTGAGCATGGGGCAGACAGAGCCAAGAGGCCAGGTAGCTGGGGAGAGTGAGGCAGAGTGGAGGAGAGGAAGGTGGCAGTAGGGGTCAGTGCGTTTGTCCATGAGGAGGGCTCAAGAGCCTAGCACAGAGGAGCCTGAGTTAGGGGTACTGCTGCAATTTTGAGGCAAAGCTGCGCTCCAGAGTGAGCTCAAGAGCAGCCTAAAGTACTTTGGTAGATCCTGTCTGAAAGAAAAACTAGACTATTTTTATGGTAAGTTTACCATTTTGAATGTGTGGTTAAAGGGGTGTGAAATACACCCCCAGTGTTATCATCACCATCTATATCCAGAACTATTTCATTTTCATAAACAAACTTGATGTGCATTAAACTCCTCCTTTTGTCCTTTTCTCATGGTGGAAACCCCATCTAAAATCTGTCTCATGATTTACTTGTAAAAATTTTATATAAGGGAATGAATTAGTATTAGCCCAGTGTTTCACCTACCACAATATCTTTAAGTTTATCCCCATTGCACCATGACACATTTAGCTCCTTTTAAAGACTGAATGGCATTTTATTGTCTGTATACACATTTTGTGTACCCATTTATTCATGGATGGACATATCACTTCCATAACTTGCATACTATTAATAGTATAATGCTGCTATGAATATTGTGTATGAAAATATGTTTGAGTCTTTGTTTTTTTCCAAGACTTTTTTCCCCAAGTGCTTTCTCTATAGTTCAGCTTGGCCTTGAGTTCACTGTGTAGTCAAGTGCCATTTCCTTCTGCAGCCTCCTAAATGCTGGGTTTATGAATGTGCACCACCATGCCAACCTGAGTGTCTGTTCTCAGTGTCCTGCATCAATTTTAAATATTTACCTTTCATGGTCTGCAGGAGTCCCCTCCAGGTTGTCGTCTCAGTCCAAGAAGTCAATATTTGTAATCCCAAAGATACGTTATTGGCATCCCACCGTGTTAATTCCAATCTACCACTCCCAGTGCAACCCACGGTGAAAGTAAAGACACTAAAACATGTTTGTAATTATTGGGGAGACAGGGGGTCCTAAATTCAGCCATGAAGATGGCTTTCTGGAACAAAGAGTCTGACCCATGTCCTCACCCAGGTTTTATTCAGTGGAGGTGGAGTGGCTTGAGGAGGAATTACTGAGAACTGTGGGAAGTAGGTGAGTACTGTGAGCTGAGCTAGGTGGGTGGCCTACATTTACCTCTGTCATATGCAGAGAAAGTAATTTGCATTATGCTATTGAGATAGTATCTAATGTTTTGGGGTCTGGTGCTTCAGCTCTCATGTAGTCTTTCAAGCCCCAGGAAGTCATAGCCTCTATCTCGTGGCTCGATCTCATCTGGCAGTGCAGAGCATTAACTCTTGGTCCTGTCTTGACGCAGCTCACATTAGAGAGCAGCAGGTGTAGGTTACCAGGGAAACACACATGCCACCTTCAAAGACTATCACCAGCACCTCAGCCAGACCAATATACATGGCTTAAGGCCAATTGAAGGATAAATAGAAGTCCTAGCCAGCTCTGTATGTATCAATACGAGGAAATAGGGTCAGGCTCAGTCAAAATGGAGATAAATCGCTCTTCTTTTAAGGAGAGCTGCTCAGGTGGTCCTCCGCAATGGTCACTTTGACTTGGATAAGAGCCAGTAGTCACATAATGCCAACTCTAGTGAAAAGAATGGATGAGGATGCACTACAATTTTTTTTTTATATGTATGCGTTTCTGGTCGATGCACTTTGTCAGTAGAATTAACCATATCTTTTATGACACCTTGGATGCTCATAAAAGACAATTTTCAGAACTATTGTAGGAAGTGGCAAGAACAGTGGGATAGCACAAAGGCCTGAATTCAATCCCTGGTTCCGCCAAAAAAACCAAACAAAAACAAAACAAAAGAACAGTGGGATAACAATATTCAAAGCAAGGGAGATGATTTCAAGTGAGCACATGGCAATGATTTTTACTGAAATAGTTTAAAAATATTTTAAACATTTGCCATATATACCACGTTGGGGTGTGTGTGTGTGTGTGTGTGTGTGTGTGTGTGTATGTGTGTGTGTGTGTGTGTGTAAAATGGGAATTGTACTCAGTTCTGGGACTGGGGGTCATATATGGTGGCCCAACCATCCAGCCCAGCTCATGTGCTGTGTATTCCAGGTTATCCTGCGAGATCTGCTCCGCTTCCTGCTGGTCTACTTAGTCTTCCTTTTTGGCTTTGCAATAGGTAAAAACCCTCTCAGGCCTCTTCTTATCCTCTTCCTGCCATGTATGCCCTCAAGTTCCCACTTGGTGAGTAATCTCTCCGTCCTTCCCACAGCCCTGGTGAGCCTCAGCCAGGAGGCCCAGGTGTCCAAACACACTGCAAACGTCAATGAAACGGAGGCCTCACAGCCTGGGATAGGACAGGAAGATGAAGTGGCCCCCTACAGGAATATCCTGGATGCCTCGTTGGAACTCTTCAAGTTCACCATCGGCATGGGCGAGCTGGCCTTTCAGGAGAAACTGCGCTTCCGTGGGGTCGTGCTGCTCCTGCTGCTGGCCTATGTTATGCTCACCTATGTCCTGCTGCTCAATATGCTCATCGCCCTCATGAGTGAGACTGTCAACAGTGTTGCCACTGACAGCAGGAGCATTTGGAAGCTGCAGGTGCACAGTATGGCTTCCACTTCCCTCCACCTCCTGTGCCTTCTGGGTCTGAGGAGCATGCTTGACTCTCAGCCAAGCTCAGCCCACACCAGGGCCTGGGCCTGGGAACCCATGGGGTTGGCTCAGCTCAGCAGGACCACTCCACAGACTCCTCTACCCATTCCTTCTTTCTTAGGGTGTTTGTAAAAATTGGATGTGCTTCTGCAAGTCATGTGCCCAGCACAGTGCCTATCACATAATAGTTGTGCACTGTGTTAGTTATTTTTATCTTTGGCATAATTCCTATTAAGTATTTCCCTTCTTCTTTGTTTATATGTATTTAGTACAAGGTCTCACTATGGAGGTTGCACTCATAGTGATTCTCTTGCTTTCAGACTCCCCATCGATGGGATTACAGGAATGTGCTACCAGGCTTGATTTTTCTTGGTCAACTCAGCATGCCCGGAGGCAGGGCCAGCACAGCATGTGGTCCTGGAGATAAAACCCTGGTCCCTGCACTTGCCTAAGCAGGCGTTTAGTTCATGGAGCTATCTTGCTGGCCCTCCTTCTTCCTTTTTTTTTTTTTGCAGGGGAGGGACACTGGGGATTGAAGGCAAGGAGTGCTGTGCTGTTTTCATTTTTGGAGACAGGGACTCACTAAATTGCCAAGGCTAGACTTGAACTTATAATCCTTCTGCCTCAGCCTCCAGAGATTCACATGGCAGTGTGCCTGGCATTGTGTACTTTCTGTGTATCATCCAGGCACAGTTTTAGGCGGTACATAAGAAAAAGCCCTTCCCTGCCCTCATGGGACACCAATTCTGTCCTCCTCATACATAACAAAAAGTCCTCCAAGGTGAGGAAGGCAGTCAGGGTGTAAAATGCCAGGGCTGGCCCAGCCTGGAAGACCAGGGTCACTGAGCTGACACCCACCTAGAGTGGAAGCACTAGCTCATTTTGCCCAAAGAAAGATCAGCTGGTTACTGGGCAGCTGGAGCAGGGACAGCATCCCCTGGGAGGCTGATGAGGTGGCCAGCTCCTTGGAGCCTTCAGCAATGTCCTTGTGTCTCTGAGCCTTGCTGGCCTCATCTGCAAACAGTGCACTCCCTGGGACCTATGTACAAGCCCCAGGCCTACATGCAGGTAGAGCCCATGAAGTTCTCTCCACGATGGTGCAGAGTTCTGGGGCCTGAATAGATTGAAGAGCAGGTTGTAGTCCAGCACTAGTTGTGTGCTGAACTTCCAATTACCATTTGGCTTGCAATATCTGTCTACAAATAGGGAAACTGAAATTCAGAGATTCAGGGCCCTACACCATACAGATGATCAGATGTTAGGGCTGGCCTGCGTCCACATGCGGAGTGCACTTTGAGTCATGGTCTAGAGTTCTGGGGGGTGTTTTCTTGCTCCCCTTGCCTTGTGTGCCTCTTCCTTCAGGCAGGCTCCTGCACTGCTCTGTCTGATGCGCCCTCTTTCCCTAGAAAGCCATCTGTGTCTTGGAGATGGAAAATGGCTACTGGTGCTTCAGGAGGAAGAAGCAAAGGTCAGGTGTTCTGCTGACGTTGGGAACTAGGCCAGATGGAAGCTCCGACAAGCGCTGGTGCTTCAGGTGAGCCAGGTGGGCAGGGGCCTTGCTGAGGCAGGAATCCCTGGGGCCTGTCCCCAGTACAGACCAGCGTCATTCTCCTCAGAGCTCGGGAATGGCTGCTAGGAGCCAGGTCGTGGGAGAGGCAAGGCTGAGGAGTGCCGGGGAGATCCTTGTAGGCAAGGGAGGTTGGCAATACTGAATTTCACAGCCTGCGGTGGCCTCTTCTTGGGTCTGCCCATCTGACAGTCTCAGTGGCTTCCACTGAAGGTTTGTCCCAGGTGGTGACCCCTCCTTGGGTTGGTCCTGGGTGTGCCCCAACCTCCAATTCTTCCAGCCTGATGTTGGAGGTGTAAGCCCTTCCATGCAGAGTAGGCTCTTCCCTGCTCAGGAACAGCTGGGTGCTAGGAGAGGGAAGCCAGTGACACCCACCCAGTTAGAAGCACTGGGTTATGGGGAAGCGGTTGAGCAGGAAGAGGGAATGAGGGTTTTGTGCTAATAAACATGCATTAGATGGCCTTCCCAGCCAGAGCACCAGGATGGGCCTGATCTCGGTTCCTCTTCTCTGGTTGCTCTAGGTAACGCAGGCTGCTGTGAAGAGCCCAGAGGGAACAGGCTTCTGGTGGAGTATGGTGGCCCAGTGTCCACAGAGGAGGGCAGAGAAGTCTTCTCACTATTCCTGTGCCCACTAGGGCATCTGCACAGTTCACTGACAAGGGCAGAGGCCTAGACTCTCTAGGGTGAGGTAGGCTGGGCTGCTGGCTCCCCGGGCCTTCAGAGCTGCTTCATTGTCCACAGGGTAGAGGAAGTGAATTGGGCTGCGTGGGAGAAGACACTGCCCACAGTGTATGAGGACCCCACAGGGCAAGGCATTTCTGGTGAGTTGCTGCTGGGCGTCTGCTGTGCCTCAGGGTCTTGCAAAGTCTAGGGTGGGAGGAGCCCTCAGCCAAGCCTTCTCCCTGACTCCCATTGGCTTCCTCCTGTCAAGCTCTCCCCTGCCTGGGTGGCAGTCAGCTCCCTTCCATTTACCCACCCAGGGCCCACCCACTGCCAGACATGGGCTGAGCCAGGGGACCCAGCATGGCAGCAAGGTAGGAAAGACTTCTTGCCTGGCTCTCAAAACATGTGGCATCTCTTTGGTCCCCATGGTACCGCCTTACAGGCCAGCCTTGTTGATTCCTAGTTTAACCTCATTATACCAGGCTCCAGTCCCTCCACATCATGAAGTCACTTCCTGTGCCTTTCCTCAAGTCTGTGGGCCATGACAGACAGGATGGCCTTCCTGTTCTCCCCAGTAATGTCCACCAAGATGTATGCTTGCTCTCACCCCATGTCCCTATTCCAAGGAGGAGCTGTCTCCACAGGCTACCCTTCTATTTTGTTTTTCTGTTTTTTGAGACATGGTCTCACTTTCAAGTTCAGGATGGATTTCAACTCACTATGTAGCACAGGCCATCTCTGAGCTTGCAGATTCTTTTTTTTTTTTTTTTTTAAAGAATTATTTATTTATTTATTCATTCATTTATTTTGTGTGTGTGGCCAGCTCAGCCCACCAGGGGGCGGGCCTGGCTGGCATGTGGTGCTGGGGGATTGAACTGTGGTCCCTGTGTTTTGCTTAGCTTGTTCTAAGTAGGTGCTTTAGACCACTGAGCCATCTCACCAGCCCCTTGCAGATCCTTTTTTAATCTGTGGAGTTCTTGAATTACTGGTGTGTAGTACCATGTAAAGGCATGCCTAACTGTCTGCCTTTCTTTCTGAATCCTTCAAGAGCTACCTCGCTCAGGTGGGAGGGCTGGACCCTGTTGGCCCAAGTTTTACTTTAGCTTTCTCATCCAGTGTAGTGTGGCCTGGACTTTTCAGGGGGGCACTCATTTCCTTATCACTGAATCTCATTTCTTCTGCTTCTCAGCCTGCACCTGACCTTCAGGTGGTTTTTGTGTGCTTTGTGGATTCTTTGTTTTTGTTGGAGACAGGGTCTTCCTGTATAGTCCAGGTTGGCCTTGGATTCATTATGTGTAGTCCAGTCTGGCCTCAATTTGCAGCAATTCTCCTGCTTTAGGCTCCCAAATGCTGGGATTACAGGTGTGTGCCACCACGCCCATCATTTTTTGTTGTTGTTTTAAGACAGCATCTCACTTTGCTGTTCAGGATGGCTTTGAACTCACTATGGAGCCCAGGTAGGCCTGGAACTAAAAAATATATGCCTGCCTCCAGCTCTGGAGTGCTAGGACTTCAGGCACGCACCACCACGCATAGTTCACCTGACATTCAGACAAATCTTTCTGCTCTAGGCTTATCCCATTCCATTCCTACTAGCGTAGACAAAAACTTTTCAAGGCCTAGAGCTCCTGCAGCCCTGGAGGACCACATTCCCAAGTGTGGAGGTCAAGGCCCACCTGCTGTCCAGCCCATTCCCATACCTCACTGGTTGTGGCTGGTGTTCCTTGGCTCTTGTTTCTGCTGCAATTGCCCCTTCTTTTCTGTGGGTATCCAAATTTGCCACCTTCCCTACAAGATGGGCCTTTTGTCACCTCTGCATTCCCTGAGCATATAACTTCTCTGTCTACTATTTTCAGATTTTCTGGTTTTTGGTACACAGCTGGTCAATCACCTGTGGGGACTTGAAAGCTTTTGGGGGGGAACACACGACAGGCACATGCAGCGGTTTGGGAAATGCTCCTGGAAGGAGGGAAGCAGGGAGAGTGGTTGCAGGACTCCGGGATCACCTGCCATCCACTGGTGTGATGGGTTTTAATGGCCCTGGTCCTCTGCCAAGGGCCAAACCACAGTGTTTCTCATCCCATTCACAGGCACCATGAAGAAACCTGGCCTGTCTGCTCAACTCGAGGAGGAGCCTTTCTCACAGGAAGACCACCTGCCCCTGCAGGTGCTCCAGTCCCATTGATGGTCGGATGCAGCAGGAATCTTTCTAGCCACATCTGCCAGTTCTGAGGCTCTTGAATATAAATATTTTTTTAAATAATTAATTGTGTTGGAAATATTATTTAAACAAATATTATGTGCTGAGACTCATGGTCTAGTAACCTCTACATGTTTCTGTGTGTACCCATGTGGGTCAGGGGACTGGGGTATTCCCAACTTCTTGTGGACACACAAAAACCTGCTGCTGCTCTCTGTTAGTCCTAAGACCATCCCCTTCCTGGGGCAGCCTGCTGCCTCCAAGGTGCTGTCGCTGCTCTCATGGCAGACTTGGAGGTCAACATGGGCAAGCGCAGCCACTTCTCCACTGCCTTTTTCTACCATCAGACATCTGCTAAATTTGCTTCAAGGTGGGCAGCTAGGTGAGGCAGGAGGATGTAGGGGTGAGATCAGCTTGGGTAACTTAGCAGGACCTTACCTCAACAATAAATGAAAGCATATGGTGAATGGTATCATGTCATCATAAAATGTACCAAGAAAAGTAATTTAAAAAAAAAGATAAACAAGTTGGGGAGGGAGAAAGGAGAGGAACAGAGCTAAGAAAAATTCACTGTAAGACATCTGGCAGTATAGTTTTCTTTAAACTGTTTGATTTAGTTTAGACTCTGGATTATTACATCTCTCTCTCTGACACCCAGGTTTTATACTCAAATTTACCACTCCTCCATGCTGTTCTCTGTAGGAGAGACAAAGGGGTCTTCTTAAGACGCAAGGCAAACATGTCACCCCTCTGCTCTGAAGGTCTGACAGGTTCACCAGGGCCTACAGAATGTCCTTGCAGGCCTGCTCAACCCGTCTGCCTTCTCCTGTATCCCTGCTGCCTGTAGGGGAATTTGGGGACAGGTCGTCAGAACTTTGACCACTGGTTCCCTGCTAGTCCTCTTCGTGCTGGGAACTGAATGCAGGCCTTGCGTTTCTTAGGCAAGTGCTCTATCACTGACTCACTTTTCCAGCCCTCACCAATTTATCAGGCAAGCTGAGGTTCCTCCAGTTTGACCCTTAAATTGGCTCATTCTTTTTTCTTCTTCTTCGGTACCAGGGATCAAACTCAGGACCTTGCACTTGCCAGGCAGGCCCTTATGCTGCTGAGCTATATCCCTGGCCAACTCCTTCTAGGAGAGCCATTAAAATCTTGCTTTTCTTTTCTTTTTTTTTTTTTTTTTTTATTGTGCAGATCCAGGGATTGAACTCAGACCCTTGCACTTGCCAGGGAAGCACTTAATCCACTGAGCCATCTCTCCAGCTCCTGCTTTTCTTTTTTTAG
>NW_004524643.1:773393-800970 GCF_000260255.1 Octodon degus
AAAAAAAAAATCTTCCTTTTTTTCTGAGAGTAATCCTTTCATGTCTAGTGTTCTGCTTTTGGAAGGGCACCTAACTGGAACTTAATGAAAAGTTTTCAAATTTTTGTTCCTTGAACTTTTCTAGGTAACATAGGAATTTCATGCAAAAAATTCAATTTTAACTTTTGGAGTTAGTGGGTGACCTATACCATTTCCTCTTTCTAGTTCTCTGGAATCCAAATTACTCTCCCAAGGGCCAGGGAGATGGCTTAGTGGAATAAGCACTTCCCTGGCAATCGCAAGGGCCTGAGTTCAATCCCCGGTTGGGGGGGGGGGGTGGGCCCTTATTTTCCCAAGGTATTAGATTTGTGTACAAAATGTGCAAGCATGGATTGATGTCTTTTCTTTTTTGGGGGTGTGTGTGGTGTGGTGATGGAGAAGGTAAACTCTATACCATAGAGCTCTCCCCCATTACTGCACTGAGGTCAGAAAAGAGGAGTCCAGGAAGGCAAGACAGAAAAGTAAGAGGGCAGCTTGTCAGAACAGAGAGAAACAGGGACTGGATTGTATCCAGAGAACTTCTGGTTGCACTTGAAGGATCAGTGCAAGGAATGGATGACGTAGGATGTCAGTTTGCAGAGGTTCTGTGGAAATTTTAAAGTACTTGTGGGGAGATCTCGCTTATTAATTAATTTCTAAGCTGAAACTATTCCGGAAAGCTTGCTGTGTGGCCTGCGTATACATTTCACATGTATTGTTTCATGCTAAACCCTCAACTACTTTCTGGAACACACGTCTCCATTTTCTAATTAGCAATCGCACAATAAATGCGGCGGAACTCAGAGCACTAGTTCTTGGATCCAAAAATCCTCTCGAAGCCGGGCCGAGTCTCGCGGAATTACCGGAGCACTTCTTTACCCAGAATTCGCAGCGGTGTGGACGAGCCCATAAACTCAGTATGATGGGGGAGAAGAAGCCCAGGTTGCGGGATGAGTGTCCTGAAATGCATTGGAAGTTCTCGTGGTCTGTGTCTGCGTCTACCTCTCCTTTGTGAGCTATGGTGTATTCTGACTTCTGGCGGCCTGGGAGTAAGGAAGGCAGGACCTTTTCACTACAGTGAGCATGGATGTTAACTGTGTTTGTGTGGCTACAGCAACGGCGGCGTGGCCAGATAAAAAAGCTAGGACTTTTTTCTTTTTTTTCCTACAAAAGATGTGTTTGGAGAGAGAGAGTGGCGGTCTGGTGTTGCAGATTACGGTAGGGCTGCGTTGCGCAGAATGTTGTGAGTTGAGCCTCAGGGACCGCACGTTTTTCGGCAGGGCTGTCGCCGCGGGAGTGTGGGCTTTCGGAAAGCAGCATCCTGTTGCCGCGCCTCCACGAGGAGTCCGCCAACCTGAAAAGCTGGGTAGGTTGGGGACGCCTGCCTGTGGCTGGGAATACGCAGGGGCGCTGTCGGCAGACGGATTGTAATGGGACCACGAGGAAGTCACGCGACTGTTGTGATGAGAACGAGTAATAGGAAGTGCCGTCAGAAGCGATAACTGACGATGTTTATACCTGATCTGATTACAGTCGCTATAGCCTCAACAGAGTAGTTGAACGTTACTGCCAGTTTCAGCTCCCGAATTCTTTTTCTTCATCTTTCAGATGTTGGCCTCAGTGCAGAATATTGGCGATGAGAACAGCATCCCACCGTGAAGTCGGGTGCGTTTAATATGTGACTTTGGGGGATGCAGATGTAGGTCAGCGTTAAGAGGTTTGCACACTGGAGGCCCTGGGTTCGATTTCTGGCAGCCTAAGAGAGTGACTTAGCTGTAATTTACCTGAGATGCAGTGAAGTGGATGTTTTAGTTGTAGTTTAAATATTACACCACAGTATCTTTGCAGTGATGTAGAAACTAATATAGAAGCTGGAGATGGCTGTTTAAGGTACAGTCATAACAGAGCCACGTTAAGTATGCCTTTTTTGTTCAAATGTAGTTAAGAAATACAAGAGCTTGCCTGGGATGCAAGGGGCCCTGGGTTCAGTCCCCAGTACAGCAAGAGCACATACATGTGTTCATATACACGTTATACATGTATTAAGTCATTTGCAGAAATGAGCTGTCCAGTGGGTTTTGGGGAGTGATTTTGAGGGTATACATGTACTGAGGATAGAACCCCCAGGAACTTGGTGCTGAGCTACATCTTCCACTTGTACTTTGTTCTCAGGTAATGTCCGTGTCTCCAGTTGAAGGATGACGGGACAGTGAGTGTTGACTGCTCTGATGATCCCACTAATCACAGGAAGTGCTGTCAGAAGCGATACCTGACGAAAGTGCTCCTGGCTGACTGCAGTCACCGAGTGCACCAGATGATGTTGTTGCTCAGGATTAAGTTGGTCTGAACTGCGACAACCTTTCTACATTCATGCAGGTTGCAGAGTGGCAGATGCCAACACCTTAGTGTTGCAGGCCTCTTGGGTCACCCATGAGGCCTGTGTACAGAGGTGCTGCCCACCACTTCTGCTCAAAGCCTGTGGAGTGTTGGCCTCGAGTCAGGTAAGCTTTTTTTTTAAATGTATTTGGTACAGGGTCTCACTGTGCAGGTTTCACTCTGTAGTGATCCTCCTGTCTTCAGCCTCCCCAGTGCTGGGATCACCGGGTATTGCATCCTCAGTGTTTCCAGGGCTGGAGCCTACACAGCATGTGCCGGGGGACTGAACCTCAGTCCCAGTACTTGTCTAAGCCAGGTGCTTAGTCTACTGAGCTGTATCATTGGCCCTTGCCTTGATCTTTATTGTCAGGATATCCTGCAGGTACTGGCTAGTTCACTGGGCAGTGGAACTGAGAAGAATGTGTAGGCAGAAAGCAGTTCCTTCCCCTTTTTCTTGGGTATTTGATTTAGAGCAAATAGGGCTGGCCAGATAGCTCAGTGGACTAAAGCACCTGCTTAGGCAGAGTGCAGCAGCCAGGGTTCGATCCCTCGCATGGATCCTTGGCTTGGTGTGGATCCTGGGCTTGGTGTGTCATGCCATGCCATGCCCGCCCTGCCCCTGGGGTGTGCTGAGATGGAGATTGAGACTGGGTGTGATGGCGCTCACCTGTAATCCCACCTCTTGGGCGGCTGAAAACAATCACTACGAGTCTGATCTACATAGTGAGATCCTATAGACCCTGTATACCCTATACTAAATGCACAAAGTAATAATAATAATTTAGAGCAAATAAATGATCTTCCCTGAGATGTAGCTTTCCTCGATCATGACAAACACCAGGTTTGTGTGCTGGTCTATGAAGGAGAGCAGATGATGCTTAAAAAAAAAATTTTTTTTTTTCCAGTACCGGGCATTGAACTCAGGACCCTGCGCTTGTCAGGCAAGCGCTTTATTCTACTGAGCTATCTCTCTGGCCCTA
The DNA here is from genome assembly GCF_000260255.1 of Octodon degus. NCBI lineage: Eukaryota > Metazoa > Chordata > Mammalia > Rodentia > Octodontidae > Octodon > Octodon degus. The sequence continues at coordinate 776,768 of NW_004524643.1, forward strand.
AAAAAATTTTTTTTAACCAATTTTGTATGCTTATATATCTGTTAATCTGAACACCTATTGGAAGACATTATACAATACAGCAACCATTATTGAATTCCTATTTGGTGAAGTTCTGTATCATTTCTAATTCTTTTTATTATGATTTTGTATTCTCTTTAGATAATTAAAAATAGGTTGTGACTTTGAAGATGCACTGTTAGGTAGAGATTGTAACATTTAGGAGGTTATTTGGGGCTTGTAGATTTAATAATTTATTCATGAAAGTGCCCCTTCTGTAAGGCTCTAAGGGACAGTACTAATAGAATGGTCTTACTACACTTGTAGACGTGGACGCTCTTGTGCATTTCCTGCTGTGGAGCCCTGTCCTGTGTCCCCAGGTTTGGGGACAGCGCTGGAGTGCAGTTCTATAGCTGGCAGCAGTGCAGCCCAGGAAGAGGTAAGCACAGTGATTTATCTTGGAGGACTAAGCTTCAGCTGCTTGTCAGAATTGGTTTTGAGGATATCGAGTGATGAAATCACCAAAACTAGCTGGAATTACCGGCAGATTGGTAGTGGTGAACCTACGGTTTTCTGAAGGTATCCTTTATGATTTGAATGACTGCTTGTGGGAGCAGACAATGGGACTCATACTTAGTTTCTTTCCAGGCAAAGGGCTGCAAGCTGCCGTTGATTCTGTTTGACAATCTCTGTGACTGGAACGTTTGCTACAGAAGAAACAAGCTGCTTCCCTCCTGTATCAGAGGCCTTCTCAAGAGAACTGATGTATCTGGCAATTTTTTTCTAGGACAAGCATGCAGCATTGGGTGGTGGTATTTAACCTACCCAACAAACAAGAGCATCTGTGTCTTAGGATAAATGTATACTTGTAGATGTTACTATTGAATGGCATTATGGGGCCCGGGATGTAGCTCAGTGGCATAGTGCCTGCCTGGCAAGCATGAGGCCCTGAATTCAATTTCTGGCACCAAATAAAACAATACATACTATTAAAATAAAGGGTGGTCTTTGGTATTGATTCTTAGAAATATATATTTGAAGAAAAAGTTTGACTATGTAGGTGTTAACAGTATTAGCATTGAAGTTTGTAAACTTCTGGTCAGTCTCACCATTGCAACTGCAGGCTTCAAGGGCACAGTTCTGAAGCACTTAAGGCATCCATACTTGATTCCAGTCCTTGCTGCTTTGTCCCTTGAAGCATGTGACTGAGGTGGTTCCATGCCATACTCAGCCAGTACCATGTAAGGACTTGTCCAGCCCTCATCTTGTTGCTCTGCTAATGTAGAATATCGTGGCTGGAGGCTGGAAGCCTATTCTTGTTGTATTGATGCAATCTGTTTTCTCCATATCTTGTTTTGCCCATAAGGTGTTTGTTGACCCCCTCATAAATTTGGTTTAAGAATGGTGCCCAGTTTTTCTGGAGTAGGGATTGTGTCTAGAAAGCCTATAAAAAAATTGGTAGGCCTTTGGGTTAATGTTTGGGGTCCTGGGTTTTTAAGAGCCTTGTGCAGTGGGTTTTGTTTAAGGGGCTAAATGGAAAAGGAATTTGTCAAAAAGTCTAATCCAGCCAGTAGGTCTGTCCTGACTGAGAAGGAAGCTAGGCTATCACTGAGCCTCACAGTGAGGCTATGTGTGAGGCTGAACCAAGGCCTGGGGTTTCCAAGTACCTTTGCTCTGGTGGCACCTGGCCTGCCCTAGCCACTGCTGTGTGGATCTGTGATGCTATATGCAGAGTGGAGATAACTGGTTTTCACAGGAAGGCCTGCAGTGGAGGTTGACGCTTCATGAAGAGGCGTAGGCCTTTCAAACTTGGCCTAGATAGAGGTACTAGGATCATTCATTGAGGAAAAGAAAACCCTGGGAGTGGGGCATATTAAAATCTATTGTTTTCACTTGAGAGACGAATGTAATGAGAAAGGCTGGGAAAAAATGCTGTTGTCAAGTATCACAGAGTTTGAGGCCAACGTGGGCTATGCAGTGAGTTCAAGCCCAGCCTGAATTACATAAAAATCCCTGGGCCTGACTAGACTTCTGGGAGAATGCTCTATATTACCATTGACTGTAGCTGCCAACATCTTTAAGCCTTATGCTCCTTGGCCCCCCAGTTCCCAGGGAGGCCAAGTGCTGATCTGAGAGGGTTATTAACTGGGAATGACTCAACAGCCAAAAGGCATATGCTGAGATTTTCAGTGGGGAGAGGTCTAAAGGGACATAGTGCAGAAATCCCTTCATAGGAATCATGGTTTGCTTGTGGTTAGAATTGCCCAGACTGGTTTTTCACAATAGCCTGAGTTCTCATGGGAGGGGACCCCAAGCCTGTCTTAGCTATCCTGCCCCCCACATTCTCTGATGGGGTTTTTCACTTCCGTGTCACGTTTGAGTTGTGGCCGCCTTGCCCTTGTGGTCTTTGGCAAGTGACACAGGGCTCCCTCCAGGGTCCTGGCCCATAGTCCCTTCCCGGGCCTCTTCTCCTGTGCCTGGGCCCTCACCAAGCTCCAGGATAGTAGGTAGGTGGCCCTGTTTTGGAGAACGCTTTCTCAGGCTGAGTAAGAAGGGCTGGGGCAAAGAGAAGATGTCCACATTGTTGCCCAGATCTATCCACGTGACATTTGGGAACTTGCTGGGGTCCTTCAGGGTGTCAGTAAGGTCACGCAGCAGGGCCCGGGTCAGCCTGTTGCCATTGAGGGCTAGTGTGGTGAGACGGGGCAGAGTGCTGAGAGCCGGTAGTAACTGCAGGACCATGTCATCTGTGAGGCCTGTGAAGCCCAGTTCCACGCTGTCCACCTGCTCCCCACAGCGCTGCAGGTAGCTGGTCACACGCTCAAGGTCACGGGATGTCAGTGGGATGCCGGACAGGTCCACGGTGTTGTCTGGAGGATTCCCAGCCAGTACAGCCTTGAGGCTGAAGAGATGGGACAAGAACAAGCAAGGTTCAAGGGAGTGTGGCTTACCTTTCTGTGGGTGGCTGAGGCGGCTGACTCCTAAGGGTGTTGGGGCCAACCTATGCTCAGCTAGCTGACTGGAGTTTTTTTCATAAACTACAGATAAAACTGCAAGTGCAGGGGTAAGAGAAACAGGACCGTATCTGAATACACCCTGAGTGGGTGGGGTGGTCAGGGTCTAGAGCCAAGGCTGACAAGCCTTTGAGACTACCAGGAAAAGTGGCAGGCTTTTCTTAATGATTCTTGTGTCTTCATAAATCTTAAGTCTTTTGTTTCTCTGACCTCTAATTACCTCAGAAAAGGAGCTAGTGGTGTACAGTTAGGCAGAATAGACAATGTGTAGAGCAGTGCCTTTTATAGATGAGGGATGGATAAATAAGTACAGGTTGAGCTTCTGTTTCTGTTACCCTTAAGTAGCATCTGAGCTGACCCCAGCAGTGGCAAAAAAAAGATCTCAGAGGTCTGTCTTTCAAGACTTGTCTTCCGCACCAGGTGTGTGTGGGGGCTCCTTGGGTAGGTTTCAGATCTTGGTGCAAGCTACTGCTTCTAGGAGGCTCAGTGTTTCCTACCCACTTCTACTCACTGTCATCTGCTGCTGCTGGCTCCTCTGTTCCCCTGTTCCTTTCTCTTGGGGCCAGTGGTCCTGCTACCACCCCTTTGTTGGTCCTGAGGCCCATGCATAGTACTCATTCCTCATAATTCCAAATGTCCAGACAAACCCTAAGGCCCCCACCTTAGGCAAGAGCGGAAGCAGAGTGGTGTACAGCTCGCTTCAAGTGCATTCCTTAGTACCAGCAGCTTTAGAGGCACAGACTTCAGGTAAAGCCAGGGAAGGCTCCATCTTTGAGGTCTCCTGAAGCTGGGAGGCTGGCTGGAGTTAGTTGGCTTGCTTCTGACTGGGCTCCAGCCCCAGAGAATTTAAGGGGAAAGCTCTCTAGGCAGGAGATTTAATGGCTTGGAACACTGCCTGGCATTTGCTCAGCATAACTTAAAGCACTGTTTTTTATTGTTGGTGTCATTAACAAAGCAGATGCATCACACAAGGGAAACTGGTCTGGTTAATGGCTTCCACTTAGGGGTCAGACATTCACGGGTTTGAGTTGGCTCCAGTGCTTACCAGCTGTGAATTCTTGGTCAAATGGCAACAAAGCTTTCCCCTACTTGATTCTTCAATAACTGTTAAGCCCTTACCACATGCCAGGTACTGTCCTAGGCACTGGAGTCCCAGTGGTGAGCAAGATGGACAAGATCTTTAATTTTACTCTACTGGGGGACCAGAAATTGTAGTAGAAGTGTGGCTACTTCAGCAAGGCCTTCCTGAAGAGGTAACACTGGAGCTGCCTCAAACAAAAAAGCACAGGCAATCAAGGAGCATGGTGGAGTTTCAGCAGTGAGTATAGGTGTGATGGTGAGGCTGCAAAGGACTCAGAATGTTCACGAACCAGCAGGAAGGTCGTCATGGCTTGGGTGAGGGAGAGAGAGGTGTGAGCAACTAACAGGTGGTCACATAGCACTGTCCTGGATTTCTGTCAAGTGTAATGAGAACCCTCCTGCAGGGAATGAGGAAGCCTTGCTTACATGACTTTTTTTTTCTTGGTCTTTTTGAGGCAGGGTTCTGCTATGTAGATCAGGCTGATCTTGATTGTAGCCCATGCTGGCCTCAAACCCAGTGATCCTCCTGTTTCAGCCTGCTGAGCGCTGGGATTACAGGCATGTGCCACCAACCATGGTGCTTACATGGCTCTTGAATAAAGAATAAACTGGACATGCACATGTGGGTGGGCAAAACAAGTGGCCAACAGGCTCAGACTGGGCTTTTCAACCCTGAAGTACTAGGTCCCAAGGTTTCCTGTCTTGTTCCCATCTCTGGGCTAGCTCTCTAGCTGGGAAGGCCGCCTCAGGATCCATCTTCCTATGCTCTTCCCTCTTGAGAAAGGAAGAAAGCTCCAGAGCTGAATCTTTACTAGGAAGGAGGGGGAGAGCACTTTCCTGCCTCATTTTCAGGACCCCTAAGGATGATTTAGTAGCAGTACCAAGGCCTCGCCAAAGTCTTGCCTGCCATTCTGCCCCAAGGCCACCTGGGAAGAAGGCAGGGTGCTTTCTCCTCCAGGAAGCTTGCTTTCCAGGGTTCCCCCCTTCCCAGGTCTTTCCTACAGAGATGTGGCTAGGCCACAACTTCCTGGGTTGCCTTAGGAGGACATCAGAGTCTGGGGTCCCATTGGGTGCTCTTTTGAACCCAAGGAATTAAACACTGTCCTTAAGGAGAATGTGCTCTTGGTTGCTTTTCCTACCCTGAAACTCTTCCTGTTGTGGCTGCTTATCCCACCCTTCAACTCTTCCTCATCTCCCTCTTTGGGAGCTTCCCCAGACACCTCCTCAGGCTCCAGCCCTTCTCTCTCCTGCCCTGGGAGGCCTCACAGTCCAGAGTTGGGGGCTGGGCAGATTGGTCCCAGGGACTGTCGCTCACCAGGCCTGTGGCTTCCTCTTCACCAGCCCGCGGTGCCGCCTCCACTGCGAGTGGGGGCTGAGGTGGTAGGTCAGCTGCCGGCACAGTTTCTCCATGGCGCCCAGGACATCAGCCTCCTGCAGGGAAACCACAGGGCACAGCGTCTGAGTCATGGGGAGCAAGTAGAGGCACACAGCCCCTGCCCCACGCACGCCAACTGACCGGAAGCTGAGCAGGGAGTGCGGCTGTGCTGGCCCAGAGTGGGCGGGGCCCAGTAGGTACAAACCAGTCTGCGGAAAGGCCTTAACTTTTGTGAATTAGTTGCCATCCCTGAAAGGTGGAGGTTTTAAAGCCTGGATTCGACTTGCTGCGGGGACTGAGCTTCACGGGGTCGGTGAAGGATCCCAAGATGGCTGGGCGCAAACTTGCTCTGAAAGAAGCCATTGACTGGGTAGCTTTTGGGGCGATCATACCCGGAAACCAAAAGGCTGTTGCTCTCTGAAGGCCTGGAATGAGACCCTCAGCACCGGGTTGGCTGCTCTGTCTGAGAAACCACCAGTGATCGACTGGGCTTACTACAAGGCCAATGAGGCCAAGGCAGGCTTGGTGGATGACTAGAAAAGAAGTTTAATGCCCTGAAAATTCCTGTGCCAGAGGATAAATGTACTGCCCTGGTGGATGCTGAAGAAAAGGAAGATGTGAAAAGTTGTGCTGAGTTTGTGTCTCTCTGAAAGGCCCGGATTATGGAATATGAGAAACAGCTGGAGAAAATGAATAACATGATCCCGTTTGATCAGATGACCATTGAGGACCTGAATGAAGCATTCCAGGAAACCAAATTACACAAGAAGAAGTATCCCTACTGGCTTCATCAGCCAATTGAGAATTTATAAAATTGTGTCTTGGAGAAAGCTCTGGTCCTTACATCACACACTCTGGATGTTAAGAATATCTATCTATCTATCTATCTATCTATCTATCTATCTATCTATCTATCTATCTCCTGGATTCTAATGACCTGGCAACAGGTGGCTGAGTTGAGTGCCTGCTACCATCTTCACGGAGTCCAGGCTCCTGCTTCTCCCTACTGTCCAGGCCATTCTGCTGACTCACTTTCTCCACAGATATTTACTAAGCACTTTCTAGGTACTAGGGGCTTGTTCTGGGAATCTGGGCTATGGCCTTGAACAAATGTTCTTGTTCTTGTGTTCAACATAATGAGAAAAATGCAGTTGTTTTTTAACCAATTTTTCTTTCAAAAATGAGAAAATAAAACAATGAGAGGACTGCTAAGCATGATGATGCACACCTGTAATCCCAGCACTTGGGAGGCTGAGGCAGGAGGATTGCTGTGAGTTGAAGGCCAGCCTAAACTGCATAGCAAAACCTTGTCACAAAAAAAAAGAAAAGAAAGAAAGAAGACCAAATCTTCCCAGCCCAATTCATAAGTCTATATAACCTGTTTGACCTGTCAGCATGAGTTGAAGAGCCTAGTATTATGGGTTGGACTGTGTCCTCCCCCCCAAAGTGGTGGTGTACATGTATGGAATATGAGAAACAGCTGGAGAAAATGAATAACGTGATCCCGTTTGATCAGATGACCATTGAGGACCTGAATGAAGCATTCCAGGAAACCAAATTACACAAGAAGAAGTATCTTGTTTCTGGAGATTGAACCCAGGGCTTTGTGCATATTATTATTACTATTATTTTGCGGTACCAGGGATTGAACTCAGGACTCTATGCTGGCCTTATTCTACTGAGCTATCTCTCTGGTCCTTGTGCATATTAGACTAGTAGTACTCTACCACTGAGCTGTCAGCCCTCAGGTCCCTGCAAAATTACACATTGGCTTTGACTTTTTTTTGGTGGTATCAGAGACTGAACTCAGGACCTTGCATTTGTCAGGCAAGCACTTATTCCACTGAGCTATCTCCCTGGCCCCAGACTTTGACATTTTTTTGGAGATAGTCTTGCTCTGTAATTCAGGCTGGTTGGTCTCAAACTCAGTGCTCCTGCCTTAGCCTCCTAAGTGCTGGGATTACAAATATGCACCATCACACTGACTTTTTAAATTTAATTTAATTTTTTTGTGGTTGACTCAGCCATGGCATGTGGTACGAGGGATCAAACCGTGGTCCCTACAGTTGCTTAAGTTTGCCTAAGCAGGCGCTTTAGACCACGGAACTATCTCACTGGCCAGTCACACTGACTTCTGAACCCCCAATATATCAGAATGTATAAACTTCTGTTGTTTATTTTATCTTATTTTTTAACTTCTGTTGTTTAAACCACAGTCTGTAGTATTTTGTTTCAGGGATGAGCAGATTAATCTTATATTAGGCAAATAATCTAGAGATGATTTAAAGTATCTGGGAGAATGTGCATAGGTTATGTGTGATAGATTGTAGCCCTAGTATGGATTGCTGAATTATTATGGTGGTCTTCTAATATGGTTGAAGCCCTTAAAACAACAGCTTATCATCCCAGAGACCACCTCTCCCCTTCTCCAACCCAGCTCACAGTGCAATTTCTTTTACCTCTCCTGCCACCTCAGAAAAGACCCCAATCAGCTCCTCAGCTATTTCTAAGCATCCCCTCAAGCTCCACCCCGAACAGAAGTCCATCAATGTCTCAGCTCTCTTTGTCTCAGACCCGAGGATTTTCCCATCTGCCCTCGATCCTCTCCATGTCGTTGGAGTTAATAAAGGCTTCTTTTATCTTTCCCATCTCCTTACTGTGCTGCTGAAAAACCCATGACTATGCAAATCCTATGCTGTTTTATAGAAAGGGCTTGCACATCTCTGGACTTTGGTATCTGCAGGGGTCCTAGAACCAAGCTCTGATGGATCCTGGGGGACAGTGTGCTGTGCCATCCTGGATTTACAGTCTGGATCCACCCCTCAGCACCCAGGTGAACCCCTGGCCAGGGAAAGACCTGAGGGATGCACAGGAGACAGAGAAGTGAGACAGCCAGACAAGTGTGACTACATTGGCAGACAAGCTGGAGTGAGCAGGGGCATGGGCACTAGCAGGAGGCAGCCAGTGGCGACACCCGTGGAGGCCCCTGCATCTCCAGGGAAAGGCCTTGGCCAGCACAGGCTTGGGTGAGGTCATCTTGGGGGTTAGGGTGAAGGCTGACCTAGAGACAAAAGGGTTGTGAAAATGGGATATGGCAAAAGAGGTGGCACATCCAGACAGTCCTCTACTTTGGAATCCTTGGGAGTTTGTTTGTTTGTTTATGAGACAGGATGGCCTATGAACCCCAGGCTGGCCTTGAATTTTTGGGAATCCTCCTGAGTACTGGGGTGCACCACCATGTCCAGCTTTGTTAGGGGAGCTTTAGAAAAACACGGGCTGGGGAGATGGCTCAGTAGAATAAGTGCTTTCCTGGCAAGCACAAGGGCCTGAGTTCAATCCCTGGTTCTGCCAAAAAAAAGAAAAACAGGGTTTTTAACTGCTGTGCGGGTGATTCTCTTGTGCAGCCTTGGGAGAGAAGCATCAGACAAGATGATTTAAAGACCATCAGGGAGCCGGGGAGATGGCTCAGTGAAATAAGCGCTTCCCTGGCAAGCGCAAAGGTCTGAGTTCAATCCCGGGTTCTGCAAAAAAAAAAAAAAAAAGACCATCAGGACCAGTGGGTGGGGGCAGGTGGGATCATTCTCAGAGACCTGGACAGAGAGTGGCCGGTCATCCCAAGCTGAGAACTGAGATTATCAGCTCCAGTACCTTCTCCAGTTACTTCCACGGCTTTCCAAAATCTGAGGGATTTTCCTTGGATCCAGGCCAGGGCAGCAAAAAAGAGAACAAAGGAGGAAAAACCGGCTTCAGTACACCCTTTGTGCCACAAGGGGGCAGCTGTGAACGAGGCAAGGATTAACGGGCTCTCGCTACGGGGGAGATGAAAGGAACCTCAGCCTCTTGCTAAACCGGGACAATAGATGCAGTCACGCAGTGTAATAGAGTTGAGTTGAGAATAAAGGTGAGTTAATGATTTCACAGAAGTGCGTCGGTTCTTCTGGGCTGAACTAAATTAAACAAAAGCATTTTATTTTTAGTGCCCTGGCTTGAACCCAGGGCTTCACACATGCTGGGCAAGCAAGCTCTCTACCACTGATCTACATGCCCAGGCCTATAGCTTATATTTATTTGAGCGTCTGCGATGCATTAGGCGTTTCCTCTCTGCATTGCATGAATGAGCTCATGACAACCCTAAATCTCACAGCAATGCTTACACTCCCATTTTACAAATGAGAGAACTGAGGCATAAAGAAGTTCCTGATATAACCTGGAAGATGGAATCGAGACTCACACCCCATTAACTGGCTCAGAGATGCTAGTCCTAATCATTAATCTATTCTGCTCTGCCCTCCTGGTGAGAATTTGTTTTTTGCATAGTTTCATTCAAGGTGTTTCTGTCATTTGCATGGAAAAAAAATCTCATTTTCTTCCTAAATCCTGCTCTATTCAGGACCCCTCCTGGCCTCCCTCTGGAGAGACAGGGGGAAAGGACTGGACAAGGCTGACCCAGAGGTGGAGGAGTAAAGGAGGATGCAAAAGAGGGTACCATCTGTGGGTAGTTTTAAGGCCGAGGGGTGGCTGCCTCCCAGGTTTGAAGCAGCTTTGTCCTGTGCAACCTTTGCCCACCAGCCTGTGACATTGTGCTCCAAGTGACACGTGTCTCACCTCTGCTAACTTCCTTCTCCAGGTAGTGCAGCCCAGCAGCCCTTTGTGAACCAGTTTGCTTCCAAGCTCCTGGCTTATCCCAAAGTAGGTCCTGACCAGCTGCAGGGGACCTGCCCTTTCCCCAGAACCTGGATATGAGACCAAGATACTCCTTGCCCAGACTTCTCTGGGGACTGCAATCCTGACAATAAGTGGGAGGTGATGAGCAGCCATGTCCCCTACTACATGGATAGTGTGGGAAAAAAAGAGTCTGCAGAGGGGATGGTGGGGGTTGAGGGCAAGGGACAAACCTCTGTCTGCACCACACTTGCCTGGAGTTCTCGTACCTTCGTCAAGCTTGCCTGCCTGTGGGTGCAGAAGACAGTGCAGTATTTGTAGCTTCCTCACTTGAGCTGTCTGAGTACGCTTCTGTGGGTTGCCACAGGGCCCTAGCCCATGCAAGTGGCTTAACAGAGGTTTGAAAAATGAACTCTAAAGCTCATCTCTGGCCATGGGGAAGGGAGGTGAGGAAGGAGGTGGGTATGGTGCAATTGGGGTGACTTGGTGCCCCAGCCTCCCTAGACCTGCCTCGTGAACACTGCTGAGATGCGCTGGGGAAGGAACTGGCTGAGGGACTTCTCAGGGAACTGTTGGAAGATGCTCAAGGCAAATCTGTAGGCACACCTTGGAGCATCCCTGTTGCTACTGCTCCATCCTTCAGCTGTCAGTGACATCATCTTCTGTGGTCACTTCCCTTGGTGCCTTTGTAATGGCACTGAGGATCCTAACAACCTCAGTCCTTTATTGCCCTCCACTCCCAGGCTTCCATTGTTCATAAATTCATTGAGCCATTTATCAGATACTGACTGCCTTGGCTACTACATGCTGGATACCATCCAGGTACAGGGAGTGCTGGGTCCAACAGAGTCAGCAGGATGGCAGAAGGGATAGGACGTTACTGCTGAGCCTGCGCTTTTGCCTCCTCCTTTGGGATGAGCTGCTATCATGATATGAAGACACCCAAAGGCCCACATGGCAAGGAATGGAGGCCTCCTCTTACCCCTAAGCTGCCATCTTGAAAGTGGACCAGCCAGCTTTCATCAAGCCTTAGATACCTTTTTTTCCCTCAATATAGTGGGCCTCACCCATGCTAGGCAAACACTATCACTGAGCTACTACCACTGAGGGTCTTAAGCCCCTGACCAATGTTTTGAGAGACCCCAAGCTAGAACTACCTAGTTATATTGCCCCTGAATGAATACTTGACCTATAGTGAGTGCATAATAATGTCTGGTTGAGAGAGAGAAACAGAGACAGAGACACAGAGACAGAGAAGAGAAACAGGGAGAAACAGAGACAGACACAGACACAGAAAAGAGACAGAGACAGAGACAGAAAGTTGTGGGGGGTGGAGACAGAGGTTGCCATGCTCCTCAGGCTGGCCAAAAACTCCTGGGCTCCTGCTGTCCTTCTGCCTCAGCCTCCTGAGTAGCTGGGACCACAGGTGGAGGTCACTGAGCTGATCTTAATATCTGCTGTTTCCAGCCACCAAATTGCGGGTAATTTGTTACATAGCAACAGATGAGGGGCATGATTTGGAAGCACAAATCTCATCCTGGCTCCAGTAACACAACTTCCTGCTGCTACTTCAGTGCTAACAATTTCCTGCTGCTGCAGGCTCTGGGCATCTCAGTGTTCCCTGCTGATTTCCTTTATCTTGTCCATAGCTCTTTATTAGTTGCTTGAAAATTCACAGTGGAATGTATTTCCTGCTTCCTGCCTGGTACAGGATGTATCTGTGAATATGACAGACGACCCTTTAGAGTAGCCAACAAATAAGCACTGTCATTTGCACCTCAAGTGTCTCCCAAAGCCCAGTGTGTTGAAGGCTCACTCCCCAGCTTGTTCTGTTGGGAAGTGGTGGAAGCTTTAATAGGTGGGGCCTAGTAGGAGCCTTAAGTCATTGAGGATGAGCCCGAGGCCCCAGTGCCTTCCTCTTCCTTTCACACCTGGTCATGAGGTGAACAGGCCTCCTCTGCCCAGCGTTCCTGCCGTGATGTGTTGCTTCACCACAGTCCCGAAGCAATGCTGCCAAATGGTCATTGACTGAAACTTCCAAAAGTGTGAGCTCAGAAACACGTTTCTTTTGTTTAAATTATCTCAGGTGTTTATTATAGTAATGGAAAGCTTACCAGTACAATCGGCAGGATAATTTCAGAGTGCAGTAAGTGGGATGGAGAAATAAATGAAGAAATGAAGAGACAAAGCCAGAATGGGAGGCCACACGAGGTAGGCTGGCTGGAGAAGGCCTGTGCAAGGACCTTAGGCTCAGTCCACTGCAGAAGGAAGCGCAGCCAGGGGAGGCTGGAGCTGTTCCGGACAGAAGGCTCATGGGAAAGGCGAGACCAAAGATAAGGAGAGTTTCAGTTTGTTTGTTTTTGTGGAGCTGGGGAAGGAACCCAGCTCCTCACTCATGTGAGGCAGTGCTTTTCCACTGAGCCACACCCTCAGCTTTGGAGCTGGGATTCTGTGCAAACAATGATACCACACTGAGGATTTCAGCTACCTGTACAATCTAATTTATCTGTGGCACAAATGAGCCCTTTTGGTGGCTCCCCAGCATACAGGAGGTAGAGGCAAAAGTGGAGGCCAGGAGGCCAGGGAGAGGCTATTTCAATAGCTCTGGAGACTGTTTTTGACAGGAGGAAAAAGCAGCAGAGATGGAGAAATGGCAGGTCAAAGACCAGTAAGCATGGCTCATTTTTAGTGTCATCCTCTCACCTGGTGGCTGGGACCTGCCAGGCTTCTTCCAAGGGGTGGCCACCTTAGCAGTGGGAAGCCTGTCAGTCCTGTGATGCTTCCTCATGAGACCAGGCAGGAAGAGCTGCTTTCCTTCCTCCTATAGCACCCCTGACCCCAAGTGACTTCAGTTGCCCAGGTGATAGCTCCTGTTGTAGTTCCGGTTGCTTTTGCCTCTTAGAAATGGCTGCTCACTGTGACGCATGGCTTGTCACTATGATGCATGTTTTAAGAATCAAAGATAGCCCAGTACTCTACCTCCATAATCCCGCCTTTGCAACCCCATAAAAACTTCCCTCCCTGGGCCTTTGAGGTCGGACATTTTGAGGGACAATTGATTCCTAGTCAGTGTCCATCAATGTTAAAGAAATCTGCCTCCAAATCCCAGGCGTCATTTGGTGTTTCTGTTTGCCACAGCATTCCCGTCTCATAGCTGATGGGCCCCCATCTTGGAGCTGATGCCTCTGGGTACAACATCTAGGCCCACAACTCGGGGTGCTAGGAGCTTCTCATATGCACAGAAGTAAGAGGGGGAAGTCCCACTCAGTTCTGGGCCAGCACAGGTGGCTGCAGTAGGGCTGCCCATGTCTCCGGCTATAGGACCTTACAGTAGGACTTCCCACCCTGGCCTCACCCTCTGCTGGGAATGTCCTCCAAGAAAGCCTTTCCTGACACATGGCCTCGGGCAGGGCAGGGAACCTGCCAGGTCCCTGGGCTTTCCATGGACAGAGCTGCTCTGGCACCTCTGAAATCTCAGGCAGAGACTAGCATGTTGTTCTTTAAAGACTGAGCAGCAAGGGCCCCTCCAAATTCATGTGTTGAACCCTCATCCCCAAGGTTAGGAAGTGGGGCCTTAGGGAGGCAGTTAGGTTGTAAAGGTGGAGCCCGACAATGGCCATGATAACAGGAGGCCAGAGAGCTCTTAGCCTCTTTCTGGAATGTGGGGAATCAAGAAGGTAGCAGTCTGCTACCAAGAAGAAGGCGCTCACCAGACACCCTGATCTTAGATTTCAGCCTCCAGAATAATGGGAAACATTGCCTTGCTGGCTGGTAACTCCATACCTGACCTGCTGGGCCTGAGTACACAGCCAGCATGCAGTGGATGCTCACCGGCCTGTCAGTCACCACCTGGCTTCTTAGCACTGGGGTCATCTGTGCCTGCACATGCAAGGGTCTCTTGTGATCTCTTTCTTTCTCTTTCCCTCCCTCCCTCCTTTCCTTCCCCTCCTTCCTTTTCTCTCTTCTGCTCCCCTCTCCTCCCTTCCCCTCCCCTCTCCTCTTCTCTCTCCTATCTCTCTGGTACTGGGGCTTGAAGCTTGATCCCAGGACCTTTGCACTGAGTCACATCTCCAGCCCTTTTTAGTTTTTAGTTCGAGCCAGGGTCTTACTAAGTTGTTATTCTTCCTGCCTCTCAGGAATTGCAGGTATGCACCACCACATTTGGCTAATCATCTCATTTAACTCTCAAAATAGCTTGGTAGGAGAGTTGATTTTTTTAGAGTTGAGGAAAACACAGTTTAGGGAATCAAGTGATCTGAGAAAGGTCACACTATGCAAAGGACTAAGGGTTTGTGTCCCCTCCAAATTCATGTGTTGAACCCTCATCCCCAAGGTTAGGAAGTGGGGTCTTAGGGAGGCAGTTAGGTTGTGAAGGTGGAGCCCGACAATGGCCATGATAACAGGAGGCCAGAGAGCTCTTAGCCTCTTTCTGGTATGTGGGGAATCAAGAAGGTAGCAGTCTGCTACCAAGAAGAAGGCGCTCACCAGACACCCTGATCTTAGATTTTAGCCTCCAGAATAATGGGAAACATTGCTTTTTTTCCTGGTACTCATGATTGAATTCAGGGTCTGGTCTAGGCAAACACTGTGGTACTGAACTGCTGATTTGCTCAGGCTTGCCTTCAATTTGTGACTCTCCTGCCTCAGCCTCCCAGGCAGGAGAATTTCTGTTATTTATAAGGCCCCCTGGAGTATGGCAATTCACTATAGCCGCCTTCCTGAGGCTCCCTTGTATGTTTCTGGGGCTCACTGGCAGTCAGGAGTCCAGCACATTGGCTACCCCTTGCCTTTCTAGCCCTTCTCCCTTCCTCCCCAAGTCCTCTGTGTAGCTTGGTTCCTTTTGGCTTCTTAGGAGACTGCATTTCCAGGGCCTCTGGTCTTGCTCAAGTAAATCTCTTCATTCCATACACATTTTTCTCTTTGGTGAGATCTTACTCATTTTCAAATAATTTTGTCTCCCGAGAAATTTCTCAGGTTGCAGTACTCGCCTCTCGCCCTGTGCCACCACCCCACACTCTCACTCTGTATGCTGTATGTGCTACACAGCACAAGCACTGGGCCCTTCGCAGGTCCTATCACGGCACTTGGCTTACATCAGTTTCCTAGCCTGTGACTTTTGAACTGTCTTAAGAGCTTTTCTTTTTCTTTCTGTAGCACTGTGCATGGCACAGTAACGACTCAGGCCACTCATTGAATCCTCTATTAATGTTTTCTATTCATGTGGCCTGTACTAGGGAGACAATGGGGAGTGGAGTAAAAGCAGACTTGTCTCTGTCTTGAACTTAATAAAGTTTTTTTCTTATTGTTGTTGTTGCTAAAAATAAAAAGTCAAGTTAGGGCCCCTTTAGTCCCCACCCAGACTAAAAGGAAGGACCAGAGGGCAGCAGTTCTGGGCCCTGGTCCCAGCCCTACCTGCTCCTGTTGCGTGGGATCAGATGAGAGCAGTTAATTACCTTCTGTGTCTTGCCCAGCACCAAGTCACTATGTGGGCCCATGGAAGATTTAACCCCGTCTCACATTACTTCATTACCTGCATTTTATTTTCCTCAACTCTCAAATGGGGAAAACAGAAATCTTGCCTATTTTTCTTTTAGAGCCACATTGCCCATCATTCCTTTCACCTATAGGCATTATACATTCTGTTCTGGAAAGGCCAGGGGTCTGACCCTGCAAGGCCTCCTCACAGAGCCATGTGGGGTGCAGCACTTTCTTGCTTCCCCAGTCAGACCAGGCCTGGGAGGCTGAGGGTGGCCTTGTGTCAGCTGGGCAGTTCCTCGGGCCCTCAGCACCCACAGCCCCTGTCACCCACACTTGCGGCTGCCTCTCCCCCCCACTGTGCCGGCCCCACCTCTGGGCACACTGAGACAGCAATGGAGACTGGCCGTGGTGGCGCACTTGTAATTGGGATTCTAAGGAGAAGCTGTCAGGTACCTGGGAGGAAACCCCACCAGGGTCCCATGAGAGTGTATGGGGGGCTGGAGGGAGGTCCTTGTAATGGAAGTGGAGGAGGACAGATGTGAGCTGACTCTTAAGCTTTTCTTGAGCCCAGTACCCCCACCTTTTGCTGACCCTGGCGCTCCCAGTTCCCAGCCCTCACCACTAGCCCCACCTAGTTCTGGCACCAGCAGCTCCAAAGGCCAGGAAAAGGGTCCAGATGAAATTGCAGATGGGGTCAGCCCAAGGAGACTGCTTTCCCCTGAACAACTTGTAGCTCCCTGGGCGAATATGGTCAGGCTTGTGCCTGTGCCAAAGAGGGGAGGGCCTGGAGACCATCCCTCTGCCTCGTACCCCAGATTCAACTCTGACATGGATGACCTTGGATTATATAAAGTATTATGTTTCAAAATGTTGGCAATGAATTTATGCATGGGCCCAACAAAACGCTTTTGGGTTGAGAGTACTAGCAGGAGAATGTCTAAAGCCCACCCTTTTGGTGCCTGAGGAAGGGGCTTGTGTTCCTTGGGCCCTGAGTGCCTCTGCCCCAAAAGGCGCCCATTTCACACCCCGAGACCAGACTGGTTTAGGCCACGGCTGCCCTACCGGCTTAGGGCAGTGGATGTAGCGTGCCAGGCTGATGATGAGGTCATGTGTGATGGGATCCACCAGGTTCCGGAAGCTGGCATAGCGGTACAGGACATCATCCAGGGAGGTCGACTCCATGCCCAGGTCCTGTAAGAGCAGAGGAAGCCCAGAGGTGAGGGGTGGGCATCCAGATCAAGCGCGATCAAGTGCCACCCAACTCCCCTGTGTCCCCCTGCATAGCAGGTGCAGCTCCCTGGGGCAGCTCAGCAGCCCTCAGATCCCTTGCAAGGAAGTGGCTACCAGACATGCCTCAGGGGACCAGGAAAAGCCCCTGCCTCTTTACCTCTACGTTGAGGGAGAGGTAGGACTCCCTCTGAAGTTCCTGGTTTATGAGCCTCCCCCAAGACAGCCCCTCATGCTTCACTTTTTGGGTTTCCCCAACCATGAAGCCAAGCTTGGTTGATCTTTGCCCTAGTCGCTGCATCTCCATGGGGGTAGAGTGTGGAAAACTCTTTGCCCCTTAATGAGCTTGTGCTTCCACTGTAGACAATCCAACTTCAGTGTCCTTTGCCCTGGAAGTTTTTTAAACGTATTTTAGTACAGGGTCTCACTACACAGATTGGACTCATAGTACTCCTCCTGTTTTCAGCCTCCCCAGCGCTAGGACTACAAGTGCGCCACCATGCCCAGTCTCCATTGCTGTCTCAGCATGCCCCAGGGGCAGGGCTGGCACAGCAGGGATGGGGGTGGGGGTGGTGGTCGTGGGGAATCGACTCCTAATCCCTGTGCCTGCCTAAGCAGGCACTTTAGTCTGCTGAGCTATCTGGCTGCCCCTGCGCTGGAGGTTTTTGAACTGTGGGAGTCTAAGGAGAAGCTGTCAGGTACCTGGGAGGAAACTCCACCAGGGTCCCATGAGAGCGTACAGTGGGGTCCTTGTAGTGGAAGGGGAGGAGGATGGATGTGAGCAACACCAAGTGGGGCAGTAGCAACAATGGCAGGAACAGAGGTTCCCCTGGGCAGAGGAGGGATGGAGTCTGAGGGTGATGTGATTCAGGTCATGGCACCCAAAACAGGGCACCATGGCATCTGAGGAATAAGCAGAAGCCAAAAGCCTGTTTCCTCTTAGCAGGTCATAGCCTGGTTCCTGCAGGAAAGAAACACTGTTATCCTTCAAAATAGACCCACGGAGAGTCTGAATGAAAGGGCTTGCTCAGTTTATGGTACTGTCTTCTGACAAGAGTTCTGCCCATAAAAATATACACATTTATTTTTCTTCTGTGTGAGTGTGTAAATGTGTGGTAGTGCGAATAAACTCACAGCCTCCTCACTGAACTTTATTCCTAGCCCCCACCCATTTTTTTATTTTACTCCTAGAATGCTGATATTACAGGCCTGTCCCACCATGCCCAGCTTTAATTTTGAGTCAGGATCTTGCCAAATTGCCCAGACTGGCCTTGAACTTGAGTTTCTGCCTCAGCCTCCTGACTAGCAGTAATTAAAGTCATGTGCCACTGTACCTGGAAGATTTCTGTGCATTTAGTCTTTCTTTTTTCTCTTTCTTCCTTTTTAAAATGTATTTGGTACAGGGTCTCACTACACAGCTCAGACTCACAGTGGTCCTTCTGTTTTCAGCCTCCCCAGCACCGGGATTACAGATGTGTATGAACACGCCTGGTCTCGGTGACCAGCTCTGCACACTCGGGGGTGGGGCTGGCACAGCATGCGGTGCCAGGGATCAAATCCTGGTCCCTGCGCTTGCCTAAGCAGTCACTTAGTCTGCTGAACTATCTCACCAGCCCCTTTCTTTTCTTTTTATATGCCAGGCCCTAGGATAAAACTCAGGGTCTTCTGCATGCACTGTTCCCCATCCCTTCATTTGAGCTTCAAGAAGGGGCCAGTTTGGAAGCTTTACTCCCCACTTTGCAGAAATGAACCTCAGAGGCAATGGCAGTGTCCCCTCCAGGTTCTCGGGCTGCTGAAACAGTGTGGGGAGACCAGGAGTCTGGGACACGAGGTGAGGCGTGGCTGAGTGGAGGGGGCTTCTGAAACGCTGGCTGCTGAGGCCTGCAGCAGGGCCCTTTGCAGAAGCAAGGACAGCATGTGCCTTGGCCTCTGTCCACCCTGGCCTGTTCAGCGGGGCTGCACCCTGAGGCCAGCTACGAGTCTGAGTTTTCTCATCTGTAACAGGAAACAATGACCTAGCATCACAAGTTAGTAAAACAAAGCCAAATAACATGGGCAAAGCCTTTGGCAGGGATGACAGCGCTCATGAGAACAGCTGCCCTGCCCATCTCCTTTCCTACTTCTCCCAGTGCCTCTCTTGATCTCTCTCTGTACCACATCCTCACCCGATGTGTCAAAAGCCATTAAGTGTCCAGAAAAATGCACAGGGACTTTGGCACATGAAGTCCATGCTGCCTTCTCCTCTGGGCTGTGTGGGCACAGGCATTCCCAGGACACACACTACCACCCAGCAATGTGCGCAGACACGGCCCTGCCTTGTGGGTGGAGGAAGCTGGGGCTGGAGACACAAGAAAGCCGCCAGGCAGAGGACTCGTGTTGCAGAGTCTCAGCAGGCTGTGTGGTCAAAGGGCTGTGGCCCGGCATCCAACTTCTCACAACCCACAGCTCCAGGCTCTCCTTCCTGGGGGAGAAGGAATGGGGGAGGTGGTGATTCCCACGGCCAGCGGTCAAAGGCGTGGGGTCATTTTTCTCTCCCAGTCTGTAGAAGCTGGGCTGCTTCTCTGTGGCTGTCAAGTCAACGCCAGCCTCCATCCCTCCTTTGCTTTGCCCCTGTGCACCCCTTCCTGTGTATGTACCCCTGACACCTAGTGGTCTCAGGTCTTGGCTGATCCCTAACTCCCTGTAAGTCTGTGGCAAAAGATCTCTTGGGAACTGTTGCCCCATCTGTGAAATGAGCAGGCAAATTGCAAAAGGAGTTACCAAACAGTTCCAAGCTCTTGAGGCAGGAGGTGAGCAGTGGGGTAGACAGAGTAGGTCAGAGGGGCCAGCAAGACTGGGCAGAGCACCTCTTGGCTTCAACCAAGCAAAAGCTATCAGACAAACAAATGTAGCTCTGTTGCCAAAGAGAAGTTGGAAAGCTCAGCGCTAAAGAGATGGTGGCTTGGGATTCCTGTGTTCCCACCAGCCCCACCTATCTTTCCAGACTCCTACATTTCAGGATTAGTCCAGGCCACTCCATCCTGGAAGTTCTAAGAAAACCCCATTGGCTAACTCAGTGGGCACATCTCTTTCAGAGTTCCTTCCTCCATCCCGTCACCCTGGGTGCCCTGGTGCTGACAATGCTACCCTCTCTGGCAGCAGTGCTGTCCGGTTCATGAGTTTGTTACTTGACGAGCGTTGTGGGAAGGAAAGAAGGAGTGGGAATGAGGAAGGGCATGCTTGGGGAAAGTGTGTGGGGGCCACTGCCTTCCCCGTGAATTCCAGTTGGGGTGGGCAGGATAGCAACAGGTAACACCAGGTAGGGGCCCAGTAAAGGCTGCTGCATACTTTATTACTTTATTTCTACCCCGCCCAAGTCTACAATGTTTGTGCTGCTTTAGGGCACCTCGTATCCTGAGGACCTGCTGTCCTCTTGTGCCCTTTCCCCTAAGTCAGTTTATTGGCGATGTCTGTCACTGCCCATCTGAGGGCTACCCCTGGGGCTGGGTGGGAGGTAGAGGGGCAGCCAGATCCTTAGGGGGTCTCAGGACACAGCCCCAGAGGCCAGGCTCCCCTCTCACTCTGCACCACAACTGTGCCAGCGCCGCCGCCCCAGGGGCCTCCTGAGTTCTGCTCGGCTTTGGCTTGGTGCCTGCTGTGTGCCTGAGGGAGGTGGAACGATCCAGTCCAGATGTGGCCACTACAGGTGCCAGCCTTGGAGCAGCTGATTTGCCCTGCAAAGAAAGCATGGCGCTCTGAGGACAAGCCCATCTTTCTCCTTGTGGGACCATCTCTAGGAACTGTGTGCACAGACAGCTGCTTATCAGAAGTCTGGGAGCTTATTATTAATCAGGAAGTGTGATGAGTCACTCCTGGAGGGTGTGGCCAGACAGCAGTCACCAGCTGCTCCCTGACACACGGTGTCTCTAGGAAGTGGGACTTCCACAGGACCCGAGTCTGAATAACCAGGTTTAAAGACTTGTTGTAATGGGCTGGGAGAAGTCATGGAACAGAGGTTTCAAAAAGTAATTAGAGGGGCTGGTGAGATGGCTCAGTGGTCTAAAGCACCTACTTAGAACAAGCTAAGCTAAGCAAAGCACAGGGACTGCGGTTCAATCCCCCAGCACCATATGCCAGCCAGCCCCGCCCCCTGGTGGGCTGAGCTGGCCACACACACACAAAATAAATAAATAAATAAATAAAAATTAAAAAAAAAAAAAAGTAATTAGAGGGCTGGGATATAGCTTGATGTAAAGCAGCTTCCTGGCACAGGGAGGCCCTGGGTTTCATCCCTAGCACTGAAACAAAACAAACAAAAAAAGGAGCAGATATTCATACAGGAAGTCAGAACACTGGGTCCCAAAGTATGTTCTAAAGACCTCAAGGAAGCTGCGTGTGGTAGCACAGCCCTATAATCTCAGGTACTCTGGGAGGCTGAGGCAGGTTGATTGCAAGTTGAAGCCTAGCTGGGGCAATTTAGTGGATCCTGTTTTCAAATAAAAAAGGACTAGGTTCAATCCCTAGTACCACCAGAAAATGAGTAAATCAACCAACCTCAGGGAGGGCGCTGAAAGACCGCTGGTGGGGAGAGCTCTGCAAGGAGCTTTTCCACAAGCACATAATCCACCCAACACTGGGTTTTCCGCACAGACATCAAACAGAACAGTCTGTCGCAAGAGGATGAATGCAGAAGCAGCAGGTCTTAGAAACCAGCTGTCTTCTTAGAAGTTGGACTTTAGAGATTTGGGCTGGGGATATAGCTCAGGGGCACTGCCTGGCAAGCAGTAAGGTCCTGAGTTCTATTTCTGGTAGAAAAAAAATCCCACCCCTAAAAAAGAACCTCAACATTAGAGATTCACAAAAGCAAAGCTGGGTGTGGTGGTGCACTGCTATAATCTCAGCATTCTGGACATGTGAGGCAGGAGGATTGCAAATTGGAGCCCAGCCTAGGCATCATAGTGAAACTTGTCTCCCCCTTCTCCCAAAAGAGGAAGAGATAGCCTCCTATATTTATTTGCTTTTGCAAAAGTTTGTTATTTTTGTAAAAAATATTTATTTATTTTTTATACAATGGAGCACTACTCAGCCAGAAAGAAGGATAAACTGGAAACTTTTTGTTTTTTGTGGCCCATTCAGCCCCCCTGGGGGCGGGGCTGCATGGCATGTGGTGCCGGGGATCAAACCATGGTCCCTGCATGCTTGCCTAAGCTTGCCTAAGCAGAAGCTTTAGACCGCTGAGCTAACTCACCATCCCCTGGAAACTTTTATAGGTAAATGAATGCAACTTGAGACCATTCTCATAAGTGAAATAATCTAAACTTGCATGTGCAAACATCGTATTATCTCCCTAGTCTGAGAAGCTGAAGGAGTAATATCCAAAATGTACAACAAATATTATCAAACGGTAAGAAACTGATCAAAAGGAAAGAGAAATTGGGATGAGAGAAAGGAGAAAGCAGGAAGAGAAAAGCAAATATATATATATATATATATATATATATATAAAGATAGTTATACTACTAATCTCCCTTAGTTCACTGAAAAGAAAGGTATGTGATAATACAGTTGGGAGGGTTAAATGCCCGTATGTTGTACTCTGAGTAACTAAATTAAAGACAACAATATATAATGTATTAACAATTGATAAGGGCTGGGCAAATAGCTCAGTGGATTACAACGCTTGCAAGCAGGCACAGGGGCCAGGGGTTCAATCCCCAGGACCTGCCATGCTGATCCCACCCCACCCCCCAGGGTGCACTGAGAGCAATTGAGAGTGGATGTGGTGGCGAGTGGTGGATCACTATGAGTCCGATCTAGTAGTGAGACCCTGAACACCCTGTAGACCCTTTCCTAAAAATACAAAAAAACATAAAAAAATAAAAAAATACAAAAAAATATATATATCCTCCTATTATCTTGTTTTGAAATTTTGTTTCATTTTTATTTTTCTGTTTAAAATAAAAATAAAAAAGCAATGCAGCAAACTGCTTTATTGAGGTAGTATTCACACACCACACAAATCCCCCATTCAAAGTGGACAGCCTGCCCCACCTCTGGGGCGCACTAAGACTGAGACTGAGATTGGGTGTGGTGGCACACCTGTAATCCCAGCGCTTGGAAGGCAGAAAACAGGAGGATCACTACGAGTCCCATCTATGTAGTGACACCCTGTAAACCCTGTACTAAATACATTAAAAAAAAAAAAAAAAAGTAGACATCCCTGGTTCAGCAGTGACAGGGCGCATGCTCAGTGTACATAGGGACAAACCAAAAGTGTACTGCTGAGCACTCAGGACGTGTCCACAGGTCTGCACAGTCACCACCACAGTCAAACTTAGAACATCCTCGTCACCCGAGCAACTACTTCCGTAACCATTAACTCACTCTTGATCCTACCCTACTATGGTCCCTGGTAATCACTTCTTTTCTTTTTTTTTTTTTTAATCTGTTTTGAGACAGAGTCTTTTTTTTGGCGCTCAGGATGCCTTCAGGGCAGGTCTGGTTTGGCTTGAAGATGAGGAGATCCCGAACCACAGCATCCTGAGCCTGACTGCTTTGTTTCAGCAGGCATTTGAATACCTGAGCTAATGGGCAGGTCCCTTTGAGACAGGGGCTTCCTATGCAATTCAAGCTGGCCTTGAACTCACTATGTAGCCCAGGCTGGCCTTGCAGTTACCGAGATCCTCCTGCCTCAGCCTCCTGAGTGTGATTACAGGAGTGCGCCACTGTGTCAGGCTTTCTCACGAATTTAAATGAGTAAATGAATCCTTAAAATCCTCTGGTCTTAATTCCCAATAGTGGAACTAGCATTAGATGATCTACATAAAGAAAAGTCCTTAATAATTTTGAAGATATGAAGGGATCCTGATACTCCTCCTGAAAAAAAAAAAAAAAGTTTTTCTAAGCACTTTTAGAATAATGTGTTACTCTGGGGAAAAGGGGTGACCAGAGGGTGGGATGGCCAGGTTAGGTTCCCAGGTCTTCCCTCTGGATCTTGGAAAAACTCCTATGGAGACCTAGCTGGCTACATCTCTCCAGTCTCCCATTAACCCAAGGCTCCAAGGAGGCTCTTGTCTCTAAGGGCACAACTTATGTGGCCGTGCTAAAGGGACCCAGGGGCTAGTATCTGGGAGAAGGGGGAACACTGACCCAAGGGACTGTGCCCTAGACTCTACACCTGGTAAAGAGCAGTACCCTGGGAACAAGAATCTAGGAAACTGACTTTCTCAGTTAGTTTTCTGTTGCTGTAATAGAATACCTGAAACTGGATCATATTTAAAGAAACGATGCGTACATTTAACCAGTTCAGGACAATGGGAAGGGAAAGACTGGGCAGTCACATCTGGCCAGGCCTCACAGTGAATCAATATGGCAGGCAGAACCCCCCAGTG
>NW_004524643.1:801665-816444 GCF_000260255.1 Octodon degus
ATTATTATTATTAAAAATATGAAAATGACTCTCTGAATGACCAAACTTGGAATTTTGCACTTGGTTTGCACATGTGCATGCATCATTGGCCCTGAGCTTGCATACTCATCGTTGTTCTTGTTCTTCAATACCTGCTGACCATTAGACTCACACCTCTACTCTGTTCCTGCACCACTGGGCGCATCAACCACAAGTCCCTGCTTTCCACCAGAAGGGATGCATGGGTGGCTTCTTTTCTGAGTTCTAGACTACACAAACAGTCCTCTACATTGAAGTCACACCTGAAGACAACCTGCTTGATATAAACTCTCTCCAACATAGCGCCCACATCACTCAGCTGCCCTCCAGTATGTGGTACTGCAGATGGCTCTAAGGCTGTTGGATTGTTCCTTCAGCTGCTTTTTCAAGCCAAGGCTCCTGCAGGGATGTTTTTGCCACTAAGCCCTGGCTGTGTCTCCTGGAAGGTGCCAGCACACACTGCTGGCTTTCCAGAGCATCTGTTCCACACACAACACAGCCTAAAACACAGGTGATAGCTTTACAGCAGCCTCTGGAAGTCGCCAAATGGACAACCCAAGCATGATGTCGCCAAATTCCTAAACCCCTTCCTCATCTCTCTCCAACAACCCCAACTGGACCTCAGCTTCTTACTGCCACCCCACAAACCCTCTTAGCACTTGATTCTTCTCTTCCCAATTCAAACCAACTTCTCAGTTGTTCCAGTTCTTAGACCTAAAAAAGCACCTTCCCTCCCAGCAGGTAGAGAAACTGTAAACTTTCGCCACTGCTGACAGGAACGCGAAATGCTGTAGCCATCATGGAAAACAGCAGGCAGTTTCTCAAAATACTGAACACACAATTATTACAAGCTCTAGTAATTTCACTCCTGGGTATACAACTCAAAGGACTGAAAGCAGAGTGTTGCAGTTTAGATCCAAAATGCCCCTCTCCAAACCTCATTTATTTAGAGGTGGCGCTCTCAGAAGGTGACTGGACGAAGGCACCTTTTTCACTTGTGGATTCAGCCACTAATGTTCATAGCAGATGTGTTATTAGGAGATGGGGTCAGTGGGAGGGGGCCAGGCACTGGGGAAGAGCCTTGGGAGGGTATCCTCTCTCTGCTCCCCTGCCTCCCTCCCTCCCTGCCACCCTCCTTCCCTGCCGGCCTCCCACCCTGCCTCCCTCCCTCCTTTCCTGCCTCCTTCCATCCCTCCCTTTCTTTTTCCCCCTTCTCCCTCCCTCCCAGCCCTTTCCCCTTGCTTGCTCTCTCAGCTCCAGGCTGCCTTGGGGTGAGCAGCTTCCTTCTGCTGTAAACCTTCTCCCTGATGTCTCTGCCTCAGAGGCTGCCAATCATGGGCCGAAACCTCTGAAGCTGAGAATCAAACCTCTCCACCTTTTTTTTTTTTGGGGGGGGGCTCAGAAACTATTATTTGGTTTTCTCTTTCTTTTTTCTTTTCTTTTCTTTGCTGGAACCAGGGATTGAACTCAGGCCCTTGCGCTTGCCAGGCAAGCACTTATTCTACTGAGCCATCTCCCCGGCCCTAAACCTCTCCTCCTTAAAGCTGTGGTGCTGAGCATCTCATCCCAGTGACAAGAAAGCAGCTGATCAAACACAGGGACTCACAGTCTTACACTCTAGTTGATGGCAGCATATTCACAAAAGCCAAGAGGTAGAAGCAACCTGAGTGTCTACTGCAGATGACTGGATGAAGAAAATGTGGTCTAAACATATGATATAATAGTATTCAGCCTTATGAAGGAAAGAAATCCTGACACACACCACAACACGGATGAAGCCCGAGGACAGTACACTGAGCCAAGCAAGCCAGTCAGAGGACAAATATTTTATGATTCTACTTAAACAAGAGGTTTAAAGTAGTCATAAAGGCAGAGTGCAGGGGTGGTTTCCAAGTGCTGGGGAAGGAGAACGGGGAGATGGTCTTAACAGCTACTGAATTTCAGCTTTGTAAGATTAAAAATGTTCCAGAGATGGGTTGTATAATGTGATGCACTTAATCCTACTTAACTGTATGACCGAACACTGTCAAAATGGTAAAATTTATATTGTGCATTCTTTACCAAAATTAGGAAGGAAAGGAAGAAGGGAGAGAGGGAGGGAAGGAGAAAGGCAGACAGGCAGGCAAACACAGAACCTTCTTGAGACAAGAGGGTATGGAGAAAAATATACACGCTCCTGGCTGTCTTTTCCCCCTGTTCATCATGCTTGGTTCTTAAAAAATTTCCCCCCTTAAGAACAGCATCTCACTGTGCTGCCTAAGGTGGCCTAAGCTCTGGGCTCAAGCAATCCTCTTGCCTTGGCTTCTTGATTATATGGGAATATAAGCATGCATTCCATCACCAGCCTGGGTCTTAAACCGTTTTGTTTCCATATGCCCAGTGGCAATCTGTTTTCTCTGGATTTATCCTCAGTGTTGGGGGTCTTCTTTTAGCCTTTGTCTTTCAGCCTGTTCAGCGTGATTTGCCGGTGTCTCTATTCAGGTTCTTTCAATAATGCATTGTTGGGCTGGTGAGATGGCTCAGTGGTCTAAAGCACCTACTTAGAATAAGCTTAGCAAAGCAAAGGGACCGCGGTTCAATCCCCCAGCACCACATGCCAGCCAGCCCCGCCCCCTGGTGGGCTGAGCTGGCCACACACACACACACACACACACACACACACACACACATAAATAAAAATTAAAAAATTTTTTTAATAATGCATTGTTGGGAGGGGTCTCAAGTTCACCTTTCCCACCACAGATTTCACATTCCATGGCATCACTGCTACTTTCACTGCTGACAACAGGACTGCAAGTCAGATAGCTTTATTTTCCCTTTGCAATTTTTATTTTGCTTATTAATCTCCCCTTCCATCTCATTCTGTTGGCTTTCTTCTCCATGTCAGCTTGGCCTGTTTTTGTGGTTCTTCGCTCTTTTCCTACCAAGTTTGTTTCTTCAGCATCTTGCTGTAGATCACTTTGAGGTCAGGGTTCAGGTTCCACAGCATTTATAACACATTCACGTTTTGTAGCTCCTCCTCAAAGATGGTGAATCAAGGGAGATCCACACCTATCAGCATGTCCTTGTCATCAGTGTCCCCCTGGGTATGAGGTGAATTCAGCTCTGGGCTCTAGCTTGCTTTGGAACCCAGCCTTCGTCTACGTCTTGGGCATCAGCTAATGTGATTCTGACCTTGAGAAGGGGCGTCTTCTCTCGCTCCCATGACTGGTATCCCTTACATGTGCAATAGGGAAATCTACAGTGGTGCTCCCAGGATATTTCTGGCCTTAGCAGAGCCCAACAGTCATGGAGTTCATGGGACATCTGTGGATAGTGGTCACATCTCTCGGGTCACTCTTTCCGTACTTCCTGCATGGTGGTTTCTGAAAGCTGCTCTTTGAATGGATGTAGACAGAGGTTGGGAGAAGTTGCAGGGAGGTGAGGGTGATTCACAATCTTTCTGTGTCAAAATCATCACTTGTGTAGTACCTTCCAATTGGCTGACATTCTTTTTTTTTTTGCAGTGCAAGGCTCCTGCACACACTGTGCAAGTGCTTTACCACTCAGCCACGCCCCAGCACAACTGGTGACTCCTTATCGGGGAAGTCCTGAGACTGAAGGAGAACTTGGCTTCCTACTTCCTGTAGGTCTCTGATTCTATAGGGGAATCCTGGACTGGTTCTTTCTTCAATCTGTTCCCTCTTTGACAGAGAGAAGTTCCTCTCAGGCTGTCCACATGTCTCTGTTTTCAGAACATTCATCTTTTTAGGAGGGGTCTCCTGAGGTATGTGAAAGGATGCTGGGAGAACCCACAGAGCAGGTTGCCAGGCACATTCTATTTTAAACCTCAAGTCCCGGTTTTCCTCTGAAACAAGAGACTTGAAGCCCATTCCTCACGGGCAATGAGCAGGCATTAGTCTCTCTCCTCCAGGCATGACTCCACAGTTTCTGCAACCACACACCGGGGGAGGGAGGCAGCGAGCTCTGAATACTAACCAGGAAAGGTAGACAGCCACAATGTTGAAGCCACCATAGCTGAGTGTGCAGAGCTCCTTAATGAGGGTGTAATCAAACATAGCCCACAAGAAGAAAATTAATTAGAGCCCAGAGGGCAAGCAGGAAATGGAACAGGCTGGCTCACGGACATCCTAGGCAGCTTCTCCCGGAGGAGAGGTCAAACCTGGGGAATACTGGTGGTAGCTGGGTGCCTGAACTCCCACCTCCTTCCTTGTGACATTCTGGCTTGCCTTCCAGGGGAGTCCCAGGGGAAGGAAGGGAAATGTCAGGTGCTGTTAAGGAAACACAGCCTGAGGAAGCCACTAGGGAGAGAAGCCAGGGCATCTCAGAATTAAGAAGCTGGAGCAGATGAGGCTTGCTTCTCTAGGAAGACAATGGTGTGTTGGAAACAAGGACAGAGTCCTGAAAGTATTACTAGAAGAGGAGGGCATGGTGGCAGTACATGCACAAATGCAACAAACCGATGTGGGGTGCAGTAGGTTAGATGGTGGTCCCCAAAAGAGGTGCCTATGTCCTCATTCCTGGAACCCCTGAAGGTGATATCTTGTGGAAAAAGGGTCTTTGCAGATTGTAACACATGGGGTGGGGGTTGTATAAAGGCAACACGGTGGGGAATATTTTTGTGCCTGGGTGCAGGCAGACAGAAAGTGAAAAGGAATCAGGTTCCATTGGAGCCTGATACAGATGAGATCGATTTAACAATATCTGCATGAGCATATCCAAGTGGCCCTCAACCAATACAGGTGTCTTGGTCGGAGACAGAGAAGGAAGCAGTGTGAAGGTACAGCCAGAGCTGGGGCTGCCAAAGCTCAAAGGGAGAATGAATAAAATCTCCTCAGTGCCTCTAGAGGGGGCTCAGCCCTGCTGGCATCCTAGACTTCTGGCTTTCAGAACCGTGAGAGAATAAATTCTGTTGTTCTAAGTAAGTCAGTTGTGGCCAGGGAGATAGCTCAGCGGCATAAGCACTAGGCACAAGGTCCTGAGTTCAATTCCTAGTAAAAAAAAAAAAAAAAGCTTCCAAGTAAGTCATTTGGTGGTGATTTGCTACAGTAGCCACAGGGAATGAATGTACCAGATTGAGACTGAGTAGAAATTTTTTCCAGGGTACAGATGTGTGAAAAGGAGACAAGGCCCCAGCAAGGCATCTGAGACCCTCATTTTCTCCATTGCTGCTGACCCCAGCTGAGAGCATAGGTGGGCAACCAAGTACTACATGGTCAGACACCTTTTCCACATCACCACCAGTGCTGGGCTTCGGCAGGCCCCTACCTCCCCCAGACACTCCCCTTGACCGTTTGCTTCCACCAGAGAGCTGGGCTGGCCGGAAATGTTTCCTGTAGGACTGCTCGCCCCAAGATGGTTCTCAGCTCAGTATAAGAATATTTAAAAATAAGTGAGGAAGTCCTGATACATGCTCCAAAGTGGATGAACCTGGAGATATTATGCTAAATGAAACAAAACCAGCCACAGAAGGACAGCTACTGGATGATTCCTTCTATATGAGGTACCTAGAGAGGCACATTGCACAGAGGCAGAAAGTGGAATGTTGGTTGCTAGAGGGCGGGGTAGGACTGGGGAATAGAGACTTATTGCTTAATGGGTACAGAGTTTCAACTTGGGAAGATGGAAAAATTCTGGAGGTAGACAATGGAGGTGGTGACATAATAGTGTCAAGCTATGTAAGTCCACTGAAATATTTACTTGAAAGTGGTTAAGATAATAGATTGATGTGGGGGTGCTATGATTTGAGTGTCTCCCAAAGGTTCATGTGCTAAAGGCTTGGTCCCCAGCCCATGGCGCTACTGAAGGGTTGAAGGCAGGGCCTAGTCAGAAGTCTTTTGGTCACTAGAGTATACTCTTAGTCTGTCTCTTCTTCTCTTCTAGTTTCTGTTTATTAGACGAGTACCTCTGCGTCTCCCAGTGCTCCCATCATGATGGGCCACCATAGGCCAACTGATTATGGACTGAAACCTCCAAGACTGTGAGCCAAAATAAACCTTTTCTCCTTAGCAATTGGCTATCTCAGGTTGTTATAGTACTAAAAAGCAGACTAACATATTATTTGTATTTTACCACAGTGAAATGGGTGAGCTCACATCTTTGGAAGTAGTGTAAGCAGGGTGAGATCACAAGGCAGCGTGGCTCCTACGAGTCCCTCGTAACATGGCTTAGGACACAGGATTCTAGCCCACAAGAGGAAGAGTGAAATGATTGCAGGAGGCGGGGCTCAGAGATGAACAGAAGAGAGCTGAAGGAATCAGACAATAAACAAAATCCAAATCCAGCACAAAGCCTGTTGATGGAGGAGGAGGAGGTGCAAGGTGTTTGGGGGTGGTGGGGATGAAAGATGAAAAAGAGGAAACAAGTCATGGTTCCAAAAGATGTGGGCTCAAACCGCCCCCCTGAAGGAGGGTACTTGAGAACGAGGGACTTGTTTGCTCTGGAGCCTGGAACTGTTCCCTTAGGGTCAAAGTGTCCTCAGCCCAGAATTAAGCAGAGGGAAGCAGATGGACACAAGCCCAGATAAGCACAGGGATGCTTAAATCTGGTATTTCACACATCCGTAAAGTTCATGAGAGGCATCTCAATATCCAACAAATTGGTCTCCAATTTCTATCTAAAATAGGTAATTGAGAAATTGATTTTGCGCTTTTTTTCCCCCCTGTGATACCTGAGATAGAACTTGGGACCTTGTGCTTGCCAGGCAGGTGCTTATGCTGCTGAACTAATTCCCTGGCCCTCCAGGCCTATGGTTTTAAGCAGAACAGTGAAGGGCCATTTGGTCAAGTTAATACCAGTTTTGAAATATATAAGAGAACTTCATAATCACAATAACTATAAGCTAAATTTATTAAATTTTAGCAACTATTTAGAAACCTGGGAGTGGCCTGCTTTTTTTGGCATAAGTGGTTATAATTTTAAGAAAACTGGATATGTTGAATCTGGAAAATTACTTCAAGATTTTTAAGGAGGGCTAGGGTGTAGCTCAGTGGTAGATTCTTGCCTAGCATGTGCAAGGCCCTGGTTCAAACCCCAGCACAGGGAAAAAAATAAAAAAGCTCTTTAAGAAAATCCAATTGCCTAAATTAAACATTCCCTACCACATTTATTAATAATGAAATTGATGTTAAATGGTTAAGTGAAATAAATCAGACACACATATTTAAATATTGTTTTTCTTGTGAGAGAAGCAGAAAGGATAAATAAGGATTAAAACATGAGATATATTGGGAAGTAGGAAGAAAACAGTCAAGAGGGAAGAGGAATAAGAGAGGGAGAAAAGGCAAGGGAAGGGAGGGAATAGGGATAAAAATTTAAAAGGAATGGAAACAAAACAATAGAAACAAAGTTTTATAAAAGGATGGAGAGGCTGGCCAGATAGCTCAGCAGATTAAAGCGCCTGCTTAGGCATATGCAGGGACCGGGGTTTGACCCCTGGTGTGCCATGCCGGTCCCACTCCAGAGGCACGCTGAGACAGCAGTTGAGACTGGGCATGGTGGTGCATGCCTGTAATCCCAGTGCTTGGGAGGCTGAAAACAGGAGTGTCATTACCAGTTCGAACTGTGTAGTGTGAGACCAAAAAAAAACAAAAAAAAAAAAAAAAAAAAAAAAAGGATGGGAGAAATTAAGATATATTATGCAAGGCACAAGTTTCCTATGATGAATATGATCATTATGTATGTCCAAAGTGTGCCAGTAAAATAAACAAAAAAACCAAAAACCAAGTATAGTTTTACATTAGGATGTTTTAGTCAACAACAGACCACATGCACGATGGTGGTCCTATAACATCCTACTGCTACATATTACTTTTTCTTTTTCTTTTCTTTGGGTGGACAGGGTTTCACATGTAGTTCAGGCTGTCCTTGAACTCACTCTGTAGCCCACGCTGGCCCTCAACTCATGTTGATCTTCCTGCCTCAGCCTTCTGGGTACTGGGATTATAGGAGTGTACCACCGTGCCTAAAGCCCCATATTATTCATGTGCTGGGGAGCTAGCAGTGTAGACAGATGGATCTAGGAGATGGAGTTATATAAAGTTCATAACACTCCAGACCTTACATGTATTATAGTTTTTATCAGCATGGTGAATTCCTTCTACTTATATATATGGCCAGTTCACTGTAAGACAGGGTGTTGTGAGATGCCAGCAGTAGCCATTGAGTTTACATATGTCTACACTGCACAGAGGAGATGCTGAATGATTGGTCTAGACCAGTGACTAGAGATGAGTGTCCAAACTGCAATCCAAAACCCATTTATTTATTGCTAGGTGCCAACACTGCGATTAAACCTAAATACTAGGTTTTAGTTTAGAAAACATAACTCATACATTGTCTTAAAAGAAAAACACCACACGTGGCTCAGACTCACCATCACTGGTGTAAACTGTGGTAAGTGAATTTTAGCATGTTCACATGACAAAAATCACCTCAGGATGTGTTTTTGGGTATGCAGAGTTGTAGGTGTTGTGTGTGTGTGTGTGCGTGTGTGTATGTGTGTGTCTGTGGTGTCTCTGTGTGTGTGTCTGTGTGTGCACACACATGTATGTGTATGTATGTGCATGTTAAGCACAAACATGCCCTGCAGGATACCAGCAGCAGAGTCATGCAGAGGGAGGCTTTGCCCTGCAGGGGTAGAAGTGGCAGCTCTTGGAAGATGTGCAGCTCTGGAGAACTGGCACTTCTGGAGAGGGAGGAATGTTCAGTGAGGAGCCAGAGGCTCGCTTTGCAGGCTTGAGAAACACCAAAGAGAAGCAAACTGGCAAAAGTAATAAAAGCAACCACTGCACTGTACTGTCCCCAAAGAACGACCCAATAAATACACAAGAACCCTTTCTGATGTCCAAAGGGCACATTACTTACCCGTGGTCCTAGACTCAAAGCTCACCTCTTGAGGGCATCCTGTCTCAGTGTCTGTTGGCCCCTAGGGACTATGCAGATTGGCACCCAAGGAGATGCATATTAATATTGAGCTGACTGATGCCAGCCAGATGTGTGCGGCACAGCTGCTCTGTGGAGGTACAAGCCAAGAAGCTGCCAACGCACCTTGTCCCCTGTGGGACTTGACCAGATTAGCTGACAGAGGAAACAATGGGGTTCTCTGGTTCACCCTCGGTGGTCACAATTTTCCTTCTTCTGCAGCCAGGCATTCTCTTCCTCTTCCTCTTCCTCCTCCTCCTTGGTCACAATTTTTCTTCTCCTTCTGCAGCTAGGCATTCTCCTCTTCCTCCTCTTCCTCTTCCTCCTCCTCCTCCTCCTCCTTCTCCTCCTCCTCCTCCTCTTCTTCCTCTTCTTTACTACAGGGTCCTCAGGGTCTCACTACACAGATTGGACTCATAGTGATCCTCCTGTTTTTAGCCTCTGAAGCACCAGCCAGGGATTCTTGCTGGCAGGCTCTCCTGCAAGGTCCATCCTACCCAGAAATGTGCAAGAGGTAGGCTTCATGATAGTGTTGTTTGTTTTTAACTTTTAAGTCTTTAAAAATGACACCCTCTGTATGAAACAGGCCTGCAGAAACAGATGCCTAGCCATTGCCAAGTCTAATTGAATTAAAATCCAAGAGACAGCAGCAGTAACAAATAAATACAAAAAGCATACTTTCTCTTTAGAAGAATCTCTGAAGCCACATGGAAGATTTGGTTTCATTCTTTCATGGTCACAGCCCCCTGGTTGTAACTCAGACTAGAGATAAAAGATGCATGATTTGTGCCCTGGGTCAGTCCCTAAGTCACTGTGTAGACCCTCCTCTCTCCCTGGCTTCTCTACCTACAAATGAAAGTGGTGTAATAGCTCACATGTCCCAAGAGTGGCAGAAAGCAGGCGGAAGAAGAGAGATTTGTATCAAATTGGTCTGGAAAGTAAAGAAAGCAGAAAATAACCATTTCTCTTATTGGACATTTTGGCTTCTGTGCTTGTGTGTATATGTTGTATATGTGTGTGTGTATGCGCACGCACACACGTGTGTGTGTGCGCATAAGTACACCTGAGTGTACTAGGGATGGAACTGATAGCCTTCTAAATGCTAATGTGCATTACTGCTCTGTGGTGTTGCAGGATACCCCACTACTCCTGTGCTGTGTGGAAGGGTGGTGGCATTTGCAGTATTTCCCAAACTTACTTTGCAAGCCCCGCCCTTGCTTTCCCAGAGCCTCTTGTGAGACTGGGATTCTGCAGAAAGTCTGGGGCCAGATGGTCCCTGAGGTCCCCAGGCTCCTACATTCCCTGCATTCTCAGCAATTTGTCATCCAGTGCCCTCCTAACCTTTGCTTGGGAAATAATTAAATCAGTTGTTTATATCTTCTGGCAAATGCATTTAAGTCCATTTGTCCCTATCCACGGTAAATTTTGTCCAATTTAAATGAAAGGTTTGGTCCATCATCAAAAATTATTAGATAATGGCAAAGTGGCAGAGAAATGACTTACAAGATCCCTCTGCCTCCCTTATAACATGCTTTCCAAGGAGGGGGTACTTCACAGGGGCAGAGTGAGAAACTGAGGGCAGGAGGGCTACTTCTTATGGTGAGAGGATGGGAAAGGACAGGAGGACCCCTGGGCTCCCCGTAGTTTCTAACTCTACCTTTCTGGGTCAGGAGCCATTGGGAGTTAAATGTACTAGCTGTTATGTCACGGTTCTCCAGAGCAACACAACCAATAGGTGTGTGTGTATGTGTGTGTGTGTGTGTGTGTGTATGTATGTGTGTGTGTGTGCGCATGCACGCAGGTGGGAGGAGAGAGAAATCAGTTTATTTTAAGGAGTTGATTTGGTTTGTGTGATTGTG
The DNA here is from genome assembly GCF_000260255.1 of Octodon degus. NCBI lineage: Eukaryota > Metazoa > Chordata > Mammalia > Rodentia > Octodontidae > Octodon > Octodon degus. Next base: position 812,465 of record NW_004524643.1, read on the forward strand.
GGGCCCAGCAAAACAGATCTGCAGAGTAGGCCCAGCAGGCTGGAGACCCAGGGAAGAGTTGACGTCACAGTCTTGTGTCTACAGCGTGCCTGGAGGCACAGTTCCTTCTTCTTTGGGACCTCTGCTCTTTGTCTTAGGACCTTTGACTGACTGGACAGGACCCACCTGTATTATGGAGGATAATCTGCTTTCATAAACTTTAAGTCTACTGATTTACATATAAAAAGTACCTTCACAGTAGTATCTAGATGAGTATCTGACCAAAAACTATGCACCACAATCTTGCCAAGTTGACACACAGAATAAGCCATCACAGAAAGCTGAGAGTCCTTACCACTGTAAATCTCTAGGTCAAAGGCAAGGCCAAAGCCAAGGGGAAACCTTGAAGACTTTGACCTCTTCCTGCCCTCCCTCTGGATGAGCAGATGAGTCATGCTGGATGAGGAATCCAGCTCAAATCCAGCTCTCTCCCAACTCTGGGCATGAAGGGAGGGAGGGATGGAGGTGCTGAGGGCGTCCCAGGAGCTGCCTATAGCTCTGGGCCAGAAGGGCAGGACTAGGGGATTGCAAGGAGTGACTTAGAACACCAGCCAAGTGGAGACCTCCTGGTCAACACCTTGTTGCTCAGCAGCACCTAAGGCTCCCTGTTAGGTGAAGGGAATAGGGACTTGCAGCAGGAGCAGCAGCAGCAGTAGCAGCAGGAAGAAATCAGCAAGTCTTTAGGGCTACAAGGGAGGGGGTGGTTCATGTCTGCAGAAAGGAAGGAGGTCTCTGCCTGGTTTCGCGGAGGCCACTGAGCCTGTCTTCAGCTCCCAAGGGCACAGGGAGGGAGGGTGTGGAGGGAAGAGGAGCTGAGGTGGGTGGGCTAAAAGGGCCACACCTCAGGGCTAGCAAAGGCTCACCACTTTCCACCAGCATCCCTGGATCCTGCCATGGTTCTTCCTACAGTGCACATCTTCAAGAACTGAGCCTGGGCAGAACGTGCCAGAAGTGTGCAGCTCCACACTGGTTCACAAGCTCCCAGAGGGCTGCCCTGACTCCTTTGGATTTCCTGACAACCTCTTGCCTGTTTTCTCTAACAATTTCTTGGAGCTGGGGAAGAAGCTCAGTGGTAGCTTAGCATGCATTAGGCCCTGTGTTCTATCCCTAGTGCTTAAAAACCAATTTGGAACAATTGCTGTGATTCCATGTGTATAAACATCCTTTTAAAGCCTGCTCATGTCCCCTAATGTCCCCAAAAGTACTCTTATTCTGGGCCCTTATCTCGAGACCGGCTTCTCTTCAAGATGTCCTACACTAAAACCATTTTTTTCTTCCTTTTTATTTTTGGTGGTACTGGGGATTGAATCTAGGGCCTTTACAATGAGCTACATTCCAGCTCCTTTTTTCATTTTGAGACAGGGTTTTACTAAGTTGTTAAATTGTCCAGGCTGGGCTCCAACTTGAGGTCCTCCTGCTTCCATCTCCCAGAATGCTAGACTTGCAGGCGTGGCACCGATTTCCAGTATTCTCACCTTGTTTGATTTTCAAGCAGCTACGCATTTCCAGAAGGGTGGGAATTCTTGGAACAGGTAGCACATTTGAGTTTTCAAAGCCAAAATCAACCGCTCTGTTTCCAACAGTCTTAGGCTCAGTGGCTGCCTGGAAACCTCGAGGGCTAGCATGCTGCCCAGTGCTGTTTTTACTCTGAAAATTTAAGACTGCAGCTGAGAATAATAAAAGATTCAAAGACTGGCATGTCCTAGAAAAGCTGAAAGGGCTAGAATTAGTCTAAAGAGTGTAGGTTACTGATGGGGTGGGGAGCACTCAACCTTTTTACCTGGAAATCAGGTGCCCCCAGCTGGGCCCGACTCTGGATCCACTCAGGGTATCTGTGATTCTGTCCAATGTTCTTTGAGAGGTAAGAGTGCTTGAGCTGGATGCTTCTAAAAGATACTCAATTGCTTCAGCTTCCTAACTCAAGAGGAAGAGGGCAGTGATTAGTGGAGAGACAAAAGTCAATTTCTGGCCGGCATTTCACTGTTCCCTGCCTTAGTGATCGGAGAAGGCTGTGTTCAAGGAGATCCATGGGAGAAGGGGCAGGGCTCATGACCAAGCCTCAGCCGATAAAGACCTTAGCTTTTTGGTCTCAGCTGATAAAGACTTTGAACTTCTATACTCTCCCCAAGGCTCCTGGTACCGCTGTGCAGGGTGTGCCCTACACGAGGGCATTGAGTAGGGTTGAACTCATCAAGCCTTGAGTCTGGCTGCACCTGACCAGGAGCTTCTGCCATATATACACACATTGTGTGAATTAGGAGCTGCCCCATATCTCACTGAAGGAAATTAAGGAGAGGCATCCTGGTGTGACTTGGACTCACTCACTGAATGGCTTGTACAGCCCTAAGTTCTTGGGTTTTGGGGGCTGTTAGGGGCTGAAGGATAGCTAGGCTCTAGTGTGGAGGCAGTGAGCTCATGAAACTCTGCTTCTTCCAATGTTAGTTTTTTTTTTTTATCTCAGCCACTACCATGTATCAACATTATACTTTAAAATATAAGCCAGTGGGCTGGTGATACAGCTCAGTGCAAAGGTCTTGGGTCCAACACCCAGTATTGAAGAAAAAGGTCGAAGGGCCGGTCAGATAGCTCAGCGGTGTAAAATGTCTGCTTAGGTAGACGCAGGGACTAGGGTTTGATCCCCAGCATGCTGCACCAGCCCCGCCCCCAGAGCACATTGAGACGTCAATTGAGACTGGGCATGGTGGCGTGTGCCTGTAATTCCAGCACTTGGGAGGCTGAAAACAGGAAGGTCACTACGAGTCTGATCTGTGTAGTGAGACCCTATAGACCCTGTACTAAATACATTTTTTTTAAAAGTTGAAATATCACTTAGAAAATGCACTCAGATCCAGGTGTGGTGTGATGTGCCTGTAATCCCAGCACCCGGGAGGCTGAGGCAGGAGGATGGCCTTGAATTCGAGGCCACCCTGGACTATCTAATAAATTCAAAACTAGACTAAACTACATAGCAATACCCTGTCTCAACAACAATAACAAAAGAAATGAAAATGCACTCAAGGTAATGACCATCCCACCTTCCCCTTCTCCTTTCCCCCTCCTTTTTCTGCCAGTTATTGCAACAAAAAAGAAGTATCAAGGGTTCTCTGTGACCTAGAGCCTTTCTTCTGCCCAGTCCCTGAGGAGGGGATCCAAGCTCCCTGACCTAGGCCAAGGAAGCTGAGAAAATCAGTTACTGACATAGATCTAGGTTTCCAACATGTCTCTGGTGTCACTGGGTAGGTCAGCATCTTGGGAGCCTGAGTCCTAGCCACCCTCCTGGGAGAGGATGTTCGGTGGTCCTCCCCAGGTATCCTGTAGCTGTGTGTAGCGGCTCCATAGGGACTGGCTCAGAGAGCTAGCAGCTCCCCACAGGGCCCCAGTGTGCTCTGGGAAGGGCCTGGGCTGAAGGTAGTGGGAAGGACCAGAAAGTAGGGAGGGATGAGCCTAAAAATCAGGGCAGTGGGAGGGCCTCTGTAGGCCAGGTGAGGTAGAGCTTCAGCGAGGAAGTGGGGAGGGGCTTGGCACCCTGGAACTCCTGGGCCCAGCACCTCTGTTCTTGTATAAGACCAATGGAGGGGGTACTGCATGATAGTCAGCATGTGCTGTGTGCCCTGTGCTTGTATACACCCGTAGCCACTCTGAAGCAGCAGCCAGATTTAAGAGCTGGGATCTCATTGTCTGGCCAGTTTAGTAAGCACTGGCCAGCTGTTCCTCTGACCTCTTCTGGACTGAGCACCTTGGCCCACAGCCATGGGTCCTGACTGCCAACAAACGCAGCCAAGAGCCAGGGAGCTCTCACTGGGGTGCTGGGCATGCTCAACATTGTCTCTTTGGTCCCTGCTATCCCTCTATAAAGGAAGATCACAGTTGTTGCTGACATCTTTCTTTTTGGGTTACTTGCTACATCTCCAGCACCTAGAAGTGAACCTGGGGGCTGGGGA
>NW_004524643.1:816588-830914 GCF_000260255.1 Octodon degus
AAAAAAAACCCCAAAAAAACCCCCACAAAAGCAAAAAAACCACCCAAAACAAAACATAACAAGATACTCCAGTAGAATTAGCTGTAGAAGTGGACCTGGAAGAAGAGGAAACTCAACTCCTGACTGCATACATTAACTTTTACTATTTTTTTTTTTCCTTTTTTTTGTTGTTGATACAGGGTATCACTATGAAGTTTGGACTCATAGTGATTCTCCTGCCTCAGCCTCCCCAGCGCTGGATTATAGGTGTGCATCACCACGTCTGGTTTCTGGGCCAGCATGGCATGCGGTACTGGGGACTGAACCCAGGTTCCTGCACTTGCCAGGTTGGTGCTTAGACCACTAAGAGATCTCCCTGGCTCTTCTATTCCCTTTTTTGTTCATTTGTATTTTTCATTCTCTTTCTCTCTCCTCTAGCCCACCTCAGTGGTACCTGGGTATCAACCCAGAGGCTTCAGTGCATTAGGCAAGTGTTCTCTCACTGAGCTTTATCATCACCCTTTTTATATTGTTATTTTGAGGCAGGGTTTCACTACGGCAAGCCTTGAATTTGTCATCTTCTTGAGTCAGTTTCCTGAGCAGCTGGGATTATAGGTGCACACTATCAGTCTAGGCTTATTTTGTCATTTTCTACACTGCTTGTACACTGCCTTCACACCAGTTTTTAAAAATCCAGTATTTGTTCTTTAAATAATATATCAATCTTAGAATATTATGAGAGAGCAAAATAAACATGAGAAAATGCTTTATGGGCTAGAGAGTGATGCACAGATGGGCTTGTGTCTTCCTGCCCACCATCTTCAGTCAACACCCAGACAACAGGAATAAGCTGGTAGCTTCACTTTGATCTTCCAGTTTTCATAGGACCTGGTCCCCATCTTCCTGGCTGGGTGGTGGGCTTGGGGTGGGGTACAGAAGGAAGCTGACTGAGCTATGGCAGACCACTGAGATATTTTATTTATTTGTTTATTTATATTTTTTGTAAGGGTCTGCAGGGCCTCACCATGTAGATTGAACTCATAGTAATCTGCCTGTATTCAGCCTCCCAAGTGCTGGGAATACAGGCATGTGCCACCATGCCCAATCTCAACTGCAGTCTCAGTGCACCCTGGGGGCAGGGCCGGCATAGCACAGCGGGGATCAAACCCCAGCTTTTGTGTCTGCCTAAAAAGTTTGCTTCTCACCTAGGGAAGGGAGACACAGAGATGCACAGCAGGGAAGACACTGAGAGAAACAGAGGCACAGAGGAGAGGCAGAAAGTTATATGTGGCACTGAGGACAAAGCAAGGTGAGGGATTTCTCTGGAGCTGGGGATGGTGTTTTAGTCTGTTTTTTGCTGCTGTAACAAAATACCTGAGAGGTTTTTTTTTTTTTTTTTTTTTTGAGACAGGGTTTTGGTCTGTAATTCAGGCTAGTCTTAAACTTACTATGTAGTCCAGGCTGAACTCTAACTTGTGGCAATCCTCCTGCTTTAGTCTCACAGTGCTGGTGTTATAGGCATGCATCACCCTGCCTGGCAAGTATTCATGATGAACAGATTTTATTTATTTAATTTATTTATTTTTGTGTATGTGTATGTGTGTGGCCAGCTCAGCCCACCAGGGGGCGGGGCTGGCTGGCATATGGTGCTGGGGGATTGAACCGCGGTCCATGTGCTTTGTTAAGTTTGTTCTAAATAGGTGCTTTAGACCACTGAGCCATCTCACCGCCCCTAAACAGATTTTATTTAGTTCATGCTTCTTGAAGTTGGGAAGTCTAAGAGCTTAGCGCTGGCACCTGGTACAGGCCTTGCTGTATCATAACATGGCCGAAGATGTCACACCATGAGGAGATGGAGCAAGTACGTGAAACCTTGTAAAACCATTGGTACAATGGTAGGGGCTCCACCTTGATGACCTTACCTAAGCCTAATGACCTCCCAAAGGCTGTACTTCCTTGTCTTGCACGAAGGATTTGGAGGCAGATTTATTTATGTCAACGGGCACTGACCAGGACCATTCCCAGAATATCAGGCCCGGATCTCTCGTGGTCTAGGACTTTTATATGATGCATAAGCAGGAGGTACAAAGGAGGTACAAAGGTGAGACAGAACAACCTGGGAGTTCTTCTGATTAGCTGCTGCGTGAGATCATTTGGTTACAAGGGTAGATTAATGATCATCAGTTTATGAAGTTTTGTACAATGGTGCAATCAGACATCCTGTATGTATGCTCTCGTGGTTACAGGGGTCAAGGAAGTAATTACAAAGCCATGAAGCAGTTACAGAGCTAGGCAGTTTCAAAAGAACAAGGTTTTAAAAAGAACAATTTCTCTTGCATAGTTTTCCCTTTCATTTCCTCCTGTTGTTATTCAGAAAATATTTTTTCAGTGCTAGGGCTGTTTTTTCTTTTTATCTCAATCAAATCCAAGAATTACTGGGCCTTGTCCATTTCGGACATTGGACTGAATTATCTTCCAGGTGTCAGATTTTGCCAGGCAAGATCCCATGGTTAAATTAAACTGAGCCAGAATCCAGACCCCAACATTAAATGTCAGCACATTAGTAACAATAAACACTTTCTAATCATAACTTATAACCTTAGGCTTTCTAGAGGAGGAAGACAGTTTAAAGTAACAAGTTTGACTAACAAAACCATATCGAGTAAGGAAATGAGTCTTACTGATTATCTTCCACCCCTGTGGGGCAACTGCCCACAAGGCCAAGGTAAAGGCCAGTAAGAGGATAGGGAGCAAGAACCAAGCTGGATGACACAATATCAAATACATATAGGAGGGATTGGGGTAAATACACTTGGAATCCCATGAACATTGTCTTCTAAGCTTCAACTGTGCATTGACCGGTCAGCATTGAGAGTGACAGGAGCAAACCTTTGAGTACACTGTCCCTGTAGACTGAGCCATCGAGGAGCTGTCCAGGTAAGTTTTTCAGCAGATCTAAGGCTGGCTTTCTGAAATTTGTAGAGGCAGTTATTATGTACCTGGATTATATGCATGTGCAGGAATGTCTACAGATATAGTTGGTCTTTTAACTGGTTATAAGCTTTATGCAGTTTTATGTTTTATTTCTGTGTTTTTAAATGGGGAAAAATCCACTACAGTGTATGAGGCCAGGGAAAGTAACACACATGCTGAAGCCTGAGCTAGCTGCAGGGGTACGGGTGCCGGTGCTATGGCTTGAGCTTGGCTTGCAGAACAGATGGTGGGGGCCAGTGTGGCGCTGATCTTCCAGGAATACTGGGTAAAGTTTTCCTGGTTCGGGCTGATGTTTCAGTCAACTGGACCCCTGGAGGGGCTTAGGCCTCTGGACTGGATTATTTTGAGTGTAAGTTTGGTATTGTTGATGGCAGGTTTCCAAACAGCAGTTTGTTGTGCAGATCATCTCCGCAGGAGAGTTTTCGTCAAACTAGTTTTGTCCAACGTGACTACAACATATCTAGCCTGTCAGACCTCACTCCTAACAGAGATATTTCTATCCAGAAACAGGGTGTATTCAGCATCTGTTAGGGGGGTCTATTTTTTTAGAACATATCATCCCAGTACAGCATGTGGTACCTGGACAGTTAAGTCTTGGTCTAAGATGACCTTGTTAGCTTTCTTGATCAGAAGGACAGTGGCTGTTAAGAGTACAAAGCAAAGTGGGGAGGCAGGCCTTAGAGGCCCCTGGGCGGTCCCAGGGACCGACAGTATGAGGAAGCATACAGAAGCCTGCAGCGCCAAGGAATTTATGGATTTTCTGTCTTGTAACCAGTTTCTGTCAGATATTGTAACAGAACTTTTGTGTAGGCAATGCATACCAGGGCAGCGCTGGCAGCTTGGGGTTCTTGAACTGACTTTACAGGTAGGTGAGGTGTACTGTTTGACGCAGGTGGGGATTGCCTTGAGACACAGCTTGATCCCCAAAGGGGCATGATAGCAAACCTGGGGGTGAATCCTTTGTCCATCCTTCTGGAAATGAGTCTAAATTTCAGAGTTATGATTATCAGGCATTTCAGGCTGATGTAGGTGTTATTTTTCCTCCCAGAGTTGAGTTAGAGTCAGTATCAAGCCTGGGACAGTGGACCCAAGTATGAGGGAGGCTGGTCATACTCCAGGAGAGGTGTAGGGAACTCAAGTATGTACAGGAATTCATGTTTGATGAAGTGTCCATCAATCTCACAGGGTCTGCTTTGGCAGACTTCCTTTTCAGTGAGAGCTTGAGTAGGCAGCTTCAGTAACTTTAGATATGATTATTACCTTCTTGCCTTCCTCTTTGAAGTCTGCCAGGATAGCAATGCAGTACTGATCTAATGCTTCATGTCCCTCTGATGCGTCACAATCCAAGTTTGGATGCACTCAGGGGAGGACTGTGTTCACCCGAACATCAGGATTAACTCTAGTGGTGAGGACTTTTCACTTTAACCAGGCTTGGCCCCAATTAAAATATGGTGGTCTTCTTCAGTATTACACGGAATCAGAAGAAGTTGCAGACAGAGTTAGAAAGAGTCATCCTCTGTTAGCAGGTGGGTACACAGGTGCAGAGCCAAGGTGGAAGAGTTCTTAACCCCTTATGGCAACTGAGTCCAATCTGGAAGAGCAGCAGGCCGTGGTGGAGGAGACAGAACTGGCAGTGATGGTGCTGCGGTTGGCTGAGCGGCTTGGGGTTGATGAATGTAAAGAGGAAGGTTGGACTCAGGGTCCACGGGCAGAACAGGATGAAGCTTTCTGGCTTAGACTGAATCTGAGAGACGCTCAGATGGCCTTGTTAGTTTGTTTTGAGGACGAAGATGGCTTTCTTGTCATGCAGGACACAAGTGTGGCGTCAAGGTGGGAGAGTTTTTAATCTCTTATGGCAAGTTGAGTCCCCTTGAGCTGGCCTTCTGCCTCAGGATTTTCCCAGTTGAAGGGGCTTATGGGAGCCACTCACAAGCAGAGGAAGGCATCTTTTCTGCATTGACAGCACAGAGATCTTGCTCAAGGTGATTAGCAGTCTATCAGGCTAACATGTGGCTGGATGCCTGTTTGTGGTTCCCCGTAACATGTAATAGCAATGGGAAACTTTAAGATTATGGTTATCTGTCTCAGGCTGACGCAGCTGTCATCTTCCTTTTGGGGATCAAATGAGAGGGAGGCTGATGGGCTTGGTGCAAAGGAGATGTCCTCTGAGGCTGTAAATTTGTGCCAGGAAGATGGGGTGAGAGGCAAGAGTCCCAGTTTCCCAGGTGATGGTAACTTTCTGGCAGAGGGAACTTTTGACCAAGAAAGTGACAGATTTACCCTCCAACTTTTGCAATGATTGTGGGCTCGCAGGGGCTCAATTTGATAGAGTTTGTTCTGTCCGATCTATTCAGGCCTGACAGGGTACAACTCATTTGTCAGGGCTGACAGTCCAATTTTCCTTAGTTAAAATGTGGCACTCAGAAGGGATTGCTGACAGTTTTCTTGGGGGCCATTAGATGATGCCATCTGACCAGGACAGGTGAGTCTCTGGGGTGGGGCGGTGCCTCCGTGGCTGAATGTAGGCAATGAACTGGAACTGGTTTGTTGGCTGGAAGTAGAGGAGTTGGGAGTGGGGAGTGAAGCTATAGGTGTTGGTGGTAACTGCAGCAGCTGACAAGGGCACCAACGTGGAATTCTCAGGATGAATGGACCTCTCTCTCTCTCTCTCTCTCTCTCTCTCTCTCTCTCTCTCTCTCTCTTTCTCTCTCTATTTTATGATGCAGGGAGTGGTTTGGCTTTATTTTTAACTCATAAAAGCCCCTTTTCCTACCTTCAGAGTCTGAGGGTTTGAACTAATTAGTTTCCTTTCTATTTCCCTGTGGTGTATGTTGTTTAATATTGAATGACGGCACAACAGACAAAGGGTGGGTGCCCTTCAGAAAGAAACCATTCCGATGTCCACCTGACCACACCCTTTGCAAGGACTTAGGCTCAACCTAGCTAAGTAGGGTGCCAGCCTCTGTTATGCCATATGCCTACTTCCACAGAACCACAGGTGAGGGCCCAATCAGCCACTGTGACCAGTGCTTCCCAGTCTTGAGGCACAGATGGAGCAGCCTATTGCTTATGCTAGCTGGTCCACTCACTCACATATTCATTAGGCAGGCACTCTGAGGTTAAACATTTCAACCACTCTTCCCTTGAGGGAAGGGTGATCAAGCTCTTCTTGTGTTTGAACTCAATAAGACTGATGGACAGACTAAGGAGGTGATCAAGCTCTTCTTGTGTTTGAACTCAATAAGACTGACAGACAAACTGGGGTGCCCCTGCGGGTCTTACTGGGATCAGGCAGGCAGGCAAGTAGGCAGGTAGGCAGGCAGGCAGGTACCACAGGAGTGGGGTCATTGCTGTGGTGAAACCTGACCATGTGGATTACAAGCTTTTGGGAATGGCTTATGGGAAGAGATAGGAAAGGTTCAGAGATGTTGCCTATAAGCGAAGCGCTGACAGACAGACAGAAAGACTACATCCTACTCCCTTTGGGGTCTGATGTGAGCTGCTCAAGTGGGGAGCCAGAAATTCTTCTGCAGACTTCTGTGGAGACCCAAAAAGTATCGAGGGTGTGCCTACTCATCAGGACCTGGAGAAGTCCTTGCTCTGTCCACAAGGGCCATGACCAGTAACCAAAGAGGGCAGTGCAGTCTGTTTTCTTGGCTGATGTACCAGATGCAATGGCAAGTAGAAACACCAAAATGACACTCAGGATTTGGAGACAGATTTATTTATATCAATGGTCACTGTCTGAGATCATTTCCTGAATATCAGCCCCCAATCTCTGGTAATCTAGGGCTTTTATGTGATGCATAAGCAGGAGGTACAAAGGAGAGACAAAATAGCCTCACAGCTCTTCAGGATAGCTGCAGGGTGAGGTACAACTGTACAATGGTACAATTGGGTATCTTGCATACACTCATGTGGTTACAGGGGTCAAGAAAGTAATACAAGGCTATGAAGCAGTTACAGAGGTAGATAGTTTCAAAAGAACAAAGTTTTAAAAAGAACAATTTTTCTTGTACAGTGTTTTCCTTTCAGTATCATCAACATATGAATTTGAGGATGTTTCCAACACATGAATTTCTGGGGACACATTTAAACCACAAGACCCAAAGTGAGCTTCAGCCCCAAAGTGATCCCCCTTTGCAAGCAAACCCTCCAGTACTCTCTACTCTCAGCTGGACTCCTGTGTCTATCCTGGTTAAGATAAAGTTAGAAACATAAAATGCCACATCCCTTTGAGCAGCAGCTGTCGGCAGAACTCCATATGGCTGCATCAGCCAGGAGTCTGAGCTAATAAAAGTTAAAAGAGAGAGAGAGAGAGAGAGAGAGAGAGAGAGAGAGAGAGAGAGAGAGAAAGCAAGTGGGAAATACTCCCAGAGAGCCACGTGGCACTGCTCAAGGCCAGGGTGGGAGGGTGGGGAGGAGAGTAGATATCATGAAAAAGGGTCCCCACCCCTCCTGGGTGTGTCAACGTTTCTGTTCTCATTTCAAATATTCAATTCTTTTAGTAATGGTGAGCCCAAGACATAGTACAGTAATTGAATCTGCTGCTTTAGATAACGGGCCCCTCCCCACTCCAGTTTCTTTCAGCAAGAGAGGATGGTAAGAGTGCAAGTGCAGAAGTGCTCGTATCCCTTTCCTTCTCCAAATTCGGATGTTGAAGTCCTAATCTCTCCGCTAAGGGTATGTGAGGTGGAGCCTTTGGGAGGTGATAAGGTCATGAACTCTCATGAAAGGAACCAGAGTCCTCATAAAAGGAGCCCCAGGGAGACCTTTTAAATGCCCATGTAAGGACAGTTAAGAAGGCATAGCCTAGGAACCAGAATGCAGACTCTTACCAGATGCCAAATCTGCTAGGGACTTGATCTTAGACTTCCAGCTTCCAGACAGAAATGTTTTTGTTGCTGACAAGCTATCCAGTCCCCAGTATTTTGTTATAGCTGCCTGAAGAAGCCAGTAAACACACAGCTGGGAAGAGCCAGGGCATAGAATACATATGTATGTATATAAGCATATGCATATATGTATATAAGTATGTGTGTGCTTACCTATGTGTGTAATTTTTCATGACACCTACAGTGCTGCTCTTGGTGGGGGAGGGGAGGCAGATGACTGATAATTCTCCACTTTGGGGAAGGGAGTCTCCTCCAGGGTTGATCTCATCCTTTGGGAATCCTGATGGGGAAGCTGGACAGAGACAGTGGTCAGCTGGATAACCCTTGGGCATTGGGCATATTACCTGTAAGAGTTGTGAAATGCAAGGAACAGATTGGAACCTTAGCATTGGAAGGGATAACTGCACTGACCATGAAAGTACAGGAGGGCTATTGGTCTGTGCTAATAGACACTTGAGGAGTCTGAGCCAAACTCAGCCAGCTCCTGAGAGAGAAGCTAAGAGCAAGAAGTATGTCCAAGACATTTAAAAATCCTATAAGGATTTCCTGCAAACCACCTATGTGCCAAGTACCTGATTGGGGCCTCTGCCCCAGGGAAGCACACACAGAAATGAACCAACACGGGAAGGGGGAGAAAAGGCTGCATCCATTTGGATGTCCATGGGTGTAGAGGAACCAGGCACATTAAGGGTTCTAAAGAGAAACATCAAAGCAGTTTCTAATCATCTCTGAGGAGGTGGCATTTGTTTCAGAAAAGATCCCTCTCTCCACCCCATAAGGTCCTTAAGTCAGTATAACTGGCCCAGTCACAGGCCATGTGGTTATGCTTGGCCACTACAGAGTCTGCTGTGTCCCTGGCTGGTATCTCTGAAGCCCTGGAAATCAACAGAGCACGGCCTGACATAAGAATCCTTTTGCATCTCTATCATTGGAAACGCCTGGATCCAGTCCAGGAAGAGAGCAGTGGATTTTAAAAAAGAAGGTTTCTTTGTGGAGAGAACATGGATGATTCAACACAGGGGCAGATCAGGACTGTGGATGCCTGGCTCTCCCAGCAGGCCCTGCTCTCCTCCTGCCACTTCGGCAGAGGCCCCAGACTGCACCTGCTGGTGGAATCCCGCAGTGCCACCGAGGCTGGGCACCATGCCACTCCTCTCTCCAAGAACACCACCACCTGGCAGGCTTCCAGGAACATTCAAGCCCCACGGACATCACTCTCAGGAATCCACCCACTCAGAAAGCAAATGCACAGGATCTCATGACCATACTGACAGCCTGGTAAGTCAGCATCCAGCTACAAAGCCACAGCTGGGGCTCCAAGTGCTCTCTGAAGATACACCATGGTCACAGTGGTGCAGACACACATATACACATCTTCACAACACACAGACTTACTAAAGATGTCATGAGCCTTCGGGGTTTTCAATACTATACCACAGATAATGATGGCAGTAGGTCTCCATTCTCAATAAGCACATGACGTTATCTGACAGACAAAATGATCATCAGGAGAAAAACTGTACGAGATGATTAAATGCCAATCTGTACAGTGGGACTTAAGGGCATCTGGATCTCAGGGCTTGGGCTGATATCCTGAAGGGAGTGCCCTTGCAAAGGCGCAGTGCCTTTGGTGGAAATAAGGAAATGCTTTCCAGGCAGAAGAACCGTAAGAGCAGTAGGGACTTTCCTCCATGGTGTGTGGTGGCTTCCCACCAGCTTGCTGGCAGAAATTTTCTCCAAATGCTTGTCCATTATTCAGCACCCCAGGAGGAGGAGAGGATGAGAAAATGATGCTCTGGGTTCTAGGTGGTTCTTTTTGCTCCTGATCCCAGGCTTAGAGTGAAGCCAGCTCTGCCATCCTGACAGCAGACAGAACCATAAATCCAGGTGCAAGCCACACTGCCTGGTAACAGAATAGGTTGACACTAAGATAGTTCTGCACAGCAGGGTGTGCTATATAGGTAGTAAACCAACCCAATCAGAACCTCTTTAAGAGAAGTAGGTGCGATGGTTTGGACAAGTGTTGAGAGCTTGGTCTCTAGCCTGTGGCACTATTGGGTGGTAGTGGCATCTATAAGAGAGGGGCCCAGTGGGAGATCTTCTGGTCACTGGGGCATGTCCTTGAAGGGGGTGGTGGGACTCCAGCCCCTGTCCCCTTCTGTTTCTCTCTCTCATACCACCATAAGGTGAGCAGTTTCCTCCACTGCATATTCTCTGCCATGACATGCTACTTTACTACAGGCCCAAAGACAACTTGGCCAAGCAACCATGGACTGCAACCTCTGAAACAGTGAGCCTAAATAATAAACCTTTCCTTCCTATAAATTGGTTATTTCAAGTATGTTGTTATGGTAACAAAAACCTCACTAACATAGTAGGGATGCTGATGAACACTAAGAATAGGTCAGTCAAGAGAAATGGACCTTATATTCTGATGTTCTATGACAGTTATGGAGAACCTTTTAGAGCTTTCAATAATACAAACAGCCCATCATGGCATGAGTGTCATAGGTTCACCATCATTGTTCTATGAAATGGGCCAGTGACCTGTTTTGAAACTTTTGAGACTCAGGTGTTTGGTTGAAGAGATGATAACCCACTTCCCATGTAGCTCAACACTTGTACTCTTTCCATGATGGAAAATCACTTCTTTCCCAGAATTCCTTACAGATGGTAATCTTGGCCCAAGCCTTCAATTACTCCTAGAGCAGAGGATGGTCTATGAGAAAGTGTGTAGACAAAGGGAGAAGAGTGACTTTTTCTATTTGAATCTCTTTTAGCCCCATGAGCATTTGCTCCAGACTACTTCTGAACTTCTGACACACACTGAGCCCTGGCCAGATAGAATCCAAATATTCCTCGGACCAGACCTGAATGAAAAGGATGCCATGACATTACTCCTAGTCCAGCTATACCCAAAGTAGGGCAGATTCTCCTGTTTCTTGTCATGGCTGCCATAAGAGCATGTCTTGATTGTGCTGCCAGCACAATTTCATACACTTTGTAGGATTTACTCTGATCCCACTTTGGGAAATGACTAAGCACAACCAGAGAGATTACAAAGGTCCAAGGTCATGCAGACTGAGCAAGCCACTCTGACTTGATCCTGAGCCCCAGATTCTTCTCAGATGATACAGCTCTTAAGGGGAAGGGAATTGATTTCTGCTCTTTCATGGCAGTTGCCTGTATCCCTGAAGTATAAGTGAGGCTTCCTGACACCTCTCCAGCGAGTACCAAGCTGCACAAGTTCCAAGCAAGAAAGCACTCCTCAAGTATTTAGGAAGCAGCACCAAAAGCCCAAGTCCATCAGAAAATGTCACACATGGTTCTAGGGTTTTGGTAATCCTAGTGGAAGCAAGTCACAGCAGCATGAGGGGAGCTATCACACTGGAGCAGTAATTCTGAACTTCGGTTCTGTTGACTGGGTTCAGGACTCTGTGTACCCTCTGGAATTGCTTGCAAGATTGAGGTGCGGGGAAAGGCATGGCAATGCATGTTTGTAATTTCAGCATTTGGGAGGCTGAGGCAGCAAGAGTACTATGAATTTGAGGCCACCTTGGGCTACATACTGAGTTCAAGACTGAACTATAAAGATAGACTCCATTAAAAAAAAAAAGACTGTGTTAGGGTACATTTGCCTAGGAAAAGTGTGTGTGGCTCTTAGAAAGATCAAGGACTCAAAGACATTGAGAACTACAGGAATTAAGGACCTCATGTTTCCTCTAGCCCTATATATGCAGAGCATAGACAAACCTGGGTGCCCAAAACACACTATCTAACCTAGGGGAATGTGTTACGTGCAGTGGGTGGTGATCGCTATCCTAGATGCTGCTACTTCTGGGCCCTAATTTTTGATGTCCACCCTGGGGCTCCCAGACATTCTGGCACTACTGAACACCCTGCAATCTGCATACACCTCATCTTCGTCAGGCCCTGCTGTTTTCAAGTCTCTGACTGCTAAATTTCCTTTCTGAACACTACCACCTCCAGGCTACAGGAGGAATCTGGAAAGGAAAATGCAACACAGAAGAAAGAGCACTAATTCAGCTGGACATTCCTCAAGTCAGTCTCAGGGTCCTAGGAAATCCTCCTGTTTGTCATGGACATTTGGACACACCTGCACTCCCCTCCCATACTGCCCAGGGCTGGTGACTATTTCCTGTAGGGGCCGTGATCTCTGCATTCCATGCAGTGTGGGGCAGCTTTGTAAGCCCACAGGATATTTTACCCTACAGACAAAGGTCAAGAGAGCCCCTGAAAAGGAAGAAGTGCAGTTAACTCCTTCCCCTACCAGACTTTCCAGTTCTGTTGCTGAGAAAGATGCCAGAGGAAATGTTCCTGGTCTCTAGCCTCCTGCAGGGAGAAGCTCAATTTTCCCTTGGTGTGTGGAGTCACACTGGGGAGTCTGAAATACCCACAGACTGGGTCCAGCCTCCTCCTATGAGCCTCTAATTGATGCTCAGGAAAACTGGCTTCATCTTGTTCTTACCCTTTGAAAAAGGTTTGTTGGCCCCTGCTACACTTCTGTGTCTTTCAGTGTATCCTTCCCAGGATCAAGCACATTACTGGTAAAATCTTAGTTTAGTGTGTAAATGGGATCTGATGTTCTGGAAAATCCATTATTCTGTTTGAAAGTGAAAGAGCTGCCACAGAGGCTGTACATCAGTTTCTAGTTTTCAAAAGACAAAGAAAAATGCACATAGGCTAAAGTTACGAGGTTTGGAATGCTTCCTTTCTTTGGTGATTCAATTTAGGGAAGGCACCTGGCAATCTAGTAACCTCTCAGGTATCATTCTGGATATTGTATGAAAAAGCAGAGGCAAGGGTGGAACCCCCATATCTTCCTACATCACCAACTCTCTGCTTCCCCCTCTTGAGTAGCGCGTGGCTTGGGAGCACACTCCAGCATAACACTGCACACTGCATCAGATAGAAAGGTAGAGGGCGGTGCTGGGGAACCCAGGAGAGATGTGGATATGTTTAGATTTTGGGAGCTCATCCTCAGAAGGCATTCCTACAGCCTCTTTCATCAGTGATGGGAAAACCTCACAAAGGTCGTCTGAGGTTGCCCCTCCCCCACTCACCATAGACTGCATCTCCACTGGGGACACCCTAGCAGGAATACAGGGCTTGGGCATGTCCACTCCACAAAGCCAGCTCAAGACAACTTGGGCAGTTTTGCAACCTCCTACCTCTCTCCCACTCAACAAAATCCATGGCACAGGCCACCCTCTTCCCACAAAGCCGAGAACAGAAAACAAGCCAAAGAGGAAGGGGGGTGAAGCATCAATCCTAGGGCAGCTCTCAAAAGGGGGAATCTTGCCAGATCTAGTCTGTCCCTAACCAATAGGACAGGACCTGCTGGGAGCTGAGCGTGGCAGCCTCCTGGAGTTCTTGCTGGCCAGGAAATCAGCCTAACTCTCCTCTTTCCACGCCTTTTTCAGGGGCTCATGCTTGATGACCCGCCAAAGTTAGGGGAGGTAAAACTACTCCCTGACGTACAACCAAGATACCTCTGAGGTAGGCAAATAACCTAGGGTCTGGCACCTCACCAACTCTAAAGACATGCCCTTGGATGCCCCTCGGGAAGCCGGGTTTAGCAGATAACTGCGCATTCCTTGGGGACCCCTGGTTGCAAGTGACAGCCTTGAGAACAGAGGAAGAGCCTTGGCCCAGACCAGGCACACATCCCTGCACCCCTCCCACCGACCATTCCCGGAGACATGCGGAGGAGCAAAGCAGGGATCTTAGTCCAACAGGTCCCCTTCAACGGGCTTCAACCGGCTAGCCTTCCTCCACCCTGACCTGAGGCCCCAAATTCAGTGAGAGTGCCAAGGCACCTGCTACCACCAGGGCTCCATCCCCGCGGAAGGGGGCCAGGGCGGTGCCCTCGCCTCTCCGGCTTTCCCGGGAAGGGGCGGGGCGCTCGCCAGGCCTGAGCCCCTCACCCCTGACCCCTACCCCTCACTCACCTGGCGCAGGTGCTGCAGCAGCGTCCCCGCCTCCTCCCTCCGGCCCTGGCGCACCATCCGCAGCAGCTCTTGGACCATGCTGACGCGCCGGTGGTAGGGGGGCAGCCCGGCGCCGGCGCCCGCGCGCCCCGCCTTGTCCCCGGCGCGCAGCAGCAGCGACGCCCAGAAGTCTGGTCGTTCGCGGCGGGGGCCAGGCGCCGCGCCGGGGCTGGCTCTCTCCGCCAGGCTGCCCTTGGTCTGCCGGGTACCCATGCTGCCACCCGCCGGGACTGCCCGCGCCGGGCCGTGAGGCCGCGTCCCCCACTGGCCACCCGCCCTTCGGTCGCCTGGGCGCGCCCGCCTCCCCGACTGCAACTTTGGGGGAACTGTTGCGCGCGGGCGGCACGGAGGCGGGGGCGAGCAGCTGCCCGCGCTCCCCTCGCTCCTCCCTTCTGGCTTCCCGGGCGCGCTCCCCCGGCGCTAGCCGCCAGCCCGCCGGCCCCGCCG
>NW_004524643.1:831014-843821 GCF_000260255.1 Octodon degus
CCTTGCCGAACTCCGGCTCCTTTCCCGCCGCTGGGCGCGGGGCGGCGGGTCGCCTGGCGCCCCCTTCCTGCATTTCCTCTCCGCACTGCGCCCCCTGTCGGCCACCACGCTGCTCCTCCCGGGTCGGTGGCATGGTAGCGAAACGGGACTAGCAGGCCCCTGGGGCCGTCGCACTGGGTTCCCTCCAGGTTACCCGGATACTTGCACGACAGCACGAGGGTGAGGTCCACAGGAGGGGATGGAAAAATGTCAGTGCAGTGTGCCTGGCGAGATGGGGAAAGTTTGAAGCGGGCGGGGAGGGGGTTATCCTCTCAGTGCCAGAGGCGGGTTTCTGAAAGTGAGCGCTGCTGAAGATCTGACCCAAATCTTCTGAGGCCTCCGAGGCCTCCCACCATACCAACAGCCCTCCTTGGGGCTTAGCAAAGGGTTCTTCAGATGCTTGCTCCTTGGGGAGCTGGCTGACTTGGAGGCATAGGTAGTGATGGTGGTTGGTGTGCAAGGCTGCGGGTTGTGTGCATGCCTGCTTATGTTCAGTTGCTTCCATCAGTGACTCAAAGGATTTGCGCCAGAAAGATGCGAGGAACTCTGGCCTTCTCACCCTCTCACCCCCATTACTGAAGAGGGAACCTACGGCAGTCCAAACAAACAGCGGTGATTGCAGATAGGTCCAGTGGGTACTCCTGCTGTTTTCTCCTTGACCACCTCTGCAAGGCCCAGCTTACATAGGTTCTTGGAAAACCTCCCAGGGCCTTACCATAGATAAGGTTAAGGCACTGAGGCCCTTCCCCATCACAGGCCAACCTGGCAAGTGGGGGCGGCTTCCCTGGCTCCAGCTGCACGGTGCAGGAATGGCAGCAAGTAGGTAATAAATTTTTCCTGTAGGTGTTTTTTTCTTGAGCATGAGTTCCTGTGTCTTCCTCAGCAGGCTTCTCTGCTTTTTGGACAACGTGCTTCTAAGTGTCCATTTCTGCTGGCAGAGAATACTAAATCTTACAAATTGATTTACAGGAGAGGAGTTCTTTCCAAAGTTACCTGCATGCTTTGTGTACAGAACCCATCTTTTGGCACTTGAAAGAAGCTACTTTTGGGCTGGTGAGATGGCTCAGTGGTCTAAAGCACCTACTTAGAACAAGCTAAGCTAAGCTAAGCAAAGCACAGGGACCGTGGTTCATATCCCCCAGCACCACATGCCAGCCAGCCCCGCCCTCTGGTGGGCTGAACTGGCCACACACAATATAAATATATAAATAAGATTTAAAAACAGACAAGTATGTTTCTTCTTTAAAAAAAAAAAAAAGGAAAGAAACTACTTTGGGATCTATTTCTGTGTCTTTCAGCTGTGACCTACAAGATCACCCAGCAAGGTAGCCATCAAGGAACTATGGTTACTAGGCCCCTTCCTATAGAAGGTGGGCACTGGAGACGGAGGCGGGCCACATGACAAGCTAGTAGAATGGCTTAAAGGATATGATTATGACAAATTCCATTTCCTCGCCTGAGGATCTTAATGTCAGTCTTGTCTTCTTCAGAGACCTGAAATCATCTCATGCCCTTGCTCTGAACTTTTCCTCTAACCTTTCCCTTTTCTGATTTGTGCTCAGTGTATGATCACTCAAAAGTCTTCCAATTATTGAAGAGACAAATTTCAGGGCTGGAGGTATAGCTCAATGATAGAATACTTGCCTAGTGTGTGTTAGGTACTGGGATGTATCCCTAACATGAGGGGAGCAGGGAAGGAGAGAAGGGAGGAAGGGGAGAGAGAGAGAGAGAGAGAGAGAGAGAGAGAGAGAGAGAGAGAGAAATTTAATTTAATTTGTGCCTACTCATTCTGGTCACCAGTGCCCTACAACTCTCTCCTTCCCTTTCTACTAAAATTTCTAGAAATAAATTTTTGTCACACTTCTTCCATTCATTCCTCTTCCTCTTTGTTTTGGCTTCTGGCCACATTACATCACTGAAATGCCTCTTGCCAGTGACCTAGTTGCTAAATTCAGTGGTCACTTTCAGTCTTCTTGGTTGACTTTTAAACAGCATCCTTTTGTCTACACTGTTTTGATTGAAACTCTACTCCCTGGGCTTATAGGGAGCTACTCTCCTCATTTCTTTATTTACTTATTTTTGCAGTGTAGGGCATCGAACTTGGGGCTTTACACAGGCTAGACAAGTGCACTACTATTGAGCTAAATCCCTGGTCCAGGTCCCTTCCTGAGTTACTGTAGAACTTTACTGGTTGATGTTACCCAGAGTGCTGCCTCAGACCTCTTTCTAAGCAATGCCATTTTTATTCATGGCTTTATTTGCCATCACACACTATGCTGGCAGTCTCCAAGCCTGTCTGTCTAGCTTATTAGCAAATAAGCTAAACTGTCACTGACTCATGTTTATTGGTGGAAGACACTTTGAGCCCCCAGCATTAGGACTTCTTTGCTGAGGGTACAGCATTTAGCGTGAGCATCAGCATATTTGCATCAGTTCTCCTTGCCTCCAGGTTCCACGGGGGCATTGTGGTGGGCCCAGATGGATGCTCCACATGCAGCTGGTTTGTGTCATAGCTGGGAATCACTGATCTTGGGAAATCTGCTTATGTGGGATGCAGTAAACAAGCCTGCTCTTTGTTCTAGAGGGACAATAGGTCACTTGCTGCAGGCATAAAAAACCCTAAAAAGAGATGCAGTAAAAAGAGGCCCAAAATGCATTCTTGGTGCACACAGCAAAATGTGCAAAAGTGCCTAAGACCCATGGATGATCAACTCTTCCAACAGTGGGCACTTCATACTCATCAGATGAGCATGTTCTCTTCCAGGCCTCCCTCCAAATCTACATGGTCCTATCTCTCCTTTCTGTTAGGCACCACAAGCTAGAAACCCTGGAGTCATTGGGTATTCACTGCTGTTTCATCTTTTCAACAACTATAAGACAGGCTTTGCTATTGTCCTGATTTCTTAGGTGAGGAAATTGAATTTTAATGAGGCCGAATGATTCGGCCAAGTTCATGTAGGTAGTAAAGGAAAGATCTAGGATTTACACTTAGATCTGTGTGATCTGATGGTAGTTTGGAGCAAAAATATTAGAAACCATTGATGAAGGGAGAGAATACAACCAGTTGGATGGTAAGTGTCCTCCATATTTCCATGGGTTCCCCAGGATGGCGATATGTACTAGGAGATAGTAGAACTTTTAAGAGGTGGGTCTAGCAAGAAGTCATTAGGTCACTGGGGCTGTGTCTTTTTGTGTTTTATTTTGTTTCAGAATTTATTCTCTTGATCATTTGCTTTTAAGCCAGTAATTTCCATCTCATGGACATATTGGATTTTTCTCACCATGAAATCTAGAATTAAGTAATTTTTTTTTTTTTTTTGTATTTTAGGGAAGGGTCTACAGGGTATTCTACTATTCAGGGTCTCACTACTAGATTAGACTCATAGCGATTCTCCTGTTTACAGCCTCTGAAGTGCTGAGATTATAGGTGTGGGCCACCATGTCCGGCCTCAATTACAGTCTCAGTGCAGCCTGGGGGGGGCGGTCAGCAGGGCAGGCCTGGGCATCAAACACCCGGCTCCTGTGCCTGCTTGCAGGTGCTTTAATCCGCTGAGCTATTTGGCTGGCCCTCAAATTAAGTAATTTTTAAAAAAAATTATATATTTGGCATATGGTCCTACTACATAGCTTGGACTCATAGTGATCCTCCTGTTTCCAGCTTCCTCAGCACTGGTATTACAAGCATGTGCCACCATGCCTGGTCTTGGTGACCGGCTCCATGGGCCAGCATGACATGTGGTACTGGGGATCGAACCTGGATCCTTGCACTTGCCTAGGCAGATGATTAGACTGCTGAGCTATCTCCGCAGCCTGAATTAAGTAATTCTTGTTATATTTTTGGTTGGGGTACTCACTATAGTTTCTAAACATGTTGTAAACATTCAAAACATAAAAGTCTAATGAAATTTAAAGAGATTAGATAAATGTTTACATGAAAACATTGAACATATGCATATCTAATATATTGATCAAAATATTTTACCTAGTATGTCAAACTCTTATTGTTACAATATTCTTCATTTATAGTATTAAACCCTTTAAAAATAATCATACAGAAGGTGTTTGAATACCCTTTTTATGCAGACAAGACTGAAGTTTAAGAAAAGTAAAGCATTTGTCCAGTACCTTCTTGATAGTAACTGGAAAGCTGAAATTCAAAAACCATCTTTGTACTGTATTAGAGAATATAAATGATCCATAAATATTTTTAAAATTTTTGCTTGAAAATGTTGTTATACAATTGTTTTTGAACCCAATGAAAGACCTTGGATAGGATGGAAGAACAGAAGCCATGGGCCTGGCTGACGGCCAGATGGCCCCAGGCAGGTGGCAGGGAGATGACTAGGACAGCTGGAGGGATGAGCCTTGAGTAAGCCTCGGGGAGACTCTGGCACTGATTCAGAAAAGGAGGAGGAGAGATGTCAGTAAGTTTCCAGCTAGGAGAGAAATTGGAGGAGTCCTGGTCTTATTCTTTTGTCAGTGACTTAGAAAAAGCTACCTGCTATAACATCAGGGGAGAAGACAGGGCCCAGGCTTGTGGAGAGAGGTGAGAATGAAACTGCAGAATTCTCAGCAATAGCAACAGTAGCAGCAGCAGTAGTAGCAGAGGAACTGAGGGAGGGAGCTGTTGAATAGAAAGAGGGAGGCTGACAGAGTGGGCAGTGTCCAGCCATTCTGCAGAGTCAGGCGACAAGGAGCTCCAAATGGCATACTATGGCTATGGGATTGGCTTCAGCAGCTCCCAACAGCTGAAGAATCAGATCTAGCAAGTGAGGTGTTAGGTTGATTCAGCACTGTGTGTTTGTGACAGAGGGTAATGTAGGTCCTAGAAGGATGAATATATTGAGGAATACTGACTGACAAGGAGGTCCAGGGATGGGGATAGGATAAAATATATTTAAAGGGCCAGTGAGATAGCGCAGTGGGCTAAGTGCCTGCTTAGGCAAGTACAGGGATCGGCGTTTGATCCCAAGTACCACATGCCATGACAGCCTTGCCTCTGGGCACACTGAGCTGGCCACTGAGACCCAGCATGGTGGCACATGCCTGTAATCCTAGTGCTGTGGAGTAAAAACGGGAATCACTATGAGTCCAAGCTGTATAGTGGGACCCTGGACCAAATACATAGAAATGATATATTTAAACCATTGGTTCTCTAACTTGAGTGTGCATGTGAATCCCTTGGAGTTTCTCATTCACCAGGTCAAGGGCATTTGCGTCAGTAAGGAGTTTCCAGGGATGCCAAAGACTATTGATCAGAGATTGCCTTTTGAGAAGATCCAGGAGAGGTGGGTTGTGAGGAGGGAGCCAGTGAGAGCTTTCCTCTTGAGTTCTCATTATAATTTTGACCATTTCTGGACTCAGAGGAATTCAGTGTGCCACTGAGAGTACTGACCCTGAGGAACCACTCAACCTAGTCCTTTCACATACAGTAAAAGGATTCTTATGTCTTAATTGACAGAGATTCTCTGCTTGACCAAACTAGTCAGGCTCCTGTACATTTCCACCTGTACATTTCCTTGAAAAATCAGCTTTAGCAAAGATCTCTACTGGATCAATATAATAAGAACCCACCCTTATTCCCCATTATCCACCATATCTGATGAGGTCATTTTCTTCTCACAGGGAGACCCATGTCCTTTTAGTGTGCTTAGGATGGTCACTTCTCTCCCAGAAGCTTTTCCAATTCCTGGTGCCTTTCTTCTGTGGCCAGCTAAAATACTTCAGAGTCCTTCAATGATGACACACGTTAGAGATAAATGTAAATTCCTATGGGTTGCTCTGAAAATTGGATAGTTCAAGCAAACCACTTGTGTGACATCCCAAACGTGTGGTCTATCTCCTTTAATTTTATTTATTTACTTATTTATTTTTTTGGTGGAACTGGAGATAGGACTCAGGCCCCTGTGCTTGCCAGGCAAGCACTTATTCTATTGAGCCATCTCCCTGCCCCTTCTTTAATTTTTAAAAATTTATACATTTTATTTATTTTTTATTTACAAAGCCTTTTACTTGGCCAGCAGTTGAGAGTCAAGAAACAAGACATCAGATAACAATTAACTAAGATCCAGCATGGTAGTCTTTCAAGTTGTTTTATATAAGGGAACACCAGAGCAGCTCCTGATTCTTAGGCTAAGCAGATGTTCTTTGAGTGCTTTAGGCAAGTACAGGGATTGGGGTTCGATCCCAGGTACCACATGCCATGACAGCCTTGCCTCTGGGCACACTGAGGCAACTGACCAGGACATACATTTAGCCAGAGTGGTCTGGGCAAGCAGCACTGTGCTACTTGCAGGCCCATTTGAGTCTCAGCCTCCAGCCTCCCAGGTCCTGTCTATCCTACACAGATGCTTTACAGCTGTGGATGGCGTGTCCGCTTCTTTCTCTTCTCCTCCTCCTTTGTCACTTTCCCTTTTCTCCTCCTCTGGTGACTCCTTTTTCTTTTTCGCCTCTACTGTCTGCTCCTTTCTCTGCTTGCTCTTCTTCTCCACTGTCAGCTCCTTCCATTCCTCCATGCTGTCCTCCATTGGCTCCCTTCACTCCTTCTTTGTCACAAACACTGATATAAACTGCTTTGTTACAGCTCTCTTGGTTCTGAGAAATTTTGATGGCAAAAAACTATCCTGGGGGCAAAGATTGTATTTTCCTCTGTGTAGCCTTGAGAACAATCCAGCCGCAGCAAAGTACTGTAGTTGTAGTCTTCTACAATACCGCCAAACTTGAGGCAGAATGGCATCCACTTCCTTTTAGCCGATTCTGATTTGAGTTCTGCCGGGTCCAACACATCTACCTTGAGTTTCTCAAAATGCTCCCGGAATTCAGAGTAGATCTGATCATCCACTTCCGTGAGTTTCAGGAACTGCGGGTCAACCGATGAAATCAGCTTACACTACACTTGAGCATACTGCACTGCTCTCAGCCCAAGCCATCTCAATATCTAGATCCTAAAGATTCTGCTGGGAGAGAGAGAGAGTATTTGCCACAGACACTGCCTCCTGAAAACTGGCTCATCCATGCCACAGGCTCCCTCCATGTTGCAGCCAAGAAAGTGTGGCCCATTTATACATTTTAGATATGTACTACCTCATCACCATCATCACCACTGCTTCATCACCATCTCAAAAGCAACATTCATCATAGGGAATAGTACTTGTATGTGATATATTGTGATTTTTCTTCTTTTACTCTTCCTCTTTTTTTTTTTTAATTTTATTTATTTATGTGTGTGTGTGTGTGTGTGTGTGTGTGTGTGTGGCCAGCTCAGCCCACCAGGGGGCGGGGCTGGCTAGCATGTGGTGCTGGGGGATTGAACCGTGGTCCCTGTGCTTTGCTTAGCTTAAGCTTGTTCTAAGTAGGTGCTTTAGACCACTGAGCCATCTCACCAGCCCAAAATGGAATAAGCATTTTTTTTTCTTTTTTCTTTTTTGTTCCTCGCCTGCCTTCAGGGCACGTTTGGCCAGCTGGAGAGTTGTGAGGTTCGAACTCCAGCCACCTGAGGCTGACAGCTTTGTGGAAGCAGCCACTTAAAGGACTGAGCTAGGCTCAGGCCCCCTTTACTCTTCCTCTTGCCTCCATGCAAACCATTTTTTGCTCCTTGTTTACAAAAGCTTTGTTTATATTTTCCTCCTATTCTCTTTTTTCCCTTTCTTCCTTTTCCCCCTTCCCTCACCTAGTTCCCTTTTCTTGTTTGAACATCTTCTTCCTATTTTGCAATAACAGCTACACATTTTGGTCCTTATTACTTGATCTTGCTTTTAATTTTTGTCAGAGAGCAAAGCATAGTGTCAGATGGTCAGAGATGCTAATGAGAGAAATGGCCTCTGAGGGAGAGGGCTAGTGCATGGCAGGATAGCTGGTATCAAGGTGTCTGTGAAGTCCGAGTTCTGTTTCCCTCCATCCTATATCTCTGCCTCACATTTCTTGAGTAGCCTGCATCTTGAATTTTGTGTCTGACATTTCTTTCTTTCTTTCTTTCTTTCTTTCTTTCTTTCTTTCTTTCTTTATGTTATTTACATCTTTTCTTTTTACAGTGGAAAATTTCACACCCCAAAAGTTAGACTAGTCTAATGGTCACACATGCAGATTTTAATGTTTTAGGATTATGTCCAACCTTGCTTTATCCCATGCTTATTCTTTTCCTATGTCCACATCCTGTGGATAGTCATAGGGGATTTGTATATCTTCATAAAGGATATCTATTTTTATTTGTTTATTTTATTTTTTGTCTTTTTGAAACAGGGTCTTGCTATACAGCTCAGGCTGGCCTTGAACTTACTTTGTAGCCCAGGCTGGTCTCTAACTTGCGACAATTTTCTTGTTTCAGCCTCCTAAGGGCTGAGATTACAGGGGTGCACCAGTATACCTGGCTATTTTTAATTTTGGTTGTTTGTAACTTTACAAGAATACACCTTGTTGTATGAATGTTTTGTGGAGTAACTTTTTGCCTTAGTATTTCATTAGTAATAACCATGCTTATTGATGCGTGGCACCATAGTTCATTGACTGTGTACAATGGCCCATCTTGGCTTACTTGTGTATTCTCCACCTGATGGCCTTGTAATCTGTGGGCACTTGAAGTGATGAAGAGTGCTGTATCAGCTACTCTTATCTCATTGTTGAGACAAAAATACCTCACGCCTAAAGTTAAAGGGAAAAGCTTTATTTAGCTTACACTTTATAGAGGCTTCAGTGCATAATCAGCTGTCTCCAAGGCAGGATGACATATGGCAGAGCACCAACAGTTCATGGAAGTGAATGACGGAAACAGCAACAAGAGAGAGAAAGGATAAGGGACAGTCCTGTTTCTTGGGGCCTGGGAGATGGCTCAGTGGAATAAGTGCTTCCCTAGCCTGAGTTCAATCTCCGGTTCTGAAAAAAAAAAAAAAAAAAAAGACAATCCTTTCTGTGCCTTATACTGTATGTAAGTTACCTGTTATAGGGAGGTAGAACACTCACACCCTTAGTCCCAGCACTGGATCATGAATCAATCATAAACTCTACATTGAGTCATTTTTCAAAAGCCATCCCCTATGACTGCATGAGGCCTTTGGCTAGGATATCTGGACACATTGTAAATGTTGCTGTGCATATTCTTATGCATGTTTGTTGTATACCTAGAATAGCCCTAGGGGTGGGCTTTTTAAAATTTAGGATTAATGCTGGATATTTTCCCCAATGTGTCTATACTAAATTTTTGTCCTCTCTTTCCAGAACTATACAAGTAATCTCTCTTCCACTGAAATCCTTTCCTGCCCAAACTTGTTAATGATAGGCTTACTATTTTTTCCAATTACTTGGCCAATTAAAATCAAATTTCATTAGGTCTTAATTTGTATTTTCTCATTAACTGATGGCTTCATTATCTCAGGCTACCACAACAAATTATAATAGACTAGACTTTTGCTCACTTGGGAGATTTTACTCCTTCATTTTTTTCCCTTTCTCCCTTTAGAATGGGAATGTATTCTGTAACACACAGCATTTCTGTTTGAAAAGGTTCATAGTTGGGGAAGAATTCTGCTGGGAGGTTGAATCAGATCTCCACTCTCAGCTATATTTGGTTTAGATGTTAGATTTTTAAAGTTGATGGAAAAAATGAGATAAGACTTTTGGTGTTGTTGGGATAAAATAAATGTATTTCACATGTGGTAGGAACCTGAATTTTGTAGAGATGAGGTAGAATGCTATAGATTAAATTGTGTGCTCTGGAGTTCAACTTGGCAGGAGGTCAGAGAGTTGAGTTTGAGCCATCAGGGAGTCTAGTTCAAACTGTCAGGAGGTACATGGACTGCTGCAGGTTGAACAGGTCCAGTTCCAGTCTCACAGAAAGAAACCAGCCTGAATTTTAGTGGCAATAAAGGTGCAAGCTCATCAGGGTTATCCACCACCCCACTATAAAGCTATGGCTGGATTTCAGGGATTATTCAACTCAGATCTAGACTCTCTCTATTTTTTTCTACTAGCTACAGCAGACACACTATGAAGTGGCCATTTTTTTCTGTTTTATTTTTTCTTTAAGGTTTGTAATTGTTTATATATGAGTGTAAACATGATTTATAGTGTTTTTGTTGTTGTTCTGTTCTACTCTTGTTTTTATTTCTTCATTCTGCCTTTCCTGTCCTCTTCATCAGTTTCCCAAAGTTTGCCTGATCTTTATTTGTCTTCCAGCCTTGCTTCTAATCTCTTCCTCTTTTTCTACTTCTCTAGTACCTCTGTACCTCCTAAAGATTTTCCCTGAGAGTAAAACAGCCATATATTCTTTTTTTTTTTTTTGTATTTTTTAGGAAGGGTGTACGGGGTGTTCAGGGTCTCACTACTAGATCGGACTCGTATTGATCCACCTGTTTATTGTCTCCCAAGAGCTGGGATTACAGGTGCATGCCACCATACCCAGTCTCAATTGCAGTCTCAGCACACCCTGGGGGTGGGGCTGGCACAGCAGGCCCAGGGATCAAACCTATGGCCCCTGTGCCTGCTTGCAGGTGCTTTAATCCGCTGAGCTACTTGGCCAGCCCTCCCATGCATATTATCAGACCATAGTACAATGAAATTGGAAATCAATGGCAAAAGAAACCACAAGAACTTCATAAATACATGGAAATTAAATAACATCCTTATAAGCAACCAATGGGTCACAGATGTAATTAAAGATGAAATTAGACAGTTTTGTCAATTAAATGGTAATGCCAACACAACTGGAACTTATGAGACACAATGAAAACATTTTATACAAGGGAAATTTATACTCTTGAATACCCACATTAGGAAAACAGAGTGAGTCCATATGAACAGAGTTGATTCTGAAGCTTCTAGAAAAAGAAAATCAAGTCAAGCATGAAAGCTTTTGTGGGAGGAAATTATAAAGATCAGAGCGGAAATTTATACAATGGCAACTAAGACACAGTACCAAAAAAATGAATGGATCAAAGAGTTAGTTCTTTGAAAGATTAAATAAAATTAACAAAACCTTAGCCAACCTTATTTTTTTAAAAAGACCTTAACCCATACAATTAAGAATGAAAAGGGTAAAATCACAACAGATATTGCAGAAATCCAGAAGATCATCTGACAACTCTCTGAAGATCATCAGAAAATCCAGAAGATTCTCTACTTTGAGAATCTTTATCATAATAATAAGATGGAAAATGTAGAAAAAAATGGACAGATTCCTAGATACATATGAATTACCAAAGCTGAATCAAGAAGATATAAGAATTCAACACAAACCAATAACAGTCAGTGAAATTAATGATGTAACTAAAAACCTATGAACAAGCAAAAGCCCAGTCCTGATGGATTCACTGCTGAATTCTGTAAGAAACTTAAAGAAGACTTAATGCCACTGTTTCTCAGACTCTTCCATGAAATTGAAAGGAGAACAGTATTCTCACATTCATTCCTGGAATCAAGACTTAACCCTGCTAAAACAAACAACAGAGGAGGATCTAAACAAAAACAAAACAAATAGAAAAGAACTACAGACCAATTTCCCTAATGAACATTGATGCAAAAACTTCAACAAGTTATGAGCAAATGGAATGTAGCAAATCATCAAGATTATATACCATGATCAAGTAGGTTTCAACCTAGGTTTGCAGGGATTGTTCAATATATGCAAATTAATAAATGTAATACACCATAATAACAGAGCCAAGGACAAAAGTCATATGATTATTTCAATAGATGCAGAGAAATCTTTTGACAAAGTCCAGCACCCATGTATGGTTAAAAAAAAAAAACTATAGAAAATTGGAATAGAAAGTCTCTATCTCAATCTGATAAAAGCCATTTATGAAAAACCAGCAGCCAATTTCATACTAAATCGACAAAAACTGAAAGATTTCACCTTAAAATTAGGAAGAAGATAAGAATGTCCGCTCTTGCAACTCTTATTCAATATAGTTCTGGAAACATTAGACACAGCAATTAGATAAGATAAAGAAAAAGAAGGTCTTAGCAAAACTTTTTTTTTTGGCATTTCAAGATTTTATTTTAAAGAGGATAAAAATAAACAATAAGACTGATACAGGATTTCAAAACAAGATGATTGAAAAACATATATATCCTCCAAAGCTATAGTTTTTACTAAGAAATTTAATATTTTGCAGATAAGTTTTTACCTTCTGTATTTACATTCCAACACCTTAATATGTATTATGTGCATCTTACACTCACATATTCTTTGCTTTTCTCAAAACTTTTGATGATAACTATATGTAATATAAAAAACATTGTTCATTTTTTATCCTTGTTTTGAAATTATGTACCATTTTTCTGTTACATGTGACTTTGATTTTACTTTGATTTTGTCTTTGTTCTTGTTATTTGTTTTTGCTTTTTCATCCTTAATATCAAAAAAAGCTAACCAAAAATTGTTACTGACTGTTACAGTATAATTTTCTCTATCCTTTTATTTAGCCTTCCGCAATCCTTTATTGTCCATAAAGTATGTGTGCGCACAAGCATAAAAAAAAGGAAAAAAAAAAAGAAGGAATAAGGATAGGAAAGGAAGAAGTTAAATTACCATTATTTGTAGATGACATAGTATTCTACATAGAATACCCCAAAACCTCCACTAAGAAACTTCTAGATTTAATAGTCAAATTCATAGCATAGCTAGATACAAAGTCAACAGTCAAAAATTAATAGCCTTCCTACATGAATAACAAACTCACTGGGAGAGAAATTAAGGAAACAACACCTTTCACAATAGTGCCCAGAGAGAGAGAGACAGAGAGAGAGAGAGAGAGAGAGAGAGAGAGAGAGAGA
>NW_004524643.1:844796-845679 GCF_000260255.1 Octodon degus
CAAGACGATGCAAAGATGAACAATGTGAGACTAATAGGCATCAATGAGAAGGAAGGAGTCAATACAAATGATATAAAAAGAATATGGGCAGAAGTAATAGAAGAAAACTTCCCAAATATGGGGCAACAATCTGACATTCAGGTAACCGAAGCATATAGAACTCCAAATAACATCAACCCAATTAAAACCACACCCAGATATATAATAATCAAGATCCCAGAAATTCAGCACAGGAAGAGTATACTAAAAGCCACTAAAGAAAAGAAACTGATCACATTTAAAGGAAAACCCATCAGAATAATGTCAGATTTCTCTTCACAAACCATCAAGTCAAGAAGAGCATGGAGCAGAGTACTTCAAGTCTTGCAAGAAAACAAATTCCAATCCAGACTGATATACCCTGCAAAACTCTCTTCCAAGTATAATGGAGAAGTGAAATACTTCCATGACAAAGAACAACTAAAGAATTTAATGATGACAAAGCCAAGCCTACACAGACTACTAAATGATGTTCTAGGCAAAATGATCACAGCCCCATGAATGAGAATGGAAAGAACCCACCAAAATAGGGCAAATAGTTAAACACAGGAGAATAGAGGTATACAATAGTGGTCTTTCGGTTATTCTTTAGTGTACAGCAGCAAAATAATTCCATCAGCACACTCTACAAAAGGACTTCTCTTCCACCCTATAGGTCATGATTCCATCTGGGTCTACAGGGTGGATTTCAAAGAAATAGCTGTAGTTCAGTCCCACAAGTGACGCCTGGCCACCAATAACTGTCATGGTCATTATGCATGTCCACAACACACTAGAAAGCCACTACTGTGATAAAACTAACATGGTATTGGTAAAAAGCTTGATATGAGGATCAATGGAGTAG
>NW_004524643.1:845902-862383 GCF_000260255.1 Octodon degus
CCGCGGTCCCTGATGCTTTTGCTAAGCTTGTTCTAAGTAGGTGCTTTAGACCACTGAGCCATCTCTCCAGCCCGACACTCAGCCACTTTATCCTTGACAAAGGAAGCAAATATCTTCACTGGAAGAAAGATAGCCTTTTAATAAAAGGTGCTAGAAAAACTGGCTTTCCACATGCCAAGGATTAAAACTAGACTCTTAACTTTCACCATACATTAAACTAAACTAGACATGGATGAAAGATCTAAGTATTAAAGTGGAAGCACTCAATCTGCTGGTAGATAGAATAGGATAGAGTTCTTGAAGACATTGGTATAGGAAAATACTTTATGAACAAAACCCTGATTGCACAGGAACTATCTTGAAGAATCAACAGCTGGGGTCTCATCTAATTGAAAAGCTTTTGTGCAGCAAAGGGAAGAGACAATCACAGTGTGGGAAATTTTCTTCCCAGCTGTTCTTCAGACAAAGGACTAATATCTAGAATATATAAAGAACTAAAAAAATAATCAGGCCCCCTAAATTTAAAAGCCCAATCCAAAAATGGGTATCTGAATGAATAGGCACTTCTCAGGTGAAGTAAAAGAAATAGGAAATAAATCTATGAAGAAATGTTCAACCTCACTGGTCATTTGACAAATGTAAATTTTAAAAAACACTGAAATTCCATCTCACTCCAGAAAGAATAACTGTTATCAAGAAGTCAACCAGTGACAAATGCTGTCAGGGGTATAGGGAAAAAGGAACTTTTCCCCCATTGGTGGAAGTGTAGACTGGTGCAACCACTATGGAAATCAGTGTGGATAGTTCTACTACGGAAGTCAGTTTTCCTTAGAAAACTAAAATTAGAGGATACATTCAACCTAGTTATTTCTCTCTTGATATCCTCCCCAAAGAATAAAAGCATTATTCCACAATAATATATGCATACTCGTGTTTATAGTGGCACACTTTGTAATAACCAAATCTTATAAACAGCCCAAAAGCCCACCAACTAATGGATAAAAAAGATGTGTTTTTTACGTAATGGAGTACTACTGAGTTATAAAGAAGGATAAACTTCAGATATTTCTTGGTAAAGGGATGCACCTTGAGACCATATTCTTAAGTGCTTGAACAAACAGTTTCAAATACTGCATTGTTTTTTGGTGTGAGAAACCAAAAGTGTAAATAAGGACCAAAATATATAATAAATATTGTGAAATAAAAAAAAATTCAGTAGGAAGGGAACCTAGGAATGGGTGAGGGGCAAAGAAAGGAAAGGAGAAAAGACAGAAGAATGAAAAAATGGAAATGAAGCTTTTATAACTAAGGAGGGGAAGATAGTTTGAAAGGATGGTAGAGGAAGGGGAAAATCAAGATGTATACAGGTACAATTTCCTCTAATGAATGTGATCATTCTTTCTATCTAAAACATATCAGTAGACTGGGCATAGTGGTGTGCGCTTGTAATCCCAGATCTTTGGGAGGCTGTAAACAGGCAATCACTACGAGTCCGATGAAGTAGTAAGACCCTGAACACCCTGTAGACCCTTCCCTAAAATCCAATCAATCAATCAATCAATCAATCAATAAAATGTGTCAGTAAACTTAATTAAAAAATAAATTGTGTGCTATCATAATTCATATTTCAAAACTATAATCTCCAGTGTGATGGTATTTATAGAAGGGTCCTTGGAAAGTGATTAGGTTTAGATGAGGTCTTGAGTGTAGGACTCTGGACAGGATTAGTGCCATGATAGGAAGATCATAGGGAGCTTACTGTCCCTCTAACCACCACTAAGAAATGAACATTTGTAAGCAACTACTTACAAGCCAGGAAGACAGTTACCAGAACTTAACTGGCATACTTCAACTTGCAACCTGTAGAACTGTGAAAAAAAATAATTTTTTGTTATTTGGTCCAGTCACCTTTTGACAGTCCAAGCTAACTAAGATAACTGGTGATGTTGACTATGTTTTTAAATCATTTTTTCTAATGGATTATTATGTTGATTTCTTATCACTGTTACAATAAATTACCACAAACTTCATACTTCAGGCTAACACAGTTTTACTTGTAATAGCAAGGGGATGGAAGCAACCTAGGTATCTATTGGAAGATGGGTAGATATACAACATTTAGCATATCCATACAATACAACATTGTTCATCCTAAAAAGGAAAGATAGTTGGCCATATGCTACAGCCTGAATGGACTGTGTGAACATTATGCTGTGTGAAATAAGCCAGTTACAAGAATGTAAACTGCATATTTCCACTTATTTGAGACAGCTGGAGTAGTCAAATTCATACAGAAAGTAAAGTGGTGATTTCCAGAGATTGGTGTAAGGGAGTAGGGAATTATTATACAATAGAAATAGAGTATTAGTTTTGCAAAATGGATGTGGTGCTGGTTGCACAATAACTTGAATGAACTTCATGCTGCTAAACCACACACTTAAGCATGGTTGAACATAACTTTATGTTATGTTGCATTTTACCACAATTAAAAGCTAAAAAGAATAGTCCCTTGGTAGCATCTGCATGTGCAAAAAAATTACTGTTTAGTTTTTTTGTTCTCTATACTTTTGTTGAATGAACATTCTGCAGACCCCAAGTCAAGCATTGGGACCATCAAGAAGAGTAAGACACATGTACTGTCCTCAGAGCTCATGGTCTGGGAGGTATCTGTGTGCAAGAAAGTTCTATAGGGTATTCAGAGTTATAAATGCCAATTGGTAACAATGGGACTCAGGAAGCCTTTCTAGAAAATGATACATGTGACCTGGAACCAGAAACCTGGAAATGCTTGCTAATTTTTACAGGTGGAAGAGGGAGATATGTGAACAATGCCTGATCCTACTACTTCCTGGTCCATTCCTGGCTCTTCACTTGGTTCTTTAGGGCTTGAAGTGACAGAAGAAGCATGAGCAGCAGCATACAGCTTATAGAGAGCAACGGAGATGAGACTCAGACTAAGGGGCTACAGGGTGTGTGGACATTGCCTATAGACAGTGGGAAACTACTGGAAAGTTCTGAGCGGAAAGGTGACTGAATGAAGTTACAACCCTCACCTGACAAACACAAGATCATTTATCCTATTTCCTCCCTTGTTTCCTGACTAAATAGCAAGTGATAAAAAGGCACAAAGGCTAGTGTTGTCAGCCTATTTGGAGGGAACAACACATAGTTTTGTAAAATGTTAAATGCTTTTTCATACCCTAAAAGCTCCAAATTAGAAGGAACACTTAGGTTTTGCATACAAATTCTGATCTAATATAGACGTGTTAGTTTGGACAGCTCCAGCAATAGATAAATTTTCACTATTCCTTTTTCTGAGCAGAGTTTCAGATTGAACTTTATTGATTATGATCTTGTTTTTCATTGCAATTTAGTAACTTTCAAAGAAAAATGACTTATGTAACCACCTTTACTTAATATTCAAGAGCCTTTCATTTTATCAGTGAATCAGGAAACTAATACTTTATCCTGACAGCCACATGCAAAACTAGAGCTCATTATCATACACTACAATCAAAGTTCTTTGATGAACCTGAAGTTCATCCCAAAGATCTTTATGGAATATGAATAAGCCACAAAACCTGTTTCTCATGAGGTCAAAATACCACTGTTAGTTTTTTAGGAGATAAAACAAACTATTGGCATCCTAAGACTTCTCAGAGAAGGGGAAAAAATCCTTCCTTTGCAGCATGCCATCAAGGGTTCTTTGCTTTGCTTACTAGAGCCTCAACTGTAGGAGTAAGATGTGATATGATTTCTGTTGTGTGTGACTCCAGTTACATTGTCATGACGTAGGCATTTTGATCAACTTGCTTTGGCCATGGGGTGCTCACATATTTAGTCAAATGTTATTCTGGGAATACATGGGCTATAGTTTGGACCTGAAGTGTCCTCCAAAGGATCATGTATTGAAGGCTGATTTGCCTCTGACACTACTGGGAGTTGGTGGAACCTGCAGGAGGTATGGTGTAGTGGGAGGAAGTTAGGTCACTTGGGGTGTGTGTCCTTGAAGGGGATTTTGGAACCCTAGCCCCTCCTATGTCTGCTTCCTGGCTATTGTGAGATAAACAGTCTTACTTCGCTGCACACTCCTGCCACAATTACTGTGCTCCCACATGCCCAAAACAACCAGGCCAAATCACCATGGACTGAGCCCTTTGGAATGGAGCCAAATTAAGTCAGGATCACCCTCTCTCCTGGATCTTGCTGAGTAGTTCTAGCGGGCCTTGCACTCAGTATGTAGCCTATTCTGGCTTCACAGTCAGAATCCTCCTACCTTCCTCTATGACCCAGCAACTGTAAGCTCAGAGATGATGATTTTTCCACCTGTGTGAGGAGAGAAAGTAGCCAACACACCTAGAATAGTGGAGATAGGAGGTGGAAAAAGAGAATCCTCCAGTCTCGACTTTCTCTGCAGACAGCTCCATTTCCTATAGTTTGATTGTTGGAGCCTCTTGTCTTTTGGCTCTGAGCTGGTTCCCATTGAGCTGGTTCTGTCATTTGCAACTGTATTAGGGCCCTTCAGGAAAAAACCAAAAACAATAAGGGGTATGTGTGTGTGTGTGTGTGTGTGTGTGTGTGTGTGTGTGTGTGTGTATACTTGTCTTCCATGGAGTCTAGGTTATAGGTTACTCAGGAGTACCAAAACCCTCAGATGTCCAAGTTCTTTTTATATAAAACAGCATAGTAGTGGCAAATAACATATCCTGTATACTTTGTTTGTATAGTACTAAGGGGTCAAACTCAGGGTCTTGCATACAGTAGGCAAATTTCTATCACTAAGTTACCTTCCTGGTCTTCTCCTGTATATTTAAATCATTCTATTTTATTTATAATACCCAGTGTGATGTAAATGTTATGTAAATAGTTGTTATATAATATATTGTTATTTTATTAGAGAATAATTACAAGAAAAAATGTCTGAGGTCTTCTAGAAAGATGACAAGAGTAGTGAGGAGCAATAAATTAGCCTCTACAAGATTCAGAATCCAAACACTGGAAAATAACAACTTGGGAAATAAGAGAAGGAGGAAGGTGGATCCCAGGTACACAGGAAGGATCTGAAGAGAGAATTGGAGCCTACAGAGAAATTGAAGAGACAGACCACACCGAAGAAAAAAGGAAGGGGCAATGTGCACTTTCACCCTAATTCCTGGCTCATGGTAAGAGAGAAGAGCGAGTCTAAGAGGCACAGTGAAAATGGGTGACCCCCAAAAGATTTCTGGGAGAAACACACCATTGGAATGGAATAGTGGATGCAGTGCACTACACAGCTGACATTTACCCATAACTAGAAGGACAGAAGACAATATTTCTGTAGGTGTTATGGTAGTTAACTGATTGTGTCAACTTGAATGAGAAACACCCAGCCAATTGGATCAGCATATTTCTGGCTGTGGCTGAATGGACTTACTGAATACGGAAGACCACTCTTGGTATGAATGGTGCTCACCAACAAACTTGTAGCCTGAATGGAATAAAAGAGAAATGAAGAAAGAAGTTTCACTTATATTTTTTAGAGGAGCTCCAGTCTTCACCTTCACGTTGGACGTTGTCTCCTGGCTTCCAGATCAGACTTCAGCTTTCTATCACAGATTTTTAGCATTCCAGTGCAGATCCTTCTAGCACAAGCTCACATGGGACACTACAGTGAGTGTCAGGCCTTCAACCTTCGGCTGTGTCCTTTGGATTTCCAGTGTGCAGATAGCCTTTTTGTAGTGTTCCATCCCTGACTCTGCAGGTGGCTATTGTAAGCCTACCTTGTAAATACTTCTATGTGTATATATCTTATATTAAATTTGTCTCTCTAGTGAAAAAATTTCTGAGCATGTTCAATACAGATGCATTTTTTTAACCAAATATTTTTGTTGAGTGGTTAGTTGAATCTGCAGATATGGAGCCATGAATATGGAGGGCTAATCATACTTTTTTTCCTTTTATTTTAGTTTTCTTTTCCCTCTTCTCCCTCCCTCTCTCCCTTTCCCTTCCCCTGTTCTTTTTCTTCTCTCCTCCCTTTCCCTCTCTCCCCCTCCCTTATTTCTTTCTATGGGGTCTCATTGTGTTGTCCAGGCTGTCCTCAAACTCCTGGGTTCAAGCAATTCCATCTCAGTCTCCCAAGTACCTGGGACTACAGGCCTGAACCACTGTGCCCAGCTGCTCACTTGTTCTTATCATCTAGATCTCCTAGATTGCATTTTCCTGAGGGCCAGCTCCTGAATGTCACAGTTCCTTGCAACGTTCTTTATGCCTAGCACAGCACCTTATCTTCCCCTCATGTGACCTGTGTTAGACTTTTCCTTTTGCTGAAACTCCTACAATTGCAGAGATTTTGCCAAGACTTTCCACTTTCACTGCTCATGGTGACTTGATGGTCTGCAGGCACTTTGAATCTATTCTTGCAGGCACCACACCTTATAAAAGTTCCTTGAAACCTGTGAGAACTGAATGATGATTTTTCACAATGTCAGTGTACTTTCCCACTAGTTTCATAGCCCTTTAGTCATTTCAGGGATAAGTTGGATGATAAGGATTCCTGCCATAGAGAAGTCAAGAGTGGAAGGGCCTAACCTAATGTGACAGTTAGCTCACTGGGGATGGCACTCATAATTTTACCCCCATGCTTTTCCCATTTTTTTCTATGAACATTTATCAACATAGGCACAATTTGCCTTTGAACCCAGACTTCTAAGACTACAGTCTGCACTATTTGCTGCCGTTGTTTGAGCTTTCTGGTCTGAGATTTTCTTCACCCTCAGCTTCTACAATGCAGTAGCTGATGACCAGCGCTGTGTTCTGTGTTCTTCTTTGACATTACCTCTAGGTCTGCTTTAGATTCTCTCCCCCACCAGTATATTAAATAACACACCGCTCTACTGGTCTGTCCTTGTCCATATTCTTATCCCAGGTGACTTCACCCACTCCCTTGGGCTTAATTATCAGTTATCCCTTGGGCTAGTTATCAACTATTGGTGTCTAGTTAAGGCATATTCCTGGTTTTTAGTGACATGCACTTACTTGAAACTCCACATGTGCAGAACAGAAATAGTCTTTCCTTACACACTTGTTCTCTAGCTTCTTTCCTTTTCCTTGGCATTTTCTGGCCCCTTATTCAATGTGGAGCCAATGCCCATCTATTGTTCATTTTCAACATTTTTATATAGCCCCACCTTTCCACCCTGACTACTCTTGCCTGCATCTTTTATATGTCTGTGAGACATGACATAATTTATATTACTAGCATGATCCTCATTTCCTTACCTGTAGTTCCATACTCCTTTTAGGTACTATTCTGCCTCTTTTAGAATGATTTGCACATAGCACAGTGCTGTCAAACAACTCTCTAGCCTCAGCCTTTCAACACCTCGAGAGTTCAGGATTACATCCAAAGATCCTTGTCATTAAAGCCGTTTGTGGCCCAGCCTCTGTCCACCTCTTCAGATTTCTCTGTGTCTGTCTCTTGTTATTTTTCTTTTGTTGCTGGTACAAAATACTCAACATCCAAAAATAAGGAAGGAAGGGTTTATTTAGCTCATAGTTTAGGGAGGATTCAGTCTGTAGTTGGCTGACTCCAAGGCAGAGTGGCACATGGAAGAAGGTAGCAGTTCATGGCAGAAGAAAACAGCAAAGAGCAAAAAGGAAAGAACAGTGGCCATAATGGGGAGGCAGAGGGGAAGCCTCTCTTCCTTATGTTGCATTCAATCTATCCACCCCAGGTCTGCTGCAGCACTCACACCCATAATCCCAGCATTGGATCATGAATTAATCACAAACTCTAGAAGTCCTCCTCATGATTGCTTTGAAGGGACAACTAGACACAAACCATAGCACCATCCCTCGCACACTGTACTCCATGTCTGCTGAGCCACTTGCATATGTCCAGTGTACCAAGCAATGTTATGCTGTTTCCTCCTTCAAAATATCTTTGTGTAAATATACTAAGGCATTCCTTGAAAAGTATTCCAGACTGGATAGCTTAGCCACAGAAGTTAATTTTCCACTATTATGGAGACTAGGAGTCTAAGAGTAAAGGACTGGCAGGGTTGGTTTTTTCTAAGCCTTTCTCTGTCTTCTCTATGTATCTTCATATGATCCTCCATCCTCATTTATAAGCACACCAGTCACACTGGATCAAGGCTTAACC
Source organism: Octodon degus (assembly GCF_000260255.1). Taxonomy (NCBI): domain Eukaryota; kingdom Metazoa; phylum Chordata; class Mammalia; order Rodentia; family Octodontidae; genus Octodon; species Octodon degus. The sequence goes on from NW_004524643.1 coordinate 854,043, forward strand.
TGATGACTTTATTCTAATTTAATTATTCCTTTAAAGACCTTGTCTCCAAATACAATCATATTTGGAGGTCCTGGGTGTTGAACTTCAACATATAACTTCTTGGGGATGACAATTTATCCTGTGGCACTTCTCCATATGGCTCAAATGTATGTCATTCTTACATGCAAAATATGTTCACCCTATCCCAATAGTACCAAAAATATTAACCCTTTTTAGCATCAATCTTAGATTTAAAAAATCTCATCTAAATAATATCTAAGGCAAATATTGGTTGAGGCTTCAAAGCATGATTTTTCTTGAGGCAAAATTTCTCTTATATTGTGAACCTGTGAAATTAGATCACAAGTCATGTGATGGGATGCACATGGGATAGACATGCACATTCCAATAGAAAGGGGAAAAGAAAAAGGGGTGACATGTTAGGATGCCTCAACATATAATTTTTATGGTTAACTCAATCTATAATAGCCTTCTATCTGTAAAATGACATCACTATAAGACACCTAATTATTAGCATGACTATTTGGGACCATTTTCTTCCTTTGTGTCTCACTGTACCCTACTCAATATTTACCTCCACCACATCTCCTATTATAGTTCATTTAGTCTACTCAATCAATCACTATCTTACCTGTCAGCCTATACATCATTATACAAGTGCCCTTATAGAATACAGTGGTCCCCCTTTATCTGTCACAGGTATATGAAAATGCAGACAATATTAAATTCTACAGATACTATGTTTTGTTTTCCTCAATCTAATACCAAAATAGCTACTAAATGGCTAATGGGTCAGTAGTAGATACCATGTGGATGCCCTGGATGCATGTCAGCATAAGCTTTCATCATGCTTCTCAGAATAGCATATAATTTAAAACTTATAGATTTCTTACTTCTGGAATTTTCCAATTAATATTTTTGTTCTATTGTTGGCTATAGGTAACTAAAACTGCAGAAAACAAAACCTCTGGTAAGGAACGACTATTGTATGTTCTGTGAATGACTATTATATACATACAAACTCCATGAAAAGGGTAGTCTTTTTATTTCCATAGTATTGGGATTGAAATTATGATCTTTACACTGAGTTACAGTCAGTTAGTCCCCTTTGTTAGGCAGAGTCTTGCCAAGCTGCCTGGGCAGGGCTGAAACTTGTGATCCTCCTGCCTCAGTCACCTAGAGTGCTAGGATTATAAACATGCACCATGCCTGGTTTATATGTATCTATTGATTGATTGTTTCCATATACTTCAGAATCTTCAGATCCTAAAACAATGCTTTGTTTGTAACACCTGTTCTACAGTTATCTATTGGTTCTGAGTAAACACAAGTAAACACATAAACATTAAATGTATATAACATACATGTTTTAGATTCAGAGCTTCTCGGAGTCTCTGAACATGAAATTTTATTTCAAAGTGAGCCCTCAGGGACAACAATACTTCTCCTTCCCCTCAGTGGCCAGATACCAGCTGAGCAACCATCAGATGCCTCTGGGTCTCCCAGATGACTCATTGGAGAGCTTTCTTGGGAGGAGTGGGAGGAAATGATGGTTGACAAAAATAACCATAGGCACTTGAAGCAGCATCAAGCCTCTGTTTGTGGGAGAACAATGGAGGGAAAAGTGAAGGTTTCTCTTAGTAGGACAAAGTAGCTCCCCATCCTTCCAGCACCCTGGCTGTCATTGCTGATATATTCAGAGTGTTAGATGAAGTTAGCTGGCAACTTGGCAAGACTGCCTAACAAAGGGGGTGGGACGTTGATAAATGAAATAAAACAGCTATTGCTCTTAAATAGTTAGCTGCTAGTGTCAGATGTGAACATTCCTTATAAACTGCAAAGGAAACACAGAGGGGTGCTTAGTAAACATCATTAAGGGAGCAATTCTGTGCATCTGTGCTTTTGCTCATTGCAAAATGCTTTGCTTTCCCATACTTTATCTCATTTGGTGACCACATCCACCAGGACAGAAGGGCAATTTTGCAAAAGGAAAAGCTCAGAAAGAATCATCGACTTGCTTAGAGTATGATTCACAAAATGTAGTCCAGGGACTAACATCATCAACATTGTTTAGAGTGGGTTAGATATGTAAATTCTGGGCCTGAACCAGATCTATTGGGCCCTGGATCAGACTCTGGGGTGAAGCCCAGGAATCAGTCCTACAAGACTCCAGGTGATCCAAATGCATGCTTAACTTTGAGAACCATGGCATCAGAGGTGGTAAATTACAGACACTGGCTGAGGACCTGAAGATGTCCTTAGGTACTATCTATCCTTCACTGAGCTATTTGCACGTTAAAAACAACTGACAATTTCTTACTGAACAACCTATTGTAATTTTAATATACATTTTACTTTTGCTCCTACAGCAATTCATGAAGCTCTACATGGTCCAGTTCTGACTCTATCTCCACCTTTTCTTAACTTTGTACTCTTTTCCACACTAGCTTTTTTAAAAAACCTGTTTAGTACAGGAACTTCAGGGCCTCACTACACAGATTGGACTTGTAGTGATCCTTCTGTTTGCAGCCTCCAAAGCACTGGGATTACAGGTGTGTGCCACCACGCCCAGTCTTTCACTGGCTTTTTCTTTGTTTCTTCAATATGTCGTGCTTTTTCTACCCAAGACATTTATATGCCATTTCCTCTATCTGGAATGACATCCTTCCTACCTAGATTCTTTTCACTTTTTTTTTTTTCTTTTTCTTTGAGACAGAGTTTTGCTATGTGGCCCAGGTTGGCCTTGAACTCACTATGTAGTACAAGCTGGCCTCAAATAAGTAGGGATCTTTGTACTTTAGCCTCTTGCATGCTGGGATTACAGACATAAATCAGTCTTGCAAATGGCTTTTCTGTATCCTATTTCAATTCTTTTGGGCAAATAGCCAGAACTGGGATTGCTAGATCACACCTACTTTTGATATTTTTGAGGCATTCCATACTGTTTCCCATAGTAGCAACAGAATTTTACAATCCTATCCATGATGCATAAGGATTCTGATTTTTCAGCAGCCTTGCCAATAATTGTTAATTTTCTTCTTTCTTTTGATGGTAGACATACTAATGGGTACAAAATGATATCTCATTGTGGATTTTATTTGCATTTCTCCTATGATTAATGATTGTGAACCTCATTTTTTCTTTCTTTACATGGTGGGGCCTGAGCCATAGGTTTATACATGCTAAGCAAATGCCTTATCATTAAGCTACATCACTAGCTCTTAAAGTTTTTGTTTTAAGATTTGATACTGGATCATGCTAAGTTGCCAGGCTGGCCACAAACTGATGATCCTCCTACCTCAGCCATTCCAGTAGCTGGGATTACATGTACTCACCACCACACCAACCAAACCCTGAACTTCTTTTCATGTGTTTGTTTGCCACTTGTGTATCCTCACTGGGCATGGTGGTACACTCCTGCAATCCCAGCACTGGGAGGTTGAGACAGGAGGATCACTGGGAGTTCAAGACCAGCCTGAGGGATACAAAAGTGAGCACAAGGCTGGTCTGAATTGCACAGCTAATTCAAAAAAACAGATTGGGAAGGAGCCATGGGACCAGCAGCCAGTGGGGCCCAGCAGGCCCACTCTACCTTGGTGGGCCTACTGGGAAGAGAACTTCAGGACAGGCAGCTAGCAGGGCCCAGAAGTCCACTTGGGCTGGGCTCAGCTGGAAGGAGCTGAACACAACAACCAGACCCAAGCCAGGTCCTGCCAGTTGAGTTCAAATTCAGTACATCTAGAACCGATGAGCTGAGACCTACTGCTGGGCCCAGCTGAGCCCAGACTGAGGCCTAGACCTACAGGAGCATCCTAGTGGCACAGAGGTGGCAGCATGTAACTGGGGTAAGCGAATCTGCTTGGAAAACTCCAGGTGCATGAATGAGAGGTTCCCAGACAGAACTCAGGGGAACTAATTAAAATACAAGTTCCCAATTTAAGATCTGCTTTATTATACTGCTATAATATTTGCTCCTCTGGTCTAAGGCACAAACCCATTAGTTACAAAAGTTTGTCAATTTCTAAATTTCACTAGCTGTTATTAGTATTGATAATTGTACTACTATAAATAGGAAACCATATCTGCCTTAACCACCTGTTTTCCCTTGGGTATTAATATCAGGAGGTGCTTGGGTAATAACCTCACCAAAGCCCTATACTGAAGGATGGAGGACAGTGCCAAATGGAAATGAATATCTCACTCTCAATCAATAGAGAAGGCAAAATCTTGGGACACACACAAAACAAGAATCTCTGACACAGGAGAGATACTGAAAAGACAGACATTTTACAGAAAGGCTCTGACTGCAGTATACGGCTACCTACTATCAAGCTTTCACAAAAAGGTATCACAGAAATCAAAATAAAGAGTTCTCTCTGAAATAGAAAATGACAAAAAGAAGGAGCATTCTCAGGCCCTGAGTCTACCCAGAACAAACCTAGGAGACATCAGCACAGAAGAAATTGGAAGCCACACACCTAAAATCCCTGAAATAACAGCAACTGACATAAAGGAACAGCTGCAAAAAAGTATAGAGGAAGTCAGATCAGAAATAATCTCATAGGTAAAAAAAGAAATGATAACTATAATGAAAGAATTACTAAGTGTTTCTAAAGAAGACACTGATAAAAAATAGAGAAGAATAGAAAAATGATGGAAAATGTAAAGGAATAATATAGGAAAGAAATAGAATACATGAAGAGATACACAAGAAGTTAAGTTGGCAAAATCATTTGAATGAAAGTGGAGAAAGACCTCAGACCTTGAAGACACCATTGCAGCTAATGAAAAGGTAAGGAAAGATCTCTTAAAAACAACTAGGATCCAGGAACTAATTCAACAGCTGCAAGACAATGCAAATATGAACAACATGAGACTAATAGGCATCAATGAGAAAGAAGGAGGCAACACAAATGACATAAAAAGAATATGGGCAGAAGTAATAGCAGAATTCCACCCCAAATATGGGAAAACAATCTGACATTCAGGTAACTGAAGCATATAGAACTCAAAATAATATCAACCCAATTAAAACTCATTGAAAAATTCAAGAGGAAGAGATAACAGTCATAAATATGTGTGCACCAAATATGGGGACACTCAATTATATTAGACAAATTTTAAAGGACACGAAAAATCTAATAATTGATATCACAACCTTAACAGCAAACCTTAACGCCCCCTTATCTAAAAAAAGATAGGTCAAGCAGACAAAAAATTAGCAAAGAAGTAGGAAAACTGAACCAAAACTTTGAACAAGTGGACTTAGTGGACATATACACTGTTCTACCCAACAATATCTGAAAACACATTCTTTTCAGCTGCATATGTGACATTTTCTAAAATAGACTACATACTAGTCCATAGATCATGCTTAAGTTTATGCAAAAAAAGAAAAGAAATTATCCCATGCATATTATCTGACCTCAGTGCAATGAAACTGGAAATTAGTGAAAAAGAAACCACAAAAACCCCATAAACAAACAAACAAACAAACAAAAAACCCCCCCATAAACATAGGGAAATTAAATAACACCCTCCTCAGCAACCAAAGGGTTACAGATGAAATTAAACAAGAAATTGAAATACCAATATCTACAACCCAACAAAAATTCATACACAATTTACCAGAATCTGTGCGATGCAATGAAAACAGTTCTCAGAGGGAAATTTATAGTGGTGAACTCATACATTAGAAAAACAGTGAGAATAAATAAATACCCTAAAGATGGGAGGAAATTATAAAGATTGGAGCAGAAATTAATGCAATTACAAAGAATCAATGAATCCAAAAATGGAACCTGGAAGAATAAATAAAACCTGAAAGGTATAATAGATACAGTAAAATGGAAAGAAAGTGAACTTAAGGTTTAAACAATGAAGATGAGAGAAAGAAAAAAGATAGGAAAAAAGGAAGGAGGGAAAAACATGCAAGTATGTATGCAGCATGGCTGAGATGATTGTACTTATAATTTCTGTCAGCTTTTTTTTTTTTGAAAATAGCAGTTAATGTTTAGAATTTTCACCTTGACTAACTCTGTATTCTGATATTTGCAATCTAAGCAACTACATCGAGAACAGCAATGTGTAATACAAAACCCATGATTGGGCTGGCCAAATAGCTTAGCGGATTAAAGTGTCTGCAAGCAGAGGCTGGGGGTTCGATCCCTGGGCCTGCCGTGCTGGCCCTGTCCCGGGGCGCACTGAGATGGCAATCAAGACTGGGTATGATGACACTTGCCTATAATCCCAGCTCTTGGGAGGCTGTAAACAGGAGAATCAGTACGAGTCTGATCTAGTAGTGAGAGCCTGAACACCCTCTAGACCCTTCCCTAAAATACAGAAAGAAAAAACAAATACAAAACTCATGGTTGAATACCTCTCATCTTGGTCTTCCAAATGTGTACCATTTTTAATGTCTTATCAATTATTATACTCTTGTGGTGAACAGCTAACTGATGGTCAACTTCTTATACCCAGCTGTATTGGATTAGCATGGTGCTGGGTGTGGGAGTCCCACCTCAGCGTGGTTGCCAGCAGCATAAAGGCAGAACAGGAAAAGCTACGAAAATGTTGTTAGGAGTGTTGTTTGGTGAAGCTGTTGGAGACGTTGGAAGCTGCTAGTTCTCTTAGGGTGTTCTGCTGGAGAACCTTGTCATGCTGGCTTTCCCAGTGAACTTTGGAGAAACTTGGATCCTGATCTAAGCATTGATTCTTGGCTCTGGAGGGGAAGATGGTGCACTGCTCAGCCTCAAGAAGCTTGTCACATTGGCTTTCCTGATGGGAACTCTGCTCTCCTCACCACTGGAGGAGCTTGGGACCTCACTGTTGCTGAGGATGGCTGCAGTACTTTTGGGGGGAATTCTGGTGCTTTCCTTGAGTGTTGCCCCCTAACTCCAGTTCGGATCTCTCAGCTTCCTAGAACAGATCCTTCATCCCACTGCCTTAGACTTCTTAGCTTCCACCACTGACCTTTGGGCCTCTCCAGCATATAACAATGAAGCGGATTGCATGAGACTTTGTTGTGGGCTCTAGGCCTCCAGCTGGACTAGAGGGAAGCATTGTTATGAGCTCTGGGCCCTCAGCTGGAATCTTCAGGGTTTAGTGTATGGATAGATTTCCTACACTTGTAGTATGTGATTCTTGGGTGATTCATTATCAAATACTATTATAAAATGTGTTCTGTACTGCATTGTTCACCTTGCAAAAACCCCAAACCATAACAACTCCCTTTAAAATAAAACAAAAAAGACAAGGAAAACAAAATTAAGATTTCTTTCTTTCTTTTTTTGTTGGAACTGGGGTTTGAACTCAGGCCCTTGCGCTTGCCAGGGAAGCACTTATTCCACTAAGCCATCTCCCCGACCTCTGTAAATTAAGATTTCTTGAAAGCAAGTGTCAATATTCAATTATTTCTCCAATCTTGCATAACTATATCTGTTAATCTGAGCAACAGCTTTGACAAAAATAGATTATATGACAACCATTGTTTTTTAGCTATTCCTGTTTTGAAAATCTGTAACATACATATTGCTCTGTTACCATTTCTGTCTTTTTTTCTATGTGTTTTTGCTTCTATTTTTCTCTTTAAAATAAAATAAAAACAAAAACAAAACAAAACAAAAATAAACAAAACCCACCAAAAAATATATCCTCTCTGCACAAAGGTCTATTCAAGTCCTTTGATAATCTTTAAAGTAAGCTGGGTTTATTTTTGTGGCTACCTATTAAATTTCTATCTGGTTTTAGATTCCATCACTTACAAAGTACTATGTAGCATGTATTGCAGAAAGCTCTCAAACATATGATTTTATTTTATCCTTACAATAACCTTGAAATACAGGTACAACCAGACTTTGCATTACACAGATGAAACATGAAGGCCCAGACAAGCTAAATCTCTTGTCCAAGGTCCATTGCTGGTGAGAGGGTTAGGTAGGGCTATCTGATTTCCAGCCTTTACTCATAACCTTGGGGTTCACAGTGTCTCTTACCACCAGATAGTTGATGGGAGAGGGCAAAACAAATCATATGGATCTCTCCCTAAATTCCAGGGTGGTAGGAAGAGACCAGCCAGGATGTAAGAGCTTGGGTGTGCTAGTTCTCATCCCTGTTTCATGTAGCTGTGGAGCTATTTCTTTAAGTTTTATTATTTTTTTTCCAAGCAGAGGATATTAAATACAAGAGATTGCTTAACAGAAAGTGAGTAACCAGAGATTAGCTCCAGGGAGAAGCTAGCACTTTTAGGGCTTTGAGAACAAAAGGGAGAATTCAAGTTGCTGGAAGTGAGGAGTTGCGGGGGAAGGGGTGTAGGGTTGGGCTCCAACTCTTTTTTTTTTTT
>NW_004524643.1:863198-866532 GCF_000260255.1 Octodon degus
GAAATGCATTTTCCAGGGCACCTTGTTTTTGTTATTTTTTTTTAGGAGCACCTGTATTGTAACTATAGTGGTACATTAAAGTTGCAAATTGTCAAGGCCTTTCTTGATTTGGCCTGAAAAAAGACTCTGGATTTAGGTAAGGGTATCTGTATGTCTTGATGTCAGGGGAGAAAAGAATGGTTGCTGTATTTACTTTTATCTTGTGCTGCTTCTTGTCCTGATTACTGCAGTGCTTCATGACTGTCTGGTATGTGCTGGCCAGAGTGAGTTATCAAAGAAGTTTGGGTGCTGAGAATTTTAACCCTTTTGTTACCACACACTGCTGCCCTAACTGTACCCCAGGAAGTAAGCTGTTCCTCTTACTCTGGCAGGAGGCTCCATCTGCCAGAATCTGGGTCTATCTTCTCTCCAGGAGTCCAAACTACTGCTCAAATATTCCGGTTGGGAAACTCCAAACCAAAAATGTGGATACGAGACTCAGGGAGGGCTAATGATTTGCGGATGTCACTGTCCTGCCATCTAGTGGACGGATAAGAGGATTATGAAGCAGCTGGGAGAGAATGAATGGAGAACAACACGCATCTTCCTTGCTCTACGGTAAGGCATCGCTTAGGGACGCACATTCCCAGCTGTGTGAGCGGCCGAATCAGTTGTTAGAGAGCAATCTGCAGAAGTCTTGACACCTGTGGGGAGTGGCCTTGACTTTCTTAATGATCAACGTTAGATATCATTTGAAGCTGGACTTTGGAATGTCCTCCACCCCCTTCTCTATAGTCAACTGTGGTCCAAAAATATTCAAGGGGACAATCCCAGAAATAAATTATGCATCATCCTGAATATGATGATGGACCCTGGTGCCACCCTGCTTTGTCCTACCTAGGAAGTGAACTGTCTTGTCCCTTTGTCTCACGTATCCATACTGTGTACACTAGTAGCTGTCTCGTTTATCAGACTGACTGTCATGACATCTCACATAAGGGACAAGAATAGTGATGCTGGCAATCTTATTACAGTGTAGTGCTATAAATAGTTGTTCTATTTTATTATTAACTGTTGTAGTTTTGGGGGGTGTATAATACCCACATTTATTTTCATTTGTTAGGAATACTTTTTTTTTTTAATTTTATTTATTTATTTGTGTGTGTGTGTGTGGCCAGCTCAGCCCACCAGGGGGCGGGGCTGGCTGGCATGTGGTGCTGGGGGATTGAACCGCGGTCCCTGTGCTTTTCTAAGCTTGTTCTAAGTAGGTGCTTTAGACCACTGAGCCATCTTACTAGCCCCAGGAATACTTCTGATGAATTATTAGTTCTAATTTTATGAGTTTTATTATATTAAACAATGTATACTTAACAACAAAAATATCAATAATAATAATATTACATTTCTGATATGTAAAGTGTTTAGAATAAACATCAACATTTTCAACATTGGCTGTGTATTTGCTTACAAAAATCTAAAATAGAACTGCAGAAATAAGTTTCTGTGTCTTTTTATTTTTGTATCAGGGATTGAGCTCAGGCCCTCACATTGTGGAGCAGATGCGGTGCCACTGAGCTATACTCCTAGCCCTTATGTGAACAACAATGGAAATATAAGCAAAACTCTACCACACAGATAATCTTTGCTTCAGTTATCCCCGAGACAGTCTTCACACACGACAACAGCTCCATCCATACACGAGTCTCTCTCACATAACAGCATGTGTGCTTAGCTTTCCTTTCCTGTTTGGCAGGCCGTATTTGTCACCTCTCCTGTCTTTCTGTTTTCTCAGCAGCTTCTTCTAAAAAAGAAGGCTGGGATGGGGAAGGGAAAAGAGGAGTGCTGCCACCTCTCTGACAGGGTGACCTGTAAGACTGCAGGAAGTTAAGCTAGGCAGCTGGACTCATAGTGATCCTCCTCCCTCAGCCTCCCCGATGCTGAGATTACAGACATGGCTTCCCAGATTCTGTGGCTGGCTCAGCCTGCCCTGTGGGCAGGGCTGGTGCAGCATGTGGAGCCGGGAATTGAACCAGGGTCCCTATGCTTGCCTAAGCTTGCCTAAACAGGCGCTTTAGTCCTCTGAGCTATCTCGCCGGCCCCTTCCCTGTCTTCTTTGGTAGGACATACTTGACATCTTGTTGGCCTTCCTGTTTTCTTCAGTGGCTTCTCTGATGTTTCATTCTCTGTTCACCAGTCTGCCCCAGAATTATTTTGCATGATTCTTTGGGCAGATACATATTGTTCTTCCTCTGTTGTAAGTGATCATTTATCAACTCCAGTCCCAATCCTCTAAGGAAATGTCTCCATATTTTGTGCTTGTCATTTTCTTTGTAGACTATGAAACTGTTTATGCCTGACATGTTTACAATCAAGTGAAACACCACCACTGGCCAACATCTTGTGTTTTGAGTGACATCAGAGTTGCCACATAGTTATGCTAATCTCTTACTATGCCTGATTTATAAATTAAGCCTTGTTATAGGTATATATGTATAAAAGCAGTATATACAGGGGTTAGTACTGTCCTCCATTTCAAATATCCACTAGGGGTCTTAGAACTCATCATCATCAGATAAAGGGGAATAATTGTACTCAGAAATCACCAGGGCTTGCTAATTTATGGTGATGTGTTACAAATGAGGTAGATAGTAAAGATTCACTCTGGAGATGTACTTCTTCCTGATTCTATGTAGCTTGTGAAATATGTAGCTATGGAAACACAAGGTTGTGCTGAGAACTCTGGACATTCTGAGGATGGCCACAGAACTGCTCCACTGATTCCACATATTGGGAATTATATTCCTGGAATTGGAGCAATAAGAGGGCTTTTATGATAGCCAGAAATGTGGGCAGGCAAAAGAGCTCAGGTTTCCCCAGGGCTTAGCTCCCATAATAAATAATGATGATAATATAGCAACAATGACAGCTAATCATCAGTCAGGAAAGGCTCAGGTTTTACCCAGCTGGACACCAGTCAAGTAGATAAAGTCAGGTTTTATTCAACAATATTGTTGCACTAGGGAAGAGGTTACAGCAGCAACTTCTGTCCAACAAAAGGTTGAAAATGCTTTAAGTACACGGTGTGCTACAGGAAAGGCATTGAACATGTAAGAGGGTTGGTCCCTGCGACCTGGCCTCCAGGGTTAGCTGACTAGTGCTTATCTGGAGGAGAAACAGACTTTCCTATATTTATGATGGGGCAGTGGCACAGATTGGGAAGCCTGGAGTAAGACAGTAAGATGCCCAGACTTAGACCCTCAGTCTCCTGTGGAGATAAGAGAGAGAGGGAGAGGGAAAGGGAGAGGGAGAGGGGGAGGGAGGGAGAGAGAGAGAGAGAGAGAGAGAGAGAGAGAGA
>NW_004524643.1:867327-867911 GCF_000260255.1 Octodon degus
TCTGTCTCTCTGTCTCTCTCTGTCTCTCTGTCTCTCTCTCTGCCTCTCTCTGTCTCTGTGTGTGTCTGTCTCTTTGTCTCTGTCTCTCTATCTCTCTCTGCCTTTCTCTCTGTCTCTCTCTGTCTCTCTCTCTCTTGTACTTGGATTGAACCCAAGGGCTTCACAGTGATTATCTCCAGCACTTTAAAAAATTATTTCTATTTTTGAGGTGGTATCTTTCTAAGTTATAAAATTATTCAGGCTGGGTCAAAATTTGCAAGTCCCCCAGAGTGCTGGAATTATTGGTGTGTATACCACACCCAGCTAGGAAGATGTTTTAATGGGAGGCAGGTTCATCCTGGAGTCAGGGCCAAATGATGCTGGAAGCCACACTAGATTTTGGTCTCACTAAACACTGAGTTCTACAGAGAATCATTTTGTGAGAAGAATTCTTTACTTCTCAATTTCTTATCTATTATTTTTCTATTTTCTTTAAAATAAAAAAAGGATTCTGCACTTCTTAAAACTAGACACTGGGAAAGGTCAATAGTGAGGTCAGCTGGGGCTTGTCTTTTGGGGTATATATCTAGAAATGGAATTACTGG
>NW_004524643.1:868262-869522 GCF_000260255.1 Octodon degus
ATTTTAATATCATTACCAATACATATCATATAATGCACAAACTATGATTGATACATAACAACTTTGCTTCCAGTAATGAGACAACCTAAGAGTAGGATAAACATATAACATAAAAATTGATTACCAAGTTACCGTAAGTAGACAAGGATAAAATCCGCTTAATACAAGTCATTCGTTCAAAGTAAATATTCAAGACTGTAAACAAAAACAGTACTAGTTGGATGTAACATATTCTTTTCCAAACTGAGGAACTAAATAATATTTTAGAATTCTGAGATGATGCCAGTGTACCTGTACTCTAGAGATACAGGCATATTCTTCAGCTCATTGATTCTTACCTAATATTGCTACCTAACATATTGGGTACACAGAACATCAATAGTGATTCGCTGTGATAAGGATTCTTACCCAGAAGACCTTCAGTATTTTGGGGGTGGGGAGTGGCACACACCAATGCTTGCAATGCTACCCTATTAGGCTAGTATTTCTTTTAAGGATGTATACAGGAATTAAAATAATACTAAGACTTTGTCTTACACCAGAAAGAATGGCCACCATCAAAGAATCAAATAACAAATGCTGGGGTGACTGTGGTGAAAAAAGAACTCTTCTATAATGTTAGTGGGAAGGTAAACTAGTATAACCATTATGGAAGCCAGTATGGAAAGTTCTCAAAGAACTAAGGGTAGAAATTCCATGGGAGCCAGCTATTCCCCTTGTAGGTAACTTCCTAAAAGAGCTAAAGGCATCATATTATAGTGATATATGCATACCAGTGCTTATAGCCACACAATTTATAACAGCTAGATCCTGGAAGCAGTCTATATATCAACAGATGAACAGATAGAAATGTGGTATCTATACATAATGGAATACTACTCAGCTCTAAAGGAAGATAAATTGAAGACATATGTTGGAAAATATAATCAAGTGAAATAAATCAGAATAGTAAGCTTAAATACCACATCATATCTGTCATGTGAAAAGAGAAAAGCATAAATAAAGAGCAAACAAAAACATTGATAAAAGGAAACAGGGAAATACATCTTTTGCAAATAGGAAGGGATCCTAGAATGAGGAGGGGTATAAAGGGAGGAAGGGAGAGGAAGAAGTAAGAAGATTTAGGATGTGTAACATACATGTACCAAATATGCACAATAAATGTAAACATTATATATTATACATGAACTAAAGATAATAATTAAAATGGTGGAAAGGGATCTAGAGACAGTGGGAGGTGGAAGGGGAATAAAAAAATAA
>NW_004524643.1:869622-871716 GCF_000260255.1 Octodon degus
CTCCACAGTATTTTTATACTTTTAGTTGTGTCTGTCAGCTTTCCAGTGCTGTGACAAAAACCCTGAGGATTACAGACACAGTGGTGCGTACCTGCAATCCCAGCACTCGGGAAGCTGAGGCACAAGGACAGTTGAGAGTTTGAGGCCAGCCTGGGCTACAAAGTGAGCTCAAGGCCAGTGTGAACTGCATAGCAATACCCTGTATCAAAAAGACACACACACAAACAAACAAAAAAAACCCCAAGGAAATAAACTTATAAGGAGGAAAGGCTTATTTGGGCTCCTGGGTTCAGAGGTATCAGCCTATAGCTGATTGGCTGTGCTGGTTTTAGGTCTGTGATGAGGGCATCGTCATGGGGAGGTTGTGGTAGATTAAATCTGGTCATCTCATGGCAGCTGAGAAGTGAAGAGGTAAAGGAAGGGACAGTGGTCCCACTGTCTCTTCCAAGGGCATTCCTCTGGTGACCTAATTTCTCCCACTGAGCTTTACTTCTTTAAAGCTTCACCACCTCTCAGTAGTGCCACAAGCTGGCTATGATGCCTTGAACATATGAGCCCTTGGGGGACATTGCAGATCCTAAATATTATTCATTCTAATTAGCATAATGTCATTAAGATTCATCCAAGTTGGAGTATGTGCCAGACTGTTCTTTATTTTTACAGTTGAATAATGTTTCATTGTGTATGCACACATCTTGTTTACCTACTCAACCTTTGATGGATCCTTGGGTTGCTTCCTCTCTTTGGATATTGTAAGTGACATTTCTGTGAAATGAATGTGCTAGTATCCATTTATCTGCTTTCTGTTGTTTGGGGCATATATCCAGAAGGTGAATTGCTGGACCATATGGTAATTCTATTTTCAATTTTTTGACGAACTGCCATACTTTTCCAGACTAACATTCTACACATTCTGTTTCACTTAATGCTTATGATAATTCTAAGAGAAGAGATGTCTTGGTCAGCTTTCCATTGCTGGGACAAAATACCTGACAAAATAACTTAAAGGGGTAAAGGGTTTTGTTTGTTTGTTTGTATTATGGTTTCAGAGCATTAAATCCATGTTTAGCTGGCTCCAAAGTAGAAACATCATGGTGGGAAAGCATGTGCAAAGAAAGTGGCCCAACTTATGGCATTCAAACACCAGGGAGCAGGGGACAACTCCAGGGAGGGAGTCCAGAGACCAGATATGGTACCCAAGGTCTTACCCCATGACACATCCAGATACATCCAGAAATGAACTTCACTATTCTAGGCCTCTCTCATGCCAATCAAACTGACAGTCAAGATTAATCATCAAGACAATAATTATTACTCTTTTCTCCATGGATGAGGAAATTAAATCAGAGGGAATTAATTTGTCCACAATCAGAGAGCCAACTAGTGACAGAAGAAAAACAAAATCAAAACCACAAGATTTTATTTTATTTTTATTTTTTTGTATTTTTAGGGAAGGGTCTACAGGGTGTTCAGGGTCTTGCTACTAGATCGGACTCATAGTGATCCACATATTTACAGCCTCCCAACAGCTGGGCCTACAGGCGCGCGCCACCACACCCAATCTCAATCGCTGTCTCAGCACCACAGCAGGCTTGGGGAGCAAACCCCCAACCCCTGTGCCTGCTCCAGGTGCTTTAATCTGCTGAGCTATTTGGCAGACCCTTAAAACCACAAGGTGTTAGATATATGCTTTTTCTCAAAATAGCTGGAAATTGAAGTTATTTGCATTAAAAAAATTGGGAGGAGATGAGAGGGAATGAGAAAGAAGAGGAAATACATTGAAGGTGAACCAATTTTTTTTTAAATAATGGACTGACTTTTCAAGTATATTTATCCCATACACAGGTGGGAAAGAGAAAAGTAGAAGTTGGAAGAAGTCAGAGAGCTAGAACCCCAAACTGGCAGTTGTCTGGAAGAGAATGACTGAAGATGGAAAAGAGCTGAGGTTGGAAAGGAAATCCTTCGCAAGTTTTTGAGAGATGAGACGGGGAAGAACAGCTGTACAGACACAATAAGTGGGGTGAGGACCAGTCTCCACAGTGACCGGAAGCAGGCATGTCAGAAAGGGAAGGAGAGAGTCTACTTCTAGTGATT
>NW_004524643.1:871977-873026 GCF_000260255.1 Octodon degus
AAGGTCTTGCTAAATTTCACAGGCTGCTTTGAATTGGCAGTCTGAGGGAGACTTCGGTTTTATTTTCTCTTACTGTTTTTTCTTCTCCTTTTTAAGGACTGAATGTTGGTATACAATGTAGTGGGCTTCATTCTGGCAGACTGATAATGTGTATAACATATAACACACTTTGATCATTTTCACCCCCCCATCACCACTACCCTGTTCTCCCCTTAGTTTCACAGTTCTGAGTGGGTCTCAGGGCATGCACTACATTTGGGCAGCCTCCCCTATTACTTTCACAGGGAGACTTTATTAATGAATAGTGAAGGGTGGATAGCTGAATGCTAGCAATAGGTTGTAAGGCTGGTTGAAAACTGAATTCCTTCCTTTACCAAAATGAAAGTGAAAAAAAGTTAATAATTTTATACTTCCAATAATACATTATTCTCTTCTCTGAAGTTTCATACTACATGGTTTCAATTACCTGAGATTTTTTTAATGGAAAAATTCCAGAAACAAACAAGTCATGCATTTTAAATGATAAACTGAGTAGTGTGATGAATCTTGTGCTGTCTTGCTGTGTCCTGGCCAGGATGTGAATCATCCTTTTGTCCAGTGTGTCCACACTACATGCTACCAGTCACCTTCCGCTGTCATGATTTTGTAGTGCTTTTATTCAAGTAACTCTTATTTACTTAATGATGGCCCCAAAGTATAAGAGTAGAGACACTGACAATTTGGATACATCAGAGAGAAGATGTAAAGTGCTTCCTTTAAGTGGAAAGGTGAAAGTACGATAAGATCTTTAGAGAGAAGGAGGAAAAGAGGAAGACAGAGAGAGCAAGAGAGAAAATTACCATCATTTTAATTATAATATATTGTTATAATTATTCTATTTTATTATTAGTTGTTAATCTCTGTGTATGCCTTCTTTATGAATAAAACTTTATCATAGGCATGTATATGTAGGAAAAAGTAGAGTATATATAGGGGTTAATATTACCTTCATGGTTTCAGGCATCTAGTGGGCATCTTGGGATATATCCTCTGTGGACTGAAGGGGATTA
>NW_004524643.1:873126-874279 GCF_000260255.1 Octodon degus
TCCATGTGACTCTCCTTAGGCACACTCTACATCATCTATCACTTTTCTCTTTGGCCCCATAATCTCCTTCATCAGAAATTTTGGGACACACTGAGTTACATGACGTTACAGTACAAGTTCTCATATGTCCTGAGTCTTAAGTGACCTTGGAAGGCTAGGGCCAAAATGTTGGTTTTCCTTGCGGGCCTCTTTTTTCTCTAATTTTGGTCTGCAAACTTAGGTTGCTAACGCTCCAGAAGACAAACTTATTGTTATTACCATACAACCTAGGCTGTTAAGCTTAACCTCACTATCTGTCTGAATATCAAATACCTTGGGCATAACATGGAACAGGTATTTTTCATCAAGTATTGATATGTTGAACTTTAAGTCCATGCAGAATATGATGAAAAAACATTTAAAAAATTAAAATATATTTAAAAAAATAGGCATAAAGAATTGTATCATTCTTATGTTTACACATAAGTCCAGAAATCTAACCATATACAACCTTGAAGCAGGACGGTCCCGCAACATTCCTTTTCCTGTCTCCTGCCTTCATTTACCACCCCCTTCTTTTTGAACAACCATCTACCCAAGAGACAGCACAGCAGCAACTGGCATGTCATGACAAGCGGCCTGTATTCAGAAGACCAGAATGACAGGAACTCCAAGCATGAACCTACTATTATAAATTGCCATCTGCAGTGCAGTTGCTTAGTTCACAGATGTCTGTATATATAGTTAGGGTGAGAATCATTCCACTTAATTGCTAGATTCAAAAATCTTCTGAAGGTTCTCAGGATCATTGCCTTACCCATCTTCTACATATAACTGTATGGCTTGCCTCTGTCATGTTTCCTAGCTCTTCTTCTTGCTCTTTTTTCATTGTCTAGTCCTCAAGTTCTTGCTATCCTTTTAGTTGCATTATACTTTTCTATTTATATTTCTCCTTTTGAGTTCTTATACTAGTGAAGCTATATGATATTTACACATGTGTGTCTGGTTTATTTCACTTATGAGTATATCTTCAAATGGCATCCACTTCAATATAAAGGCTTTGAGTTTATCATTCTTTATAGCTGAGTAATACTCCATTGTGTAAAAATACCACATCTTTCTCAACCATTCCTTGGGTGATGGACATCTTGGTTGTTTCCAAGATTTGGCTATC
>NW_004524643.1:898671-933509 GCF_000260255.1 Octodon degus
TATTGACTCCTTCTTTCTTATTGATACCTATTAGTCTCACATTGTTCATCTTTGCATCATCTTGCAAGTGATGAATTATTTTTTCCTGCATCCTAGTTGTTTTTAAGAGATCCTTTCTTACCTTTACACTAGCTGCACCAGCATCTTCAAGATCTGAAACTCTTTCTTCCCTTTTACTTAAACGGTTTTGCAAGCTTGTGACTGAGATTTTAAGTTCCTCTATATCTCTTTGACTCTGCTTCATGCGCTCTATTTCATTCCTGTATTGCTCATTCAAGGAATCCATCATTTTTCTAATCTCCTCTATTTTTTTAATCAATGCCTTCTTTAGAAGTAGTTGTTAATTCTTTTACTGCAGTGTTTTCTTCAGATTGGGTTTCCTCCCTATGTTTCTTTAGTTGATTCTTTACTTCAGGTGGTATGAGTTCTGAAAATTCTTTTATTTCAGAAATGAATTCTGAATTGGAGTTCCTCTATAACTTTCTCCTGTTGCTTATTTACTTTCAACGCTATTAATTAATACATTTGAGCTGAGCTAGTAGAAAAGAATTCAGCTCTGAGTTCCTCTATAACTTTCTGCTGTTGCTTATTTAGTATCAATGCTATTAATTCATACATTTCAGCTGAGCTAGTGTCCTCTGCACTTGTTCTGGGTGGGCATTGGGTTTCCTCCATATGTTTCTGTAATTGATTCTTTACTGCAGATGCTATTAATCCAGGGGTTTCTTTTTTCATTTCCAATCTGAGTTCCTCTATACCTTTCTGCAGTTGTTTCTTTATTTCAGAAGCCATTGATTCATTGATTTCAGCTGTGTGATTCCCAATTTTTCTGTGTTAGTGTCCTCTGCACTTGTTATGAGTGGGCTTATGTCTGAGATTGCATTTTTCTCCTTCTCATTGTCATTTTGTGTAGCACTGTCTTCTGACCTTTGTTGTAGATCTTCATTGTAGTTATAACCTTAGTACATACTGAAGTTTAGGTGCAGATCTACAAAGTTCGGATTTATCCAGCTGTGCCTGGCTTGGATCTGGCTGCTGTGCTCAGCTCCTTCCTGCTGCTGCCCTTGAGGGTGAACCTGTTGTGCCCCTGTGGCAAGATTTTCTGCTCCTGGACTAGCTGGGTGGTTCTGTCCTCTACATTCTCTGCAGGGATTGCAGCTGCCGGATTTCATCCCAGGCTTGTAGTCCAGGCCTGAGCTGAGTCTGGAGAGGACAAGGTGGAGTAGCGGGGAGAGGAAGCTCTCCCACACACTCACCGGGCCTGGGGTAGGGTTGGATCTGGGTGTCCCCAGAATGCGGCCAAAATTCTCACTTGGTGATGGGATGGGGGAGGTGCTGCAGAGTGGTGGTGGTGGGGGTCCCAAGGGGGTGGAAGAGGGTCTCACCCACGCTGCACCTGGGCTTGGACCGGCAGTTCCCGCCAGTGCAGGGTAGCAGGAAGCTCTCCCACACACTCATCCCCATCTTTTATCTTCTCTCATGTTTATTGAAACCTTTTATTTACATTTATTATGTGGTTATTCAAAATAGCCAAGATATGGAGCTGTCTCAGTTACTCTTTTCTCATTGCTGGGACAAATATACAACACCCATATTGAAGGAAGGAAAGTTTTATGTAGCTCAGAGCTAGTGGAGGTTTCTCCAAAGCAGAGTGGCACATGGCAGAGAGCAGCCTTTCATGGTGGTGGCAAAAAGAAAGAGCAAATGAGAGAATAATAACTAATATAGAATTTGGTTCCAGAGAAGTTGGGTTATTGCAGTGACTAAGCCTGACCATGTGGATGACAAGCCTTTGGGAATGGTTTATGGAAAGAGATAGGAAGGGCTTGGAGATGTTGCCTACAAGAGAAGCACTGGCACAGGTTTGACTGTTGTGTATGGGAGATTCTGGGAGTACAACTTTCTGGGAGAAATTCTGGTTAGAGCTCAGTAGACCAGAATGCTGATAGAAATCCTGCCTGTAAGGACCAGTCTGGGAAGTTTCTGCTGGGAAGAAGGACTGCATTGGTTGTTGGACTCTATACAATGTATGTTTTGGCTTGGCAGGAAGTTTGTCTGCATTTTGCTCATGTCCAGAGATTTTGCCTGAGACTGCTTAATCTTGTAAATGAAATTTCGAGACAGTTGAATATTGAAGCAGTGGCATGGCTATTATGGGGTATTTCCGGCAGATATATGTCGAGAATCAAGAGCAAACAGCCCAGCCATATGATTCAAATTGTTGTGCATTCGGCCAGAAAGGAAGTGACAATAAAGCTGGCCTGCAATGATAGAGCTGAGGGGATCTCCATTGCCAAGAAAGAACAAGAGATGGAAAAGATAGACTGAGGGCATCACAGGAGGCATGTCTCTGCCCTTTGCAGCCTCAGAATGCAAGGGTGAGGTATTTTGCTTCGGAGAGAAAACTGAAAAGCACCATGTTCCACAATGGCACCAGCACAGAGAATTTGTTACTCAGAATCAGGGTCAGAGTGCTCAGAGATCCAGGCATTCGATCCCTAAAGCCCAGAGAGAAGAAAGCCTGGCTACTGCTCCAGCTGTCAGCAGACCTTGGCATCATCCATGTGGTGTTGGTTTTGGGCACTCGCAGAATGCAGGAGTTCTGAGGTTAGAAAGGCTTCCACCTAGATTTCATAAGAAGGCCTTGGAGGCCAGGCAGTGTGCCCCTGAGAGGGCAGTGTGTATAGCTGTGAATGAGAAGCTTGTGGAGTGGAAAACCCAGAAATTTGAAAAATCCAGGCAAGTGGATCATGAAACAAAAGCTGCAAGAAGGGAGCATTATAGGCTGAAGAAAGAAGCCATAGGAGGTACCACCAAAAGGGCCATAGGGTGGAACCATGTAAGGCCTTTGGAGCTCACAACTCATCACAGATTGCTTTGGATGTTCCACATGAAATTATAGGACTTAATGTTCACCTTTCTGGATTTTGGGCTCGCTCTGGTCCCAATGTTTGGTATCTGCTGTGTATATTTTTGGAATGGTCATATTTATCTTGTGCCATTGAATGTTGGATGCATTTAACTTTTCATTTGTACAGGGGCTCATAGCTAAGAGTTTGCCTTAGATCTCTGAGAAGACTTGGGGCTTGGACTTTTCAGCAATGCTGAAACTTACTTTGGCAACTCTTAAAGTTGTACTAAAATGATTTTTTCATAAAGGGACATACATGACTTTTTGGGGGGTCAGGGGCAGAATGTTATGGTTTGTGTCCGGTTGTCCCCCCAAAGCCTCATGTAAGTCATGGGGTGGACTTTTAGAATTTGTGATTATTTCATGGTACACTGGCATTATGGGTGTGAGTGCTGCTGGGATTATGGGTGTGAGTGCTACCCAGCCTGGGGCAGATAGCCTGAATGCAACGTAAGGTAGACAGACTTGCTATCTACAGCTGTTGCTGCTGCTACTATTATTTGTTCTCTGCTCTTTGCTGCTGTCATGAATGGTTGCTTTCCACCATGTGCCTTTCTGCCTTGAATCCAGCAGAGTATGGACTGAAACCTCCACAAACTATGAGCTACATAAACCTTTCCTTCTTTCATTTTGGGTGTTGGGTATTTGTCCCAGCAACAAGAGAAGAATAACTGGCACAGGAGCCAACCTGTCTGCTGAAGAATGAATAGTTACTGAAAATGTGGTGCATATACACAGTGAATATGGTGCAGCCATAAAAAATGAAAATCTCTGATGTCTCAATATGGATGGAACTGGAGGACATTTGTGTTAAACCAAATGAATCAGGTACAGAAAAATAAATACTATGCCATGTGCTATCACTTATACATGAAAGCTAAAACATTGATCTTAAAGAAGCAGAGAGAATATTAGTTGCCAGAGCCCAGGAAGGATGTGGCACAGAAAACGATGGAGAAAGACAGGATGATGAATACAGGGGTTGGGGGATAGGAGGAACCACTTCTAATGTTCTATACCACAGTAAGATAACTATGCCTGGCAAGAATTAGTTGAACATTTTAAAATAGGCAGTGAAGAAGATTTTGAATCAAATAAATAATATACATCTAGTTGGTGGGCATTAGCAAATCACCTTGGTTGGATTATTATTTATTATATATATTATTAATATGTCACACTGTATCCAAAAAGTGTTCAATTAAAAATAAAGATAAAATAAATAAAATGTATCTCTTGTAAGTAGTCTGGTAGTCTTTGACTTTGATTTGAAAATTATTTCATTTATAGTTAGCTGTAAGTATATTTAGATTTAAATCTACCTTCTTACTATTTGTTTTCTACTTATGCCACTTAAGTTCTTGCCTCTTTTTGGGGACCTCCAAATATCAATAATTAAAAGACTAATTGAATACAAGACAGTATATCCAACTGTAAAACAATACACACAAGTTTAAAAATAATCCTTAGGATATACTTTTAAATGTAATCTTTAGGATATATTTTGTTGTGACAAAACCAAGATAGATAGATATGTATACAGTATGGTACACTTTAGGAAAGAGCAGAGGTAATATAAATATGTGTATTTTTATGTTTAAAAATGGGGGAATAAACCACAAAACTAAAAAACAGTTAACTACTCTAGGAAGGAAACTGGGTGTAGGGTATAGGAAGAAGTTAGATTTCTGTGAATTTAATTTATTTGCATTTTGATAGTATAAATCATTACTTAGAATGTTTAAAATTTGAAATGAAAATGAAACAAATGAATTTGTGTATTCATGGCGTTATGACAAGTCACAAATTTGATGACTTACAACAGGGATTTATTCCCTCACTTTCTTGGGGGCCAGAAGTCAGAAGTCATTTTCATGGGTCCACCCCAAGATGTTGTCAGGTCAAGCTCACACTAGTGATTCCAGGATGAAATCTGGATCCTTGCTTCTTTCAACTTCTGGTGGCTGGTATTCCTTGCTTTATAATTGTGTCACTTCAGCTTGGGCCTCAGTGGTGATACCACGTTGTCCCTTGTTAATTTCCTCTGTCTCTCCCTTATAAAGCATTTGGATTTTGTTTAGTGTCTCCCCTAGATAATCTCGGATAATCTCATAGAAAGTTCTTAATTATTTATACTCCCAAAATCCATTTGCCCTATAAATAATACCCACAGGTTCTTGGAATTAGGACCTGACTGTCTTTGGAAGCCCTTATTTATCTGTCATACTGTGATGAGTGGTGAACTTTAAAACATATTGGTTTGTCTGGACATCACTAGCAGGGTATATGCTAAGGACCTAAATAATTTTTAAAAGTTTTCTTTGGAAAAAAATGTTCTTCTTGTTGTGGGACTTTAAGAAACTATTTCTTGAAAGTGTAAATCAATAATTGTGTTGCTATAATTAACAACTTGTGTTTCAACCTTGCAGAATAGAGATACAAATGTAAAATTGATGCGGGTAGTCAATAGTTTCCTGAATTTGAATTGAAAGTATCAGTCTGAACTCTAGCTCTATTTTAGAAAAGTTCTTAAAACACCACTATTCAATATAAACTTCTCAATTGTATTCTCTAAATACAGTACCAGTTCCCACTAAAAGGCCTTTTGAAGATATGGTTAAATCTAGGCCCAGGTTAGCAGGTGTGCAAAAGAAACCCACCATAGCTGATCACTTTAGAGAAAAAAAAGGAGTGTAGTTTAGTGGTTGCGTGCCCCTGGGTTCAATCCCCAGTACTAATGCAAAACAAAAACAAAATAAAAAATGAAAACAAAAAAACCTTAACTGATCAAGCAAAAACAAAAACCCTACAGAGAGTATCAAAGACAACCAGGATTAGGCTAAAGGACTCAAGAACCAACTCTATTTTTAATTTTTTTGGTCTTTTTCAGACAGGGTCTTACTACACAATTCAGGCTGACTTTGAACTCATTTTATATCTTACGTTGGCCTCAAACATGCCTCAGCCTCTTGAATGCTGGGATTAGAGGCATTGCACCACAATACCTGGCCAGCAACCAACTTTAAAAACTGCTAGAAAGCAATCTGAGCATCAGCAAAAATAATCTGAACCCAAGACATTTCCATGAGCTCATAATGATACTTAAAAAACAAATAGCTGAATAAACAAAAACCTACATCATTGGTCTGTTTTGAAGTCCTAGCAGCTAATTTTTTTGAGAGCTGTTAAATGAAAGAACAAATTGATAAGCCAAGCATTTATCATTTTCCTACATAAAGTGTACACTAAGTAGACTGTTAATTGATAAGGGGAAGTTTGTCTTTATAGAAATAATCCTATAAATGAAGGAATGAAAAGCTTATGCACTATTTTTCAACACCTGATTAACGAATTAATGGACCTAAGTAATGCTCATCAATGGTTGCCTGAGCTACGAAAAAGAAATCTAGACACAGTATTTTGTGTCTTCTGATACAGCGCAAACGTTCTGTGCAGTATTTTTGCCAAAAAGATCGAATCTGAATTGAATCAAGCCTCTTGTACTAACAATCAGTTAAAAGCAAAATACATGGAGGCAAAAATGTATATAAATTATCCCCCTAGCTAATTACTAATGCGTGAATTGTGGGAAGACAACAATCAATCAAAAGCCAGCCTAAGCCTTCCAAAACTTATTTATTTATTTTTATTTTTATTTTTTAACATATTTAGTACAGGGTCTAGAGGGTCTTACTATGTAGATCAGACTGGTGGTGATTCTCCTGTTTTCACCTCCCAAGTGCAAGTGCTCTGGCCATTGTGCTCTGCCTAAGCAGGTGCTTTAGTCTGCTGAGCTATCTGGCCAGTCCTTTCCAAAACATAAAAAAATCGAGAAAGGTCAGGAGAATTTGTGGGTTGAGAAAAGGCATGTGACATCCATTACAAATGTGGAACTTTGGATCCAACTTAGTTCAAATAATGTGGGAGGGAAAGCAAAAACTTGACATTATGCAGGAACATTTATACTTAGTATACTTAATAGTACTAAGTAATTAACTTTAGAAGATGTAATGCGGAAGTCATATTTAGCCTCTATCTTCAGAAACTTATACTGAAATATCTATAGATGAAATCAGATGAAGCTGATATGTGCTTCAAAATAAAGATGAATGGTCCTAAGCTCCTGGATCACTCAGGAACTTAAGACCATTCTGGAGAAGGTAGCAAGACTTGTCTCAAAAATTAAACAATAATAAGTAGGGCAGGGGTTTGCCAGTTGTGGAGCTGCAGCAGCAATAGATTGGAAAGGAGATAAAACTTTGAGGTACAGACAGGTTCATTTAGATACCAACCAGAAGTCTCCTGCCATCTTCTGGGCTGGGGATTGTGGCAAAAATGATGGCAGCTGCTATCAAGCAGGCCACTGTGGTTATTTAGAGAAACCTCATTAACAAGTTCTTCAGTCTCTTGAGTGGAAAAGTAACTCAGCTGACACATGAGTGTGCATCTAGGATGGTGTGTCAACCTTCCTTCCATTCCCATTCACTCCCAATTTCTCCCTTAAAGTGAGAGGGCTGCTGTGTCTGGGGGTGTGCACGGCACTGCCGCTCTGCTGGGATGTGCAGCCAACCGAGATCACAAACTCAGCCTCAGTAATGAATTAAAAGAATGGCATTTAAATGAGAGCACACTATGTTTCTAAAAGGGAAAAACAAAAAACAAAACAACCCCCCAACAACAAAAGACAGAATGCTGCCCTGTGAGAGGTGAGGGCATTTGTTCTCAGCTTTCTTTTTCAGGTGTTTTTTTTTTTTTTTTGTACCAGGGATTGGACTCAGGACCCTGCACTTGCCAGGCAAGTGGTTATTCTACTGAACGATCTCCCTGGGCCCATCTTTTTCAGATTTTAATGATCCTCCCTCCTAGGTCAGTGCCTGGAATTTGTTGTGACCTGATTGACTCTTTGGACTGTCATAGATAGATCCCAGGTGCCATCACCTACATGAACATTCCTAGTGGGCTTTTATCATCTCCTTGCCCACTTGTCCTTGTCAAGGCCTTATCTCTGAGATTTATAGCTTGGTTAGGAAGAGCCTTACATACAACGTCACTTGGAGTTAGTCATTAAGTAAGGGGATGTGTGTACTTAGTGCAGTATCATAGTGACCCTAGAGTAAATACACACACACACACACACACACACACACACACACACACAATCTCCTTTTAGATAGCCCCTCCTCCTTTGTCTCCTTTGCATTTTATTGGAGGTGAGGGAGGGCTGGCTATTTTGGTTAGTGCCTCTGGGTACCTCTGTGCTCTGCTTATCTACACTCCCTCCTCCTCTTTTTTTTTCCTCTTTGTCTTCATTGCTCCCTCCAGTAAAGTTTTAATCTAGTCAGAATTTGCTAAAAAAAAAATCCAATGAGTTCCTTATTCTACTTATCTCTTTCATTTAACTTTGTAATCAGCATAAAATAAACCAAACCACTTCTACCATACCATGCTCACCAGGGCTAGCATGCCTGGCCCTCCTTCCCTCCCAGCCCTAGAGACAACCTGCAGATGCAGGCAAAGGGTGCATTGCAGCACTTGGCCAGGATAGGACAATACATCTGCTCCATGGAGGGTGCAAACACTTTTCCTGGCAACACTTACACATCCTGTGCTTCCTGGTGTCCCAAAACCCTTTTGACCTGAAAGCTGGCTTGCCTGAGTCGGTCTTTGGGCCTAGGAGCTGTAGCATACCTGGAAGGCTGAAGCGCCAAATTCAGGGAGGGTGCAGCTTTTGTATCATGGACTGTCTGAATGAGATTTAGGTCTGTTTTCACCTGTGGGCAGTAAGATTGGTCTCTTGGCTGTGACTTCTCAGAGTTTGATGGTGGATGTTACCTCACTACGTGGCTGCGTTTGAAGCCTTGAAGGTGACAGGAAGTCAGGAATTTGTAAGATATACAGGCAGTTGGGTATGCATAAAGGAGACTGATAGGTAAGGGACAGGGTCTTACATCTGAAAGACTGTCCTCCTTGTGGATTTGACTGAAGGACTAATCCTAGAGGAAAGGGATACTGAGTTATATATCGTGTCAGAAAAAAATATACAACTTGAACTCACATTTTGTTTCACAAGATTTTGGCAAAACAATAGTTGGAAAAATCAGAGAGCTAAGACCACTCACTTGAACCTGATCCGTCCATATATGAAACTTTTCTTCCATCTAATTGAGGACAAGTGTACACAGGTACATGGCCAAGGAAACAGTAGCACTGCCCACCACTGTTGAGCTTCCTGAACTGAGATCAATCATTTTCATTTATTTTTGTATTTTAATAAGGGTCGAGAGGGTCTCACTACATAGATCAGACTTGTAGTGATCCACCTGTGTTCAGCCTCCCAAGAGCTGGAGATTAATCATTTTAACCTGAACTTCTGGCAGTGTTCCCTGTTTTCCTCACTTTCATTTATCAAAACTGTTTGGTTAACTTTTATTTCTGACATGTTCCCCATGCAGTAAATACTTTGGGCTTTGGGGTCTCTTATGGTCATTGGTCCTGCTGTGGCATAGAAATAGTAATAAGTGGGCATGACTATAGTCCAACAAAACTTTATTGACACTAAAATTTGAATTTCATACAACTTTCATATGTCATGAAATATTTTTATATTACTCTAAGCCATTTGAAAATGCAAAAATTATCTTTAGCTTAGTCTTCAGCCAACAGTATTTTGCCAAATCTTGGCAGAGAAATGGAACAATGTTCACTTAGCTCTTGGAATTCAAGGTGATAGATGCTGGCTAAACTAACAAACTATGTAGGCTATGACCTACTTTTTTAGACATGGGCGAGAGTAGAACTATTTTCAGGCTTTCATTTGTCTTCTGACTTAGGTGAATAATCACTATTGGCTTGTGGCAACTGTAGTAAGGTAGATCTGAGAGTCTTTGGCTTTCTCTCCCCAGCTTTTTGTCATCTTGCTGTTTCTGAGAGGCAGGGGAAATGGCCATTATGTTCTTTGTTCACATAGGTTTGAGCTATTTGTTTTTCTTGTAGTTTAATTTAAAAGTCAAGTTTCATCCATGACCTTCCTTTAGGTTCCAGAAAGTGCAGAACAATAAGCATCCTTCCTTGCAGCCTTGATCATCTTTGTTTTAGTGGTTTTAAAGAACTTTTAGTAGCTGGGGCTTTCTAGCACCCTGGTATAAGGTATAATGCTCATGAATGAATATAAAATTGAAGTATAGTTTTTAATCACTGTCTAATGGAGTGTTGTCATTATTTTCAACTTCTGGACATAGAATTTGACTCTATTTTGTAAGCATTAAGCAGGCAACTTGCTTGTAAAATCAATAAGATTAAGACAATTATCAAAGATGGTAACTTCTAGCTTCCTGATTGAAGTTATAACAAATTTCAAAAGAGGCTTAGGGGTTATAAATAATTAAGCTTTTGACCATAACAGTTGAAGTTCTTGTGAGATAGTTCCAGGTAATCACTGACTATATAGTTCTGAAACTCGGGAAACATCTGGATGGCAGGTCAGAAATTGGAAGGGGGAGGTGCATCCTGAGCTTGGCTACTCTTAAAGATTTGAAGAAACTATATGGGAGAAAAGACAAAAACAGGTAAAAGACTTTTTCAATGTTCTAACTGCAAAAATATCTAATTTTGTAAAACTGTAGGTACATATTGTTTGTACTCAATATTTCTATTTACCATTATTTTACAATAAGAACACAATTACAAGTTGGTACCATGGTTCCTAATTCTTATTTTGTTACTCTGTGGCATAAGATCGCATGCAGACAGTACTACATCACAGGTTTCACTTTTGTCATTTATACAGTGGAAGGCCAAATGTTGCTTACAGTCTTACACATATATTTACATGGATTGCCATGTTTCACATGCTTGCCATTTTTAACGGTTTTAGTGTTCGAAGGGGCTAATCGGGTAAAGCATAAAGCCACTGGGAGAATAGCAGGATGAATATATTTACAGGCAAATGCAAGTGAACTGACATGAGAAGATAAAGAACAAGACAAAAGCGCCTTAAAGGTTTGAAGATCATATAACACCTGGGGGTGGTGGTACATACTTAAAATCTCAGCACTTGGGAGGCTGAGGCAAGAGGATTGCTACAAGTCTGGGACCAGCCTGGGCTACAAAGTGAGTTCAAGCCCATCCTGAACTGCATAGTGAAACCTTATCTCAAAAAATCAAAAAAAAAAAAAAAAAAAAAAAAAAGTAATGGGAGGGGGTTTGGATGTCGAGAGGCAGCACTTGTGCCCAAGGTCCAGTGTTTAATGCCCTGAACTGAAAAAATAAATAAATTAATTAAATGATGGGCAGTTGATTAGCTTATACATAATCAATATGTAATAGTTAAAACACAATATACTAGGTATTAAAAATCTATTTCCTCTCTTAATTGTAATCCATTTAACTCACTTGCCAGGTTAACTGACAAATTGCACTCCCTCTATAAATGTTCCTGATGATCTTTGTATAAAACTATTTGTCATTAAAATTTTCTCCTTTCTAAACAGTTTCTGTTCAATTTAGTTTCTGTGCTCAGGACTGAGTTATTTGCTCCCAAAAGTTTATTCCGATTATGTAATTCTATCTCTCATTACATAATTAAGACATTATGTAGCCAACAAACTAAGTGCAGAATTTCTTCATTATGGAAATCAAGTTGAACATGTGGAAACACTTGCTAATGACATTCCAGTTGCAATGAAAATGTACTAGATTCAGATGATGGTTTCTAAGTGGCTGCCTATTAAAAGGAGCCATGAGTCTCTGGAGAAATGTTTTATCCCATGACTGGGGGAATGAAGTGAAGAGTGAACTTGAGGTATCTGTGTCAGAAGGTAATTATATGCCCAATAACTAGAGGGAAAATGTCAAAAGGACATTAGAGCTAGTTGGAGGGTTTTGACTAGCCAAGTTTGGGACAATTTAACCAACAGAAACAATTTGTAATTGACTTTATACACTGAGTGATTTGTCATCATCTCAGATGATACCAAACATTTTACTGGTAATTGAACCTCTACAGTGATAAAGGAAAAGAACTGAGAATAAGCCTACCACTAGTGCATTCCTAGTTAACAAGGACAAGTTCTTTCTTGGAGATTAGTATTCAACAATGTGGAAAGAATAATTGAATTAGAAAATCATCATTTTGCTAACTTTGATGAAAAAATTAACTAAGGCAAGGATTTTTTAAAAAATGTATTTGGCACAGGGTCTCACTATGCAGCTCAGACTCATAGTGATCTTTTTGTTTTCAGACTCCCCAGCACTGGGATTACAGGTGTGCACTACCACGCATGGTCTTGGTGGCTGGTTCAGCATCCCTGGGGATGGTGCCAGTGCAGGTAAGGCAAGGATTATTGTTGGGTATTAATATTAATAACCAACCACATAAAAAAGTTGGCAAAAAGGCTGTTCATATGCTTCCTCACTGTTATCCCAGATTGCTAATTGCACCAGGACAAGCTATGTTTACACTGGGAAGAACTGGTGATTACCAATTGAACTCAATGATCAAATATCACATTACTGACAATGAGTCAACCTGATATTCACAAAACAATGTAAAAGAAAATAGATCTGTTAGGTGTTAGTGTTAATAAAAGTGTTAAACATGAGTTAATCACACCTTTGATCTTAACCTCTAATTTCCAGAAACTTCAGAAAACACAAGTATAAAGCACATATATACATGCCAATTGTTAAATCCCAAATGTGAAACACTCTACAAGATAAATGACTTGTTTTCTGAGGGACAACAAAAGGTGAGGACTGAGAGGCAAGTCCACCAGCAGTCCACAGGCTTCCTGCCCTTTTTAAAAGTTATAATCACAAAAATGGAATTTTTGTTCCTTATATACATTAACTGTATTATATGCAGCCCAAGACAAATTTCTTGTTGCCCAGTAGAGCCCATGCAAGTCAAGGTCTAACTTGTCTGGGAGATGAAAAAGATGTAAGTATGTGTGAAAACTGACTGAATCAACAAGAGAAATTCAAATATTGACTAGGGATTTAGATAGTGTTTTAGGGAAGGACTATTCATTTTCTTTCAACTATTGTGGTTATGTAAATGACTGAGATGTATTTAGAAGTGAAATATCATGTCTGTAGCTATTTTCTATGGCAAAATGTTAATTTTTAAGTTCAGTGATGGGTACAGTTCATTATTTTAAAACTTCTATACATATTTTACAACTTTCCTAATTAAAAATTGGGGAAAATAAAGACTATTCGCTAAAAGAAATGTTGAGTTACTCATGGTTCAGACAATTCTACAAATGGGGAGAAAAACACACAAAACCCTAGTATTGTGAACTATTGTTCTATTATTTTATAAGGGCATTAGTTACCTCTGTGTATCAATGGAAGACTTTATAAATGCACTATTTACATAAAACATACAAAGGCAGAAAATATGGAGCAATGCAAAGAAAGATGATACATACTGTAACACTCCAAACATTCATTCCAAAGGAGAAAAGTATTGTGTGAGATGAAGTAACACCAGAAAAAATTGTAACTTAAATACAACTGTTATTTTTTTAACAATCATGGGATTAAGAATAATTTAAGTATTTTGCAACCTGCATTTTGTGGATGATACAATGAAATCAAGGTTAACTAATGTCAACAAAAGGGAAAGCAGCAATTTCTTCAAGAAAATACTCTTGAAGCTTGAAGATGCTGGCACCCTTGCCTAACATCACGTTTGCAGTATGTTTATATAAACAGTAATGTCTAAGTCAAACTATATGGTCAATACATGCTCACAGATATTTAAGGTAGCAGAATTTATCAGTTTATCCCATTTAGCTCAGGAAAATTTTTTCATGTACAGATGTCCCGTGATTTCTGATTTTCCATGTTTAGGTATTCCTACTACTTGGTAAGTAATCAATAGTTGTAAAACATTTGTTTTAAATATGCACATTGTTTTTACCAATTTTGACTCCATGCCATTTGGTTCAACATTTACTTAACTCTAATTTACATATTCATTAATGAATTCAACCAAGATATACTGATCACGTGTAATGAGCAAAACACTGGAGAAACAATATGAGCAAAATGGAATTGTAGTCTTATATTCTGAGAGTGAAAAACTATGAATATTAGATACAACAGCATTTTTAAACCTATTTCTGCCAGTTTTCCATTTATATAGTTT
The DNA here is from genome assembly GCF_000260255.1 of Octodon degus. Classification (NCBI taxonomy): domain Eukaryota; kingdom Metazoa; phylum Chordata; class Mammalia; order Rodentia; family Octodontidae; genus Octodon; species Octodon degus. The sequence continues at coordinate 912,735 of NW_004524643.1, forward strand.
AGGACCCACAAATTTTAACAATTACTCTATCAGCGACAGTTTCTGTACAATGCTTTTTCCAATAGAAAAGTTTTTTTCTGACACATTGAGTCACCTCTATTTTACTTTCATATATGGAGTACCAGGTTTCTAATTATTCCTTTAAAATCAATCATTTCACTTTTTCTTATAATTAGGCTAAATTTTACATTTATCACTCTTACTTTCTTCCGTATACTAAGTCCAGTTGTATTTATCCACTGTTTTATCCCTTTCTTCACTTGCTTTTCTCTTTGATTTTTCCCTGGCCAACTCTCTACAGTGAACTCAAATCCATTTGCCATTTCTTACTCTCTCACATTATTTAGATAGCTGCCTTCATTACTTCCTGACTTAGGTTACAGGGTTATATGTGGCACCCATCTTATCAAGTTTATGCTTATTTCATAGCAAAACACTTAAAATCATGTTTTTACTTCTGCACTATTAAAAAATCAACCTTTCTTTTACTTAAATCAGTTGCAATTTTCAGCATTGTAACAAGCGTTGAAAGGATTCAATCAGGAAATCTGGGATCTGAAAGCACAGTAGGCATTCAAGAAATGTGTTTCAGTGGAAGAAGTGAATTTCTTGCAGTTAAGAGACACAAAGAACTTTAAGTTATGAATTTAGATATCTGGTGGAAAAAATAGGAACTGTAAGCTTCTTTCCTTCAGGATGATTTTGAAAGTCAAGACCTAGTGAAACTAAGGCTTACCTATTTCAAATATTAATTTATGTTTGAATTTTGCCTCCTTAAGTCTGTACACATGCCTAAGGGTTATATACACTAGTTTCTCTGTCTCAGCATCATCTTTCATTAAACTTATTTTAATATTTCAGTATTTGAGGGAAAGTATAGTTAAACAATGGTCACAGAAATCTTTAATATACTTTCAACTTTTTTTCTCAAACCTACTACTGGTTTCATATGGCAGTAATGGCATACAAGAGGGTGAAAGGGAAACCTTTAAGGCTGCAAAGCTGTGAAGAAAGAAAGGCCTGAAAATAGTTTTTTCTTTTGTATAATCCCAGGATTACTGTCTAGTGTGAAATCTCTATTTGTGGGACACTGTCCCACATTACATTCATAAGGCCTCTAAAAAAGTACTTGAAATACCTTGAGAGTTGAAGAGTTAATTTTTTGAGTATCATTTCCCAGGGTTTCTTTCTAGAATGAATTAAACTGATATCAAATAAAGATTTAAGAAGTCCACGAAGTTTTCTTTTTACATTTCACATTATTTTAACAACTATATCCATATCATTAATTCTGATACTTCTGCTGAGTGATATGTAATATATATTGCACTTCTTAGGATATCTTCTGAATAATGTTTTAACACACAGAGCATACAAAATAAAATTTAAGTGACCAAATTGAAAAACCTAAACCAAGTCTCCAATATCCATCCACTAATTACGATGTCTGACACCTGTATGAACTCTCTGATGCTGAATAAGATTTGTACTTTGAGTGAAGGATTTTCCACATATTCGACATGCATAGGGTTTCTCTCCTGTGTGAATTCTCTGGTGCTGAATAAGGCATGTTCTCTGGCTAAAATCTTTGTCACATTCATTACATTTATATGGTCTCTCTCCTGTATGAGTTCTCTGATGTTGATTAAGTGATGAGGAATAAATAAAAGCTTTCCCACATTCATTGCATTTATAGGGTTTCTCTCCAGTATGAATCCTTTGATGTTGAGTAAGATTTGCACCTTGTCTATATGCTTTGCCACATATATTACACTTAAAGGGTTTTTCTCCATTATGAATCCTCTGGTGTTGAGTTAGGTGCACACTCTGGCTGAATGCTTTCCCACACACATTACATTTATATGGTTTTTCTCCAGTATGTGTTCTATGATGCTGAGTAAGGTTTGCACTCTGGCTGAAGGCTTTCCCACATATATTACATATGTAGGATTTCTCTCCAGTGTGAGTAGTCTGATGTTGAATAAGAGTGGAAGAATGAGCAAAGGCCTTTCCACACTCATTACATTTGTAACACTTTTCTCCAGAATGAATTCTCTGATGTCGAATAAGATACGTGCTCTGACTAAACACTTTCCAACACTCATTGCATTTATATGGTTTCTTTCCAGTATGTATTTTTTGATGCTGAAGAAGGTGTGTACTCTGACTAAATGTTTTCCCACATTCATTGCATATATAAGGTTTTTCTCCAGTATGAATTCTCTGATGTATAGTAAGGTGTGCTCGCTGACTAAAGTCTTTTCCACAATCATTACATTTATAAGGTTTTTCTCCAGTATGAATTCTCTGATGTATAGTAAGGTGTGCTCGCTGACTAAAGTCTTTTCCACAATCATTACATTTATAAGGTTTTTCTCCAGTATGAATTCTCTGATGTATAGTAAGGTGTGCACGTTGGCTGAAGGCTTTACCACATTGGTGGCATTCATATGGTTTTTCTCCAGTATGCATTCTCTGATGTGCAATGAGGGATGAAATATGCCTAAATGCTTTCCCACATTCTTCACATTCATAAGATTTTTCTTTGGCATGGCTACTTTGGTGCTTCAGGAGGGATGGGTATTTCCTAAATTTTTTTCCACACACATTACATTTATAAGGCTTATCTCCAGGAAGTATTTTCCTATATACAGTACCATATGAGAAATTATTGAAGACAGGCTTGTCTTCACTATATGTATAAGTTTTATTATCGGATTGGGTATTAAACTGTCCAGTTAGGTTTAAATGCTTTTCAAAATCATTTCTATATATGTCATATTTACTAAGATATTCTTCTGTAGGATCATCTTCTTGTGAAAAGATAGACTTCAAACTGAAATCTCTTTCATTCATGGACATTTTCCTGAAGGTATCTGTTGCTTGCCTCTCTAATCCATCATCATAGTCATATAGATCTTCCAACTTGATAGTTTGTGTTCCATCCTGTTTGAATTTAGGAATATTCTCTATTGGAATATATGCTTGGGCTTCAGTTTTACACTCTGAAATTTAAAAAACAAAAGAATAAAGAAGTCTTCCTTTGAAGATGACAAAATAGTAAATATGAATGAAATACTTAAAGACTATAGCTCTGACAACCTCAGATGTCCTTAAAGCTAAGGAAAAAATAATGAGGGATGAAAATAAGAGACTAAATACTCTATGTACTTTATTTTTTGCAGTACTGGGGAATCATCCTCAGGACCTCGCACTTGCCAGGCAGGCACTTATGCCACAGAGATACCTCCCCGGCTGTGAGACTAATAATTGAAAATAGAGGCAGGGCAAATAGCTCAGTGGATTAAAGTGCCTGCTGAGGCAGACGCAGCAGCCAGGGTTTGATCCTTGGCCTGTCATGCCAGCCCTGCCCACAAGGTGTGCTGAGATGGCAATTGAGACTGGATGTGGTGGCACACGCCTGTAATCCCAGCTCTTGGGAGACTGAAAACAGGAGGATCACTACAAGGCTGATCTACATAGTGAGACCCTGTAGGCCCTGTACTAAAATACAAAATAAAGAAAAAAAGAAAGAAAGAAAGAAAGAAAGAAAGAAAGAAAGAAAATAGAAAGCTCTTCTTTAGCATGGGTATAGTATAAAGAAAATAGCTGAGGTTGAGTGACAGTACTGAAAACAAAAAACAGAAGATAAGACTATGTGGGATAATTTGTGATTATTTCAGAGGAATTTATACAGTGATCTCATAAAGTAAATACAATGACTTTTATCACTTTTTCTAATCTACCCTTCACAATTCTACATAAAATTCCTAAAGCAATCTCATGGAGGACATTCTATACTAAAGTATCTAAAATAAATCTCTTATAGCCTAAAGCAGTTGTTCTCAAAGTAAGCATCCAGACTGAAATATAAGCATCAATATCACCTGAAAATATTAAAAGTTTTGGGGGTCCCATCTAGCCATACTGAGTGAGAAATTTTGGCAGTGGGGCTGAGTAATTTCTTTTATTATGTAGCTTTGCTACACACTAGAGTTGGAAACCTGGTAGTTTAAAGGATAAAAGTTAGAGAAAAAGAGTGCTGGGGTACATGTGTAGCTCAGTGGGACACCACTTGTCTAGGATATGTCAGGTTTACTGGTTGATCCCCAGTTCTTCAAAAGCAAGAATGAGAAGAAAAAAATTTCAGGTATCTTTACTTGGCATTCAATCTCAAAAGAATCAGTTTTTCTATTTAACTGTATTTTCTACATTATATATTTAGCTTAAAGTGTGATGTTATGCACTACTTCCATTGAGTTTATAGCTGCCATGCTAATTCCAGATTCTAGTGTCCTCTTCTGATACCTTTTCCATCTGTTAGGAGAGATGTTTATAACTTACTCATGCTTACCTTTATGTTCTCACTTATAATCTAAAATATAGGGTAGGTTGAATCATATATGAAATTATCTTTTTTATAGGCGCAAATAAATGAATATCTGCAATTTTAGGATGGTTCAACCTAACACAATGTTGTGCCTAGGATAGAACTTGGCATTACATCATTTTTTCATAATTGTTGTGTGTTATATTGCAACTTCAATATAAACTCTAGAAATAGCTTATGTTTCTCTTAAATTTCCTTCATAAATTGGCTGAAGACTGTGGATATGGTAGTCACTAAACTGAACTAGTAAAATAAAAAAACAATAACTTGTAAAAAAGTGACCTCAATGAAAGTGTACATGTACACACACACAACAAAATACAAAAACAAAACCACAAAATCCTTGTTGTAAGGCAGTCAGGTTGATGGCTATTACGTTATGTTACAATAGTTTTGTAATCATAGGGGAAGCATATAACTTGTAGGTATTAAGAATTATATAACAAAAAAATAAATAAATTAAAAAAAAGAATTATATAACATATACATAACAAAAGAAACTACCAATGGTGTGAAAAGACAACCGATGAAATAATATCTAGAATATACCACAAACTCCAAAAATTCAGACCCTTCAATTTTTTTTTTTTTTTAAATTTTATTTATTTATGTGTGTGTGTGTGTGTGTGTGTGGCCAGCTCAGCCCACCAGGGGGCGGGGCTGGCTGGCATGTGGTGCTGGGGGATTGAACCGCAGTCCCTGTGCTTTGCTAAACTTGTTCTAAGTAGGTGCTTTAGACCACTGAGCCATCTCACCAGCCCCAGACCCTTCAAATTTATTATTATTACTATTATTTTTTTCCGGAACTGGAGATTGAACTCAGGCCCTTGCACTTGCCAGGGAAGTGCTTATTCCACTGAGCCATCTCCCTAGCCCCCTTCAAATTTAAAGACCCAATCTAAAAATGGGCATCTGAAATGAACACATCTCTTAGATGAAGAACTACAAACATCAAATAAATATATATTAGTATGGTGATCCAACAAAAAACTAAAACTAGAGGTTCTACTTGATCTTGCTAAGCCCTCTTTTTGGTATAATCCTAAAAGTTAAAAGCATCATACCATAGAAATATGTAAACATACATATTTATATTAGCACAATTTGGAATAGCTAAACCTTGTAAAAAGCCTTGATGATCATCACTGGATATATGGATAAAGAAATGTCCTTTTTATATTTAGTTGAGTACTACTCTGCTATAAAGAAGGATAAATGACATGTTTTTGGGTAAATGGATGCACCCTGAGTTGATATTTCTAAGTGAAATAAATTGGACACAGATGTGTCCAAACAGTATTATACTGTTTCTCTTGTGTAAGAAACTGAAAGTGTAAATAGAGCAAAATGGGTGTCATATATTGGGAGGTAGAAAGAAAATGTTCAAAAAGTTCAAATGGGAAAGTGAACAAGAGAAGGTGGAGGGAAGGGGAGTGGGGAGAAGGAATAGAGAAGAAAGAATAGAAAGAAAAAATGAAAACAAAATTTTTATAAACAAGGAGGGGAAGAGGAATAAGGGTTGAAAGGAAAGGTGGGAAATGGGGAAAAAAGAGGAATGAAGAGCTTGCACAGCTGGAAGTTTGCTATGAGGAATGTGATCACTAATAAAAGTGCAGCAACAAATTACAAACAATGGTATATGTAATAACATCAAATACATAATTTATAATGTAGACAAAATGGTACTGAATATGTTCACAAAAGTGTCATATAGCAGAGATGAGGCTTTTGGAAAGATCATGGGAATGCTGTATTCAACACTGGATTTATCCACTGGTGAGTTCAGTGTCATGAGAGTTCTACTGGGGGTGAGACCTGGTTGGAGGACTTAGGTTATTGGCAGCATGGCCTGGCAGGACATATTTTCCATCCCAGCTCTTCCCTCTTCTCTCTGCTTCCTGGCAACCATGAAATAAACAGCCTTCCTCTATTCAGACCTTTCCACCATCCCATTTCTGCACTGGATGCATTCAACCATGGACTAAAACTTCTATAACTGTGAGTTAAAATAATCTTGTCTTCCTTTAAATTGTGGGTTCCTGGAATTTTGTCCCAGTGAGGAGGAAAATTACTAAGACAGCATAGTTCAGAAACTTTCCAAAATGCAGTCCAAAGTATAATTGCTTTATCAACATAACCATTTAACAGGATACTATAGTCATTGCAAGTGATAGTGAGGGACTGGTTAGTACAGGGGATAATGGGATATTGGTAACTGGTAAAAATAATTAGGTAGGTCTAGGCAATTGATTTGAAAAGGTGTGCAGGACATGTTGTTAGGTGAAAGAATACAAATACATAACAGAAAATCCCACCTGTATAATGAGATACTATATGACAGACACACACACACACACACACACACACACACACACACACACACGCAGAATGTTTTAACAATGACCCAGGGGAGGGAGACATATGTGTTTTCTTGTTCTGCTTGAATTTAAAAACTATTTTTATTCAAATACAAAACTCAGATGAGATCAGAAAGTGTTTAGAAATAATGTTAAATAAAAAAGTAGTATCATAACCAGCATGAAGACACATTAAACGAAATGGAAAAATAAGACACAGGTTTTCTTTTCAAATTTTTAGTAAATTATCTATATTACTTTTTCTGCTATTCAGTACTAAAACTGTAATTATTTTACTTTAAAAAAAAATGTATTTGGTATAGGGTTTTACTATGCAGCTCAGACTTGTAGTGATCCTCCCGTTTTCAGCCTCCCCAGCACTGGGATTACAGGCATACACCACCACACCCAGTCTTGGAGGCAGGCTCAGAACACCTGGGGGCAGGGCCAGTGTGGCATGTGGTGCTGGGGATCAAACCTTAGTCCCGGAGCTTGCCTAAGCAGGTGCTTAGTCCAATGAGCTATCTCGCTGGCTCTATTTTACTTTTATAGAAGAAAATTTACAAGTCCACTTTCTTAAACCAGTATTTGTTACCCACCTCAAAAGAACATGAGAATGTGACTGGATTAAACAAGTAGGGATATATATATATATATATATATATATATGAGTTGTAACAAATGCTCAGTTTAATTTCTGTATAATCAGAGTCAGTCTAAATGCACCTCAAACAGTTTTGTTTTACAGTGCTAAGGAGGAAACTCAGAGCCTTGGGCATGTTAGAAAACTATGCTATCACTGAGCCTCATACCTAAACCTATAGTTAAAATTAATGAGCTTAAAGCAACAAGTCTGAATGACGACTATGAATAAACTTCAAAACTCAAAGGTGTACAAAATAATTTGCTTTTCTTAGTCTTTGTGTTCTCTTGAGAGAGCAAAATCTCTTATAACATACAAACTGGCCCTCCTCAGTCAGTTTCCTAAATTTTGTTCTCTAGATGGTCTATAAACTCATGCTGTGAGGTGAAGTTCACGTGATTTCAGATTGGATGCATCTTTCAGAAGGCTATCCCAACTCTAGTATAGGATTATTTTCATTACACTACATATCTTTTCTCAGTGTTTATAATGTGCTACATTAATTCTTCAAAGAAGTGTCAAAGATGTGTCATGCTGCCACAAAAGACTACGTATTTTAGAAAAGAACTAGCTCCTCAAGTAGTATGACCCTAATAATACCTAATGACCAAAGTAAACATTTTTTTTAACCTTTAGTACTGGGGATTAAACCTAGAGTCTTACAAATGGTAGGCAACTTACTCTACCCTTGAGTGAAAGCTATAGTATTTTATTTTGAGACAAGATTTAGCTAAGTTGTCTCGGCTGGTTTAAAACTTGGAATCCTCCTATCCCACAGTAGCTGATTACAGGTGTGTGCTACTGCATCCAGACTCAAGTTAATTTTTTAAAAAGGGACGAGCAATTTACTCCAAGGCAAAATAGATATTCTGTCATCATTTAATTCACTGTTAATTTTGTGTTCTAATATCAACATTAGTAGATTTGCAAGAAACAAATGTTCCAAAATAAATATTTGCCATCAATAAAAAAGGTATGGGAAAGCAGATGCAAATAAATAGAGTTCTCTTTTGTGTACAAAAGGAAATATAAGAATATATTAATAATTCATTGCTGTAAAAAAAAAGGTAGTACAAAAACAAATGAATATGATTATCTTATAGAGTTGATGTGAATCAGGTAAAAGGAATGGAAGTGTATACCTTTTCGTATAGTTCTGATTTCTAACCATGTTAACATTTTAGCATATTAAAAATTGTAAAATACAAAAGAATAATCCCTCCACCCCAGGAAAACAATATCTTTAGTAGGATATATTCTAAGGGCCAAAAGAACTTTAAAGAAATCTTGAAAATGTTTAGATAGTTTGTTATTGGTAGTGGTAGTGATATAACTCTGAAGCTATTTCTGTAACATGAAAATAAGTGAATACAAATAAGTAAATACAATGATATTGGGAGCAACTAGGTTATTTATTATATAAGAAAGGTAACTGTAATGGTTGATACACTGTGTCAACTTGAGAGGGTTAGAAGCTTAACCAAGTGACTCTTTAGTTCTACATCTTAGGGTGTACAGGACATGCTCTAGAGCAGCTGTTTATGCCTTAAGGATGTTGTCATGGTTGACTCATCATGTCAATTCAAGAGAATTTAGAAACTTAACTAAGAGACTAAGCAGAGGGCCAGCGTTCTCATTTTTGTAAACACCATCAGCCTGTGCAAAAGGGGGGCATGGAGATGGTGTGAGTGCTACACCTCTTCCTTGGTAGGTAGTCTGCTTACACTATCAGGGAAGAAAAGCTTGCTCTCTCTTTGTTTTTTCTGCCTTCTGCTGCCATGAACTGTTGCCCCTGTACCATGCCACCGCCTTGGAACCAGCCAATTATAAGCTGAAACCTCCAAAACCTGTGAGCTAAATAAACCTTTCCTTTCTTAATTTTGAGCATCAGGTATTTTGTCTCAGCAATGAGAAAAGTAACTAAGCTAGTGACACAATGGAATATGAGAATATATAATGGAATACCCTTTTTGTTTTGAATTTGATTTACAGTTATCAGTATGAACTCATGATATCCACCTAGCAATTTTTTAAAAAAAATTCTTTTTGGCAGGGGGCAGGGGGAGGAGTTGAGGGTCTATTACGATACCCAGCTGGCCTTGAATTTACGATCCTCCTGCCTTAGCTTCCTGAGTAGCTGGGATTACAGGTGCATGCCAATTCATGACTTTTAAAGAAAAAAAACTACACTCACACACATATCTGTCTTTTTAATTTCCAAGCTGTAGTTACTGAACAGCTCTGGAAGCAATGATAGTCACAGGAGTGAGCAGAATCTCTGCTTAGATCTTGGTTTCTAATATTCTCCATTAAAATGAGATGGATTTTTTTTTTTTTTTTGCTGGCTCAGGATGCCTTAAGGGTAGGTCTGGTAAGGCCTGAGGATCTGGGGATTGAACCACAGAATCCTGAGCCTGAGTGCTTCGCTTAAGCAACTGAGCTAATGGGCAGGTCCCTTCTCCATTAAAAAGAACCAGGTTTTCTTAAAGAAATTCTAGGTCTAAGGTAAGTACAAATGAGCCTAAAGAATAATTTCTTGTGACAGAAAGCAAGATGTTCAAAGATACATGGGTCATGTCAACAGGATGCTCAGCTTTGTTTGAAGGACGCCTATTCCCCAAATTTGGGATACATGAATATTAAAACAAAAAAAATAAACAGCTTTTTCCTACTAGGATTAATGGACTAATACATACTCATAACATTTGGAAGTTTTAAAAAATTTCATTATTTCATAGTAGTTCACACAGATAAAAAAAGATAGGATAAGCCCAGCTATTCTTTATAGACACCATTAGAAAGTTACCATTTTGCAACCAGCAATATAACTAGGGAAGGATCATCAATAGGTTCCAAAATCTTAAGTAAGAAGTTAGTAAAGAACAGATCAAGGGGCTGGAGAGATAGCTCAGTGGCGTAAGTGCCTGCCTGGCAAGCTCAAGGTCCTGAGTTCAATCCCTAGTATCAAAAGGGGGGGGAAAAAAAAAGAACAGAACAGTAATATGGCCTCACAGATTACTCACTAAAAATGTACATTTAAAATGGAGAGATCTTGTAGATTCCACCTTAATAAAACTGAGCTAACTGATGATGAGACAAATTGACATTATTTGCCTCCTGTGTAAATGTATGGAAAAGTAACATCGCTTTTGAAATATCCTTGGAATAACATGTAATCTAAATCTGATCATGAGGAAACAGGCATATCTAGATTGTGGGTAATTCTAAACAAACAAAGAAACTAAAACCAAAAAATTGATCTGAATCTTTAAAAAAAAATCAGTATCATAAAAGATTTAAATCAGTATCATGAAGGAGTTAAAAAAGGCTGGAGGACAGTAGAGTTCTATGTTAAAAAGGACTAATGATGTTAGATAAGTAAGTGTAACATGTGGTTCCTGACAAAGTCTCCTTGACTGAGGAGAAAAATAACTATAAACACTATTTTTTAGATAGCTGAGGTACATGTTCAATAAACTATTGCGTGAATGTTAAATATGTGGACTAACAATGGTGTGGTTATGTAGGAGAATGTTCATGTTCTTAGGAGATATTTAGGGAAGATATGTTATTACTAATTTTCAAATAGTTTAGAGTAAAAACATATCCTTGTGTAGTGATAAAGCAAAATAGCTAAATAATGATTATTAAGATTCTGGATGAAAAGTACTATATATAGTTGCTCAATGTACTATGCTCCCAACATTTCTCTGGGCTTCAAGTCTTTAAAAGCAAAGTTGTTCAGGAGGAGAAAAGAAATAAACGGGATACTCAGAACAGCTATCAATAAAGATGGTTCAATAAATTCAGACAGTGTAATATGTTGTAGACATTAAAAAAAGAAATGAGCAAAACTCTTTACACACTCATTTGGAACATTTTGAAGATACATATTTTCAGTAAAATCAATAAAACATTTTCCATAATATGCATATTTACATTGAAAAATGGAGAAAACACTTAAATATTTTTATGTGCAAAACCCACAAAAAAACAGAGCCAGTTTGGGTGGTGCATGACTGTAATTTGGGAGCTCTCTTCCTCAAGGTGGCCTCTGTAGGGAAGTTATGGCATGCAGTACAAAGTTCTTGATGGGCTATGAGGTCTTTGCAAACAGTGATTTGGCCATATTTTAAAAATATAGCTCAAAAGACTTAGGATACAACTCCGAAGGGTAAAGATGTTCTCTCACCTTCACTAGGGCCTTCTAAAATTTCTTTTATCACCATCCATGGTTCTTCCAATGTGGGAATCACAGTTGGTCTGTACACAGTCAGTCCTGTTCAAGAGGAATATAATGCATTTTATCCCGAAGATAAACAGCTGTGCAAATTTTCATTATCCAAATTAACCGACTTCTTAGACCTTTATAGAAAAATAATAGTTCTTGGACATGATCTAAGAGAACTGGGTCTCATCCTTTCAGCGTTAGGATAAAAATTTCCTGCTACCAAGAAGGTATATGTGTCGGAGATCTCAGGGGGCAGAATTCTTCCCACACAGCAACAGAAAACACGCAAGGCAATCTGTAGCACTGTAAAGCTATACATCATGATTTTCAATCGTCTTTCACTGAGAACATTTTTGTGCCTGAAAGAGAACACTCATCTTTACACCTTATTTTTAGGTAAACAGTTCAGAGCTTAAGTCATTGTTAACAACTAGGGGGAGAAAGATATTCTAGTATTCTGGGAAGAGGAGTATAGATGATACCTACCTAGAGAAACCATGTTCCAATAGTTTTGTAATGTCACAGTCTTGTACAGTTCCTTCTGTACAGGACGCATTAGCTCCCAGTCCTCTTGAGTAATGTCCACAGCCACATCTTTGAATGTCATTGATTCCTAAAATATCAAGTATAACCTAACTTGGTTCAAGAACTATGGGAAAGAGGACAGTAGTAACAAGAGGCATGCATGAAGTGATGGCGGGGCTCACAGAATCTTAGGCTTTAGGAAGTTAGAAATATGCATGACTCCACAGTATCTCTTAATGACCTTAAAGGAAAGTTTAAAAATAAAACAGAATTTGTTCCCAGTTGGTACTAGAACAGACACTAGTAGCTTTATTTTAAAGGAGAAATGGGATGGTAATGTAGTTAGATGATAGGGTGCTTGTTTCACATGCTTATAGCCCTAAGTTTGATCCCCAGCATCATAAAAAGGAAAAAAAAAGTGGAAGGGTTTGAAAATTTAAAAGATGATAGAGTTCTACTTTATTAGATGATAGTTTTTGTCTTTCAAGATTTGCCATAAGAATTCAATGTTTTAATTGAAAAAATTTACATGCTTAATAATGAAATGAAGAATAATTCTTTCAGTCTCTTTTTTTTCTCTCTAATGCTAAGGATTGGACCCAGGACCTCATGTGCTCTACCGTTGAGCTACATTCCCCAACCCTCTTTTACTCTTATTAAAAACAATCCTAGAATCAACAAACACATTGTTAACTGCAGCACTTTTAGATGGACTTCACAATTTGGTAAGCTTAGTGGCCCTTCTTTGGTTTCTCTGTTAAAAACAAATTCTTGATTTCTTTTTTTGGAGGGGCAGTACTGGGTTCTGAAATCAGGGCCTTCACATTGAGCTACATTTCTCGCTCTTCCTATTTTTTATTTTATTTTTTTTAATGTGTTAGGCCAAGTTTAAGACACTTTATTTCTGAATAATGTGTTGTAAAGACATTGCCAAAACAATGTACCTATGTTTTATTTTGGGAAAAGTTTTAAGTTGCTCAGATTAGACTTGATCTTGGATCCTCCTGCTGCAGCTTCTGAGTAGCTGAAATTATAGCACCATCACACTCAGCTCTTCATTATTCTTTTTCTGGGGTGTGGGGGTTAATGGGAATTGAACTCAGGACCTTGTGTTTGCCATGCAGGTGCGGTGCTGGTGAGCTGTATCCTTGGCTCTTGATTATTCTTATGTGTTCATTTTTTCATATAATTTTTGGTCACTTAAAAAAAATCCTTTTAGTGCTATCATGGCTTTCTTCATGATACCCCAGCTCGCTTTCACCAGGGTATCCTTTTTATCTTGCTTTTTCCTCTTTTACTTGGCCCAAGCTTGCTCTGAAGAGCCAGTTTCTCTCCACTCTTCATTTTTACTTTTCCCCCTGCTTTTTGAAACAACAAAAATAATCCTTTGGAATATTAAAACCACACTTTAATTTTAGAGAGAAGTGGCTGGGCATGGTGGTGTGCACTTGAGTAAGTTAGTGAGACTGTTTAAAACTAAAAGGATAGGGATATAGGTCAGTAGTAGAGAACTTGCCTAGCATGTTCTAGCATGAGTCCTGGGGTCAGTCTTTAGTGAAAAACAAAAACAAAAGACTTATGATCAAAAAGTATATCATGTAATGTGTGACCATTAATTACTTGGTCATAAGGAAAAATAATACTAATGATTATTTACTGCTCACTTACTGTAATTTGAGCTAATATTAAGCCTCAATATTTAATCCTTACAATCTAAGAGGTTAACAGTAGTTAAGCATCTTGTTTCAAGCTAGATTCAGTGATGAATCAAGAACCAAAACCATCTGGCTATGAACATAAATGACTTGCCTCTTGCTAATTTCATGGTATATCAAAGGAAGACAGTAGAAGCACATTTCCCTAATAGGCCTTGGTAAATAAGGAGAAAAGAGGAGGCTTAGGTCCTAGATAGGGCTTTTTGCATAGTAGTTACAGGGAGAAGACAGAAAATATCCTTATTTATATTCAGAAGATACTTTAAATATAACAAAAAGAAACTCAAACTCACTTCAGTTACCAAGTCATTAAGCCACTCTGCCTGAAAAGTATATTTTTCTCTGGCGTCTTCCTCTGGAGTTTTTTGGGAAAGGGCAGAGTTCTGAGGAGCTAGGAAAAAGAAAAGACTGTGATATTAGTTGTATTTATATAGCTTAGGAAGCCCTTCACCAAATACATCCTTCACTATTTACATTCCTAACTGAGAAGTCAAAAGAAAACCAGCACTCATATATGAGAGTCAGAGGGAAAGGCCAATGACTTGTTCTAAGACATCAATACAGACTGCAAAAATACATGTAGTATGGGACTTTTAAGTATAAGTAGAAAATCCACAATTTTCTACTCATTGAGATCAGTTTTCTCAGGTGTCCCTTTTGTTAATAAGGGAATATTCTTTGGACACTTTGTCTTTTGGAAGCATGTTATTTGCACTGGTCAATTTTTCCATTGATGGGACCAAAAGACCTGATACTTACAACTTGGAGGAGAGGCTTAATTTAGCTCATGGTTTCAGAGGATTCAGTCCATGCTTGGATGGCTCCAAAGTGACAACCATGATGAAGGGCATGGTTGACCAAAGCCACTCCTACCTCACAGTGGCCAGGAAGCAAAGCAAGGGAAGAGTGCCAGAGAGGAATGCACCAGGAACCAGATACAGTACTCAAGCTCACACCTCTGCAACCCACTCTGAGATACTCAGAAGTGTACTTTACTTCCTCATTGGGTAGCTAGAGACCAAGCTGACAATCTAGCTTAACTGTCGTACTATAAAACCCAATTCTCAAAGCAAATGATTAGAATGGTGCAAGTACATTTCCTGAGGGTCCATACAAATTAATTTGGTTGGGTCTAGCCATTCTTTTATGAAATTTTTCCTCTGGGTTTCATTAGTATTTGGTCCCAAGCAATATAGAAGGGGTTTACCAGGATGAAGCTTACGCTAAGACTATTCTCACTGACTCATTGACCTGTTCTTTCTGTGAAGATATTACTCTCAGAAGTGCCAGTTGTCTCCTCTAACCACCCAGGGGTTCTTCTCTTATCTGGTTTACAATTCTCACCTTCCTCTTCTAGAATCCGAGTCAATTCTTCCACCAGAGTCACCACTTCTTCTGTGGTCTCTGGATACTGGGACTTTACCCATGTCCTAACCTCTCCTGGAAGGATGGTTAGGAATTGCTCTAGCACCAACAGCTCCAGGATCTGTTCCTTTGAGTGAATCTCAGGTCTCAGCCACTTAAGGCAGAGCTCTCGGAGTTTACTCAATGCCTTTCGAGGACCAGCCATGTCTGGGTAAGGAAAATTCCTAAAATTCTGTCGACAGGTCTCAGTATCACGCAGGAGTCTTGGAGTAAGAGTTTGTTTTTCAAAATTGTGGGGTCCACTTTGGGCCTTGTCTGACTTCCACATTAGGTTTATTTGGGAGCGTGAAGAATTGTTCATTCTCTTTCTTGAGGCTAACATTGCTATAGTTAGGACAGTCAATCTGGCAATAGTTTTTATTTCTCCAGTAATGAGCCAACTGCTTGAAGTGTCATTCTATAGCCACAAAAACATGATATCAAGAGCTGCTGCAGCTGAAGGCAGAGCAGGATGAAGCCACTGTGCAGTTATCAGTTACAAATTTTGAGCCCAGAACTTGGGAGGGATGAGTGAGACTCTGAAACACAGGAATGGGCCACAACGTCAAGAAATCTTGGTGTACTCTACATATACACACAGAAACATTATTCCCCAGTGTACACAAACACACATTGGTTTTATCTTGGCCTTGCACTCCTGTATCCTTGGACTTGTGAGAGAATTGCAATCTTCTTGGGGGTGTGTGTGTGTACGTGTGTGTGTGTGTGTGTGTGTGTGTGTGTGTGGAGAGGAGGTGGAGCTACCATAAAAAGGTGGAGGTAAAATAAAGAATCATTAGCAAAACAATTAACTTGTAGCTTGCTGAAAGAAACAAACATTTTTGCAACAAAAAATATTTCACTATTTTAGTCAGTGATGTCACAGAAGCTGTAATGTCTGAAATGGTTCTCAGCAAGAATAAGAATTTCTTCTTAATAAAGAGCCCAACGTTCCCAAGAGAACTGTGAGGGGGAAAAAGGGGGAGTCATTCATTGGCTTTGTATGTTATTGCGGGCTTATTGTAGCTTTTCACTATCATCAGGGTAGGAAGACAAGCCGGTTGGACTGGAAAGCTGTTGAAGAGGTGTGCCTGGCAGCTATTTCAGTGCTTCTACAGGAGACAGTTCCTTTATATCTGAAACCAGGATTCCGGAAGTAAACCTCTGAAGTAGTTGGACATGGAGGAGTCCCCAGACCCACCTGTCCCCAGTGCCAGCTCTCAGCCCCCAGCCCAGTTCAATCAACAGTAGTGCCACCAAAGCCAAGTGTTTATAGGGCCCTGCAGAGGGCCACCACACCACCACGGCCCGGACCGGCCTGGCTTGGTGTCGCCTGCCCTTCCAGGCTGTTCCCTCTTCCTTCTCTAGCTGGAGGGGCCGGGGGCAGCGGGGGAGTTGGGGACCCCACGACGCACAACGCTGGAGCCTGGCCCCTACAGCCGCTTGCACTCCATCTCTGCACCCCTGCAGAAAGCAAGAGCCGGCCCCGGTGAGCACAGGCTTGGGCTCCAGCCTGACCGCGCGGACACTCGCGCCAGGGACGTCATTACCTGTCGCTGGGACCCGGCCGCCGCGCAGTCTGAACAGCTCAAGAGGCCATGGGCAACAATGGCGGCGGCGTCACTGGCGCCTGCGTGGCGGACTCAGTCCTGCGCTGCGGAGGGGCCTCTGGCGCCGCCACTCCCCTTCCCCCGAAAGCACAACGCGGACTCGGACAAGAGCCGTAAGTCCCAGTCCGGTCCCGAGTAGCCCGGCTCGGAACCGAGAACCTCGGCTTTCCTGCGACCTCGCCTCACCCCCACTGCGCATGTGCGCCAGGAGAACGCTGCGTGCCTGCAGAGCCAATCAGAATCCGAGCTCGGGTCTACCCCTCCACAGCCCCTGGCCCTGGACCTGTGTCCATAGCAACCGCCTCCACCCATCACTTTGACTGCTTAGTAACCTGAAGGTTTTGAAAGGAAAATTAAAGTTTCTTAGGGCAAAGACAGGCCTGATGGAGGAGGACTTGAAGGTCCAGGAGAAACCAAGTACTAGAGGAGCGCTTCTGGGGGTCTGTGTCAATTACTCATCAAAAACTGCATTCTAGCGTTTCTAAGGAAGGGTGAATATGGAAGATGTGGGTTTAAAGGAAGGAAAACCTAGTGTTGTTTTGGGATTTATTTTGCATAAACACTTAAAGATTCTTGAATTCCTTAAGAACTTGAGACTCTCAGACTGGGAACACATCCACACACATCATGTTATTTATGAGTTACAAAACAACAAAAGAATTGAAAAATGAAAAGATACAAAAGCACATTTGAAGTATTCCTGTTATCTACTGCTTTGTTTAAAAACAAAACAAAACAAAACAAAACAAGACAAAATGGCTCCAGCCTAACATGCTGCGAGTTCAGGCCAACCTAGGCTACATGGTGAGTTCGAAATCAGCCTGGATTGCTTAGAAAGACCTTGCTTCAGAAAACAAAAAGACAATGACAACCACAATGACGACAACAACAACATCCCCACTTCAAAACGTTAGTGGGTTTAAAGGATAACCACTTTATTATGTTCCAGGATTCTCTGGGAGACAAATTTTAAAAGAGAGGTTGGAGGGGAGGTGTTTCTTCTTTGTCCAGTTGTATCTGAAGCCTGAGCTGAAATGACTTAAGGCTGGCAGGGTCTATTTCCAAGATGACTTTTTCACTCCCACATCTAGTGCTTTGGATGAGATGGCTTAAAGATGAATTCAGCTTGGATTGGACCAGAGTGCTTAAATGTGATCTCTGTGACATAAAAGATTCAGGTGGTTGGGATTATTATGCAGGACTTCTGGGCCTCAGAGTGAGTGCTACAGTGACCAAAGAAGGCTTAGTGTTGCAGTGGAATGGGCCAATAACAGTCCTGGTTCTTGTGTACAAGGAGGAATGAGTTGCCAAGTGTGCATCCAGTAGTAAGTAGTTAGCAGCTACATTTATTAAAGATCATGTAAAGTTGTGTTCAGGGCAAGTCTGTGCCACAATAAGGCACAGAAAGAGAGAGATGCCTGGGTGACTAAACACACACACACACACACACACACACACACACACACACACACAAAACAAAACACTATACACAGGTCAAAGCACAAAAAAGCAACAGCAACAAAAAGGCACTGTCCAATCAGGCTTTTGCAGTTTAAAGGCCAGGAAGTTAGGCTTCAGATCCTGCCCACTGAAGTTCTAGGTGTGATTGACAGGGTGCTGAGTAATCTTAGGGGCTCTCAATACATGTTTGTCCCAGAATTTACTCTGATACTCATTATAATTATGTAATACATATTTATGAACATGTTGAGATCTGAGCTTTTGTAGTTTTATTTTTACCTCCTTGTAGGGTACTATTTAACATTCAATAGAGGAAAGAGGGTGACTTCCTCAGCTCCATGTGCTAGTAGGCCAGTTATGCAGATTGGAAGTAATCTAGCACTAATTTTGTCATACTCTTGATCAAAACACTCATAAGCCTTCAAAGAATCAAATGGATGTAGACTTCATGGGGAAAGAGGGTCAAAATATCTTAAAATCATCACACCGTGGCAACATTAACAAAAAAAGTTGAGGAATGTTATGGTCTTTTGATGTGCCTACTTTACTAAGTTACCATCCTGCTATTCAAGTAAATAATCTTTGTATTGCTGTTATATGTGTGTTTTGTAGATAAATTAAAGTTTATAAGCTCAGTTGAACTAAGCATAGGAAATAATCCTAGATAATTTGAATAGAACTGATTCAACGTGTTTAAAGTTCATGCAAATGGAATGAGGCTTCCTTGATGATCTGTGTTCAGCATCTTCTAGTTTGCCCTTCCTGATGGGCTGTCCTCTGGACTTTGAACTTGCCTTGTTAGCCCCCTCAATTGATTGTTTTGTTTTTGTTTTTTTTTTGCTCCGAATGCCTTCAGGGCAGGTTTGGCTGGCTTGCGTTATGGGGATCGAACCGCATCAACCTGAGCCTCACTGCTTTGTTGAAGCAGCCACTTAAAGAACTGAGCTAAGGGGGCAGGCCCCTTACCCCCCTCAATTGAGTAAGCCAATTCGCAGCAATAAATTTCTTGGATAACCTACTTTTCTGTTCTCTGATTGAATCCTGATTAGTACTGGTAATAACCCTAGTACCTGACAAATAAATGAGTTCAATATCAAAAGGGAATAAATACAAATGTTGCATATCTGTGAAGGGAAAATTTTACACAGAAGATGTAGCCATCATAAACAATATATTCCTGACAATAAGGTCTCAAAATATACTAAACAATAACTGATATAATTTGTTATGGTTTGTATATAGGTGTCCCCTTAAAGCCTCATGCGGTCATGGGTGGCTTCTGGAGTTTGTGATAGACTATTGTGGGTGAGGATGCTGTACTTGCCCTGGGGTAGGTAATTTGCATTACAATGTAAGAAGGGGTGAGAGGCTAGCTAACTGTTGCCACTCCCTTTGCTCTCTGCTCTTTGTTGCCACCTTGAAAGGTTGCTCTCTGCCATGTGTTGCTCTGCCTTGGAGCCAGCTGAGTATGGACTGAAACCTCTAGTAACTGTGAGCTAAATCAACCTTTCCTACCTTCATTTTGAGTGTCAGGTATTTGTCCCAGCAATGAGAGAAGTGCAACTGAGACAGAATTACAAGGAGCAAAACACAAAGAACTCAAATTCAAGTTTTAATACACCCTACAGTGCACACTGTGTACAGTCAGTTCACCTATGGGAGCTGAGATATCCATTTTTCTAGCTTCCAAGGTATATGGTTTCAGATTACACACAGATATATACTTCAAAGATAAATGGAGATGCCTCTTATAAGTTGCACCCCCACCCAAAGAGAGAAATTCAAATAGCTAATCCCCTTGCTTCAATTTATAACTTCTCAAATGGCCCATCTTGGCTTAACAGTTACCCAAGGGATCAAATGAAGTCTCTGTTACCATCACACTATACTTCAATTTAATATTCTGCCTGTTCCTTATCTCACTCCTGAATAGTCTTTTTTTAATTAGTAAAAAATACATGTTTGCCCCAGAATTTACTCTGATACTACCCAATAATTCCTTAATGTGTAATTTTCCATCTTACACTGTTTTTAGGGAATCTGCCCTACAACAGTTGAACCACCAGTGATCCTAGGAAAGCAAACTCTGCACTGGAATTTTCAGCCAGATGACCTTCCAGATTGCTGGCAGTAAGGACCCCATCACTGGTGATTGGTGGAAGCCATAGCACATATAAGGCTGTAACAACGCAATCATTAAAAATGTCACTGATGTAAAACAGTGGGATATTGATGGAAAGAATGCAAGGGAAGAGCCTATATCAAGTCTTTTTGTATGGTACTGGAACTCAAACCCAGAGCCTATACACTGAGATACATCTTAGCTCCATTAAGTTTTTTTTCTGTTTTAAAATTAATTTTATTGAGAAACAAATAGCAAAGAAATAGTTTCAAAACTGATTAGTAGGACAGTTTTAATAATTAATACATTGCATATTA
>NW_004524643.1:934309-934892 GCF_000260255.1 Octodon degus
AGTTGTAGCTTTTTGGTCTGACAAGGTCAGTGAAATCCCCTCAGGATTTATCTTGAGATCCTGTACCTCAGATTGTAGAACCTTTGTCAGTGTCAATGGCTTTACTTTTTATACCTCATCTTTATACTTTTCTGCTGGATGGTTAAGACCAAGGTAAAGCAAGACTTATATAATAAGAAATATAGCTTTTGTATCTGCTAAGGTCAGTCAAATCCCCTTAGAAACCAAAATTTTTTTTAAATTTAGAAAAAATTATAATTAATTTTTTTTTCATACAAAAATTCAGCTTTACTCTTATTCTTACATTAGTGGAAGCTGACATCTGTAACTTACAGGAAAGCATATACTTGTGTTCTATGTCCTAGATGAACTTTTAATTAATTTTAATGAGAAATAGCAATGAAATAGTTTCAAAACATGTTATAGTAGGACAGTTGCAATTAATACATTGCATATTGTTGTCTTCATAGTAGTTATTCATAGTATAAGATGCAGACATGATATTGTCTAAACAATATTAGTACAAATCTCATTGAACTAATCAAAAGTAGCTGTATAGCAATCATATTTTGCATATATATAT
>NW_004524643.1:942260-945837 GCF_000260255.1 Octodon degus
GAAGACCCAATACTATTATGGGATACTGGACTCTTATAGAATATTTTGCTGAGTTTACACACCTATAATATTCAAATAATGGAACTTAACAGAAAAAGGGTATACAGATGAATGTCCATTTTGTATGTTACATTCTCTTAATGAATAGAATGATTTGTTCTAATGGTGTTTGTAAATAGGATATCAAGTCTGCATCTTGTAGAGCAATTAACCACTAGGATGAATGTATGCAATGTATTAATTATTGAAACTGTTCTACCGATTTGATTTGAAACTGTCTCATTGCTATTTGTTTATCAATAAAATTATGGCAAAATAAATAAATAAATAAAAAGAAACAAGAGACAAGAAAAAAATGTCATAGGATTGTCCTGCTACAATGTTATATATGGCTTGACTTCTAAATTTCTGTGTAAAAATGTGTAATTGTTTATTTTTTTGCCATTCTGTAGGGATTTAAGGTTTAGAATATCCATTATTGTTGGAAAATACCAGTTCCATGTTATGTCTAAAGTGTTTGATAGACAGATAATGATGTTAAGCTCAAGTACCTCTGTTTCAGGGTAATAATATCATTAAGCTTCTCTTCTGGATGGTCAACAGCTAATATTTGTAGACCAAAAATTAGAGAAAAAGAAAACCTGCAAGGACAGTCGATATTTTGGCCCTAGCCATTCAAGGTCAGTGAGGATTCAGGACATAAGAGAACCTGTGCTGTGATATCCTGTAACTCAGTGGTGTCCCAAATTTTCTGTTCAAGGAGATTATGGGGCCACAGAGGAAAGTGATCTACAGTGTACAGTGTGCCTAAAGAGAGTCACTTAGAGAGAAAAAAATTCTCTCAGGCTCTATAGAGAGAAAATTGGTCAAGCAATGGTCATGACTCATCTAGATGACTGACACTGACAATAGATATACAAGCTGCTGTGCATGGTTTCAGGGTAAATCCTGAAGGAATTTGACTGACCTTGTCAGATACAAAAAATTATTTTTATTTTGAGACATGTTCTTTCTAAGTCACTAAATTGCCCAGGCTGGGCATGAACTTTCTAGCCTCCTGCTTCCGCTTCCCACTATGCTGGGATTACAGATGTGGGTCATCATCTGTGGTGTAGGTCTTTATGAGGTAGAGGGAAGTAGTTATTCCAATTACTGTGGAACTAGTTGTTCTATTCAGTTTTGGTTGCCATAATAAAATATCAGAGATAGGTTACTTTATAAAGAAAAGAGGCTTACTTAGTTCATGGTTTTAGAGGCTAGAAGTTCAGGCAGTATGGCACACAGTTTAGTGATGGTAACCATTGCTAAATCACATCTGGGTAGGAATACATATGTATCTCTGTGTCTGTGTGGTTTCTCTCACTTTCTAAAGCCATCAGGAATCAGTCTCAGGGATTTTCAGGGTTACTTTTCTCTCATTGCTGGGACAAAATATCTAACACCCCAAAATAGGGAAGGAAATATTTGTTTAGCTCAGAGTTAGTGGATGTTTCAGTCCATAATCAGCTGGCTCCAAGGCAAAGTGGCACATGGCAGAAGGCAGCAATTCTTGGTGTCAGAAAACAGTAAAACAGCAAAAGCATAATAGGAGGAGCGGTGGCAAAAAGCAAATCTCTCTCCACCTTCTCTTATACTGCATTCAGGATAGCCACACCAGAGCAGGTGTAGCACTCATACATATAATCCCAGCATTGGTTCATGAATTAATTACAAACTCTAGAAGCTAAATACATGACTATATGAGGCTTTAGATGGACATTTGGCATCTAGATACTAACCATAACGGGGTGGTTTAACTATTTAACTAATCTAATCACATTTCAAGGCTTCCACCTCTAAACACCTATCTTGGTTACTTTTCTGACTGCTGAGACAAAATACCTGACACCAAAGCTAAATGAGAAAATCTTATTTCAGTTCATAATGTGTAGAGGTTTCACTCTATGGTTGGCTGGCTCCAAGGCATGGAAGCATGGCAGAGAGGCATGGTAAAGGAGAAACAGTTCATGTTCAGCAAGCAGAAGGCAATAAGTAGTAAGCAGCAGCAGCAGTAGCAGCAGCAGAGTATTTAACTCATTTAACTTTGGTGTCAGGTATTTTGTCTCATTAATGAGAAAAGTAACCAAGCAGGTGTTTGGAAGTGGCTTTCCTTTCTCCTTCTCTATTCCACCCATGCTATAAGCCTATTGGTTGATGTCATATATACCCAAGGTGGAACTACCATTATACACACCCTTAAATCCATTATCACCTTCTTAATACATATCCACATATCCTAATCCAGCCACCTGTGAAGCCTATGACCACCTGAAGTTGTCAGGGACATCTAGGTATAAGCCATAATAACACCATAGATAAAATTTCCACTTTCTTAATACAGTTAATACATGACTTTGTGATTAAACTTCTGCACAAGTTTGGAAGGAGCACAAATCATAACAAAGGGTCATTGCTAGGAGCTGTTGACAAGAGAAGGCCACAAAAATTTACACCCACTTGCTCATACACTGGGAGAAGCATAGTGCTCAGAAGTTTCAAAGATGTTATGTATCGGGTCTGAGTGGATCGTGATACTTCAAAATGTAAAGTGATCCAAAGGCATCTGTGTTAGAATAGGAGCTGGGTGATAAATATAAGCCCGCCTCATGACAAGTCCGCTGAATACACTGTCCTACCCATTTGTAATTTTCTAAGAGCTTGAAGTATAATTGGAATGGGCATTCTTTTCTTTTTCTTCTTCCTTCTTCTTTTCTTTTTTTGGGGGTGTCCTAGGATTAAACCTAGTCCTTGCACAAAATAGGTAGATGCTCTACAATTAAACCATATTCCTAACCCTAACATCTAATTTTTTATTTTAAGCTGAAATATCACTTCCAGCATTTAGAGAGGTGAAGGCAGGAGGATTCCAAGTTTGAGTCTCTCTTGAATTTAGTGTGACCCTGCCTCAAAATTAAAAAAATAATATTATTGTTTTAAATGTATTTGGTTGCTACAGGGTCTCATAGCTCAGACTCATAGTGATCCTCCTGTTTTCAGCTTCCCCAGTACTGGGATTACAGGCATAGGCCACTATATCCAGACTCTGATTCAGCCCACGCTGAGGGTGGGTCTGGCATGGCATGTGGTGCTGGGGATTGAACCATGGTCCCTGAGTTTGCCTAAGCTTGCCTAAGCAGGTGCTTTGGACCAATGAGCTGTCTTTTTTTTGTGGAACCGGGGATTGAACTCAGGCCCTTGCACTTGCCAGGTAAGCACTTATTCTACTGAGCTATCTCCTCAGTCCCCCAATGAACTATCTTGCCAGCCCTTAAAAATTATTTTTAAACAAGGTTGTGATGTAGCTCAGTGGTAGAGTTTCCCAACTTTTATTTGAAGTAGCACAAAAATCTATATATAATTGACAAATTGTAATTGTACATATTTATGTGATATAATGTAATGTTTTGAATATGTATATATTGTAGAAAGAGCCAATCATATATTAAGAAATTTTGAAATGAGTAGTACTTTATTATTGACTACTGTCATTGTGAGCAACCAATATCAAAGCATTACTGCTGTCTGAGACTTTGAACCC
>NW_004524643.1:946527-949082 GCF_000260255.1 Octodon degus
ATTGCCAGGCCATTCTCCATGATTACTGTACTAATTTAGATTCCTGCAACAATGAACAAGGGTTCCACTTATTCCACATACTCATCAACACATGTTATCATTTCACCTTTTGTCATAGATGTGAGAAAATATCTCATTATAATTTTAATTTGTATTTTCCTGATTAATGATGTAGAATAATTTTTATAAACCTGAAAACTATTTTCATGTCTTCTTTTGAGAAATGTCTATAGAAGTTCTTTCCTTCCTTAAAAATTAGGTTATTTTCTTGTTCTTAAGTTCTTTATATGTTTTGGATATCAACACTTTATTAAATGAGTTCTCTTGCTCTGTGATTGATCTCTTCATTCTTTCATTTCTTTTGCTATGCAGAAGTTTTCAGCTTGAGGCAGTTCTGTTTGTCTATTTTTGATTTTGTTGTCTGTGCTATATATGAGTTTCATATTCAGAGAAATCATTGCCAGATCAATGTCATAGGGATTTTCACTGTTTTTCTCTATTAGTTTTATAGTTTCAAGCTTTACATTTAAGTTTTAAATTCATTTTGGGTTAAGTTTTGTATGTGGGACTAGATAAATAGACCCTTGTTATCTAAATTGCAAAATGGAAAGAAATATTTTTCATTTTGTCTAATCTCATGGGCCTTTTAGGGAGATCTAATGTAATTCTGGAGTCAAATGTCATAGAGATTGCTAAAATTGTAAGGTAATGACTTTGCCAATATCATAGTAAAGACAGACCATGAAAGCATCCATGTATGTGAAACACTGATGACTTAGGAGAAATTTTGAGAGGTGGAATATTTTCTTGGTCTTCAAATATTTCTTTATGGGCAGCTTATTTGTTATAGGAAGGGAAACAGTGATTATATATCCTAGAGATTATACAAAGCTTTGGTTGGTTGATCAAAATTGGTGTTATAGTAGGTGGTGGGTAGATATTGTATGTGAAATATCTACATGTGAAATCCTGAAAAGGATACAAGATTCTGTAGTCCTTCAACTGAGAGAGAATAACGTGAATCATTGAATGATTTTATGAAAACATTAGATAAATGTGGAATTTTTTTTTAGAATATGGGAAGTATGTGGAATCCTTATACTTGCAAAATGTTAACATTATGAGCTACATAGAAAACCACAAAAATGTTCAAGGTTAAAGAGAGACAAAGATACTTTGTAATTAAATGGCATAACTGACTGTAGACTAGTGCCTGTGGTAAGGGGGAAAAGGATATTTTGAGTCATTTGAAAAATTCTAGAATAGGCTTTAGAATGGATGAAATTATTACACTGAACTTGAAGTTATAGACATTGATAGCACTACTGTGGTATGAAAGAAAGAAAGAAAATATCTTATACTTTACAGAAAAACCCTGGAAACATGATAAATGGCCATAGCATGTATAAATTAACCTCAAATATTTCAAAGAAAAGTTATGTTTCTACAAACGTGTGTTTGTGTGTATGTGCATATGGACTCAGAGAAAAGAGAAGAGCTATTAAATGGAAAAAATAATAATGAAAAAAGAGAAAGATTAGAAATATGTGAAATGTGAACCAAGGTAAAGATTATATTAGCACTCCATCTACTGTTCCTATTTTTACAAATCTTATATGCATAATATTTTAGTTATATTTAAATGCTTCATTTTTTCATTCTTTAGCTATTTCTGTAAAATTAGTTTCAATCTTACATTCAAAAAATTAAAGAATAAAAATAGATGTGTGGGAATACATTAAGAAGATACTGTGTGTATAATTACTTTATGGAAATGATTAGGCAATTCTGGAAAACATAAAGATTACCTAAGTAATGAGGAATAAGACTTCTATGGTAAAAATTTCAGTAAGATCCTTAGTTCATTAAAACAACACAAAATTATTACCAAGATCACCTACCCTCATGTGAAGGCTATGAATACAAGGTTTGAGGGTAGGGCTGAGCAAAGTTTCCTTGTGAGGATTGTTATCTGGTTTGGGATATGGTGTCATGGTTTCAAGGTTCTTTCCATCTCAAATAAAGGAATGAGAAAAACAAGCAAAAACAGTGACAAAGTTTATTTGAAAAATTAAAACTGAAGGGTAAGGGAGAAATTGATTCTGCAGAGCAGACTTGGAAAAGAGAGGAAAAATGTAAAAAAGCAAAATAAAAGTACACCCTGGGAGATACAGGGCAGGCTACCATGAGGAAATCCATGGCAGTGAGCTCTTCATGGTGCTAGAGTACTTTTATTTCTTCCACAAGGGAATACATGAAAACTCCATGTGTGGGACCTTAGGAGTTATTTGACACGTGTATCACACTTATTCCCAGCTTTGCAAGGCCTTGTCCTCTTATCACATATCTCCCTGATAGAAACAAATCCCCATAATTCTTTATGACTGCTGAGGGACTGGAGGTCTCTGTCTTCTATAGCTGTTAGTTGGAAAGGGCTGTAGACTCTACTGAGGATTATGTGATCTCTAACAACATTGGGGTGCTACGGCTCAGTGACTGGGTTGGTGAAAGAAAAACAATAAGG
Source organism: Octodon degus (assembly GCF_000260255.1). Lineage (NCBI taxonomy): Eukaryota > Metazoa > Chordata > Mammalia > Rodentia > Octodontidae > Octodon > Octodon degus. The sequence continues at coordinate 949,052 of NW_004524643.1, forward strand.
AAAGAGTTAGTGATCATTGAACTGGCTGCTT
>NW_004524643.1:950798-971724 GCF_000260255.1 Octodon degus
GTTGATGTCCCCATCGGACAGGAACAGCACTGCTAGGGGGTGCACCTGGGAGGAGTCCCGCACAAAAACTCTGCCATTGGACTTTACGGCCATGAAGTAAGTCAGCAACTGGCTCCTTAAGCACATGGCCTCCCTATTAGTGGTCAACTTGTGCAGCATGGCGTTGCCAGATTTGATCCCGTAAGTGACACTTTTGGGCTTAAACTTCCCCTGTCAGGTCACCTTGCCCTGCCGCACCTGAATGAAGTTGGGGTATAGCCTGGCCATGAGCACACCCTTCACCAACTCCTCCAACTCACTGTACTCATTGCACTGCTCTGAGGGCAGCATGCAGTCTGAGAGCTTTCCCACCAGGAAGATCTCATAGATGTTCTCAGAAAACTGCTTGATAAGCCCGTGGATGAAGCGTAGGCTGGGTGCATATAGCAGGTTCTCCTCCAGGTAGTTCTCCTGCAACATGCGGTTCTGCCAGTGCAGCACCTCCTCCCAGCTAGCCACAGCATGCACAAAGGCCAGATGGTTGTTGCCACTGTCGTGGCTCAACAGTGCCTTCACCTTGTGTATTTCTGTGCAGTTCTGCAAGCTGCTGCTGGAGGGGTCCTGGGTAAGGCAGGAGACCACTATCAGCAGTGGGTGCAAGCAGCAGAAGAGGGCAGCCAGCACGATGGCCTTGCCTAGCCATGGGTCGGCAGAGATGTGGGCCAGGAGTTGGCCCAGGGTGGTCAGGTACTTGCGCTGGTCTAACACACCAATCTCCTGGAGCAGGATCACAGCCTCATCTACTGACTTGATGTTGGGTCTGTCCATGGCCTTGGAGAGGAATTCCACCACCGTCTTCTCAGGCATGTGTCTCTTGGCCTGCAGCACCAGGTTCTCCAGGGGCATGCGTAGGACCTTGGGCACCTGGAAGGGGGCCACCTTCTCCAGCCAGCTCTGTGGGAACAGGGGATAGGCAAAGCCTGACTGGCAGCAGCCCACCTGGCCTTAGCGCTGGATCATGTTTGCTCTCAATACCCACACGGTCTCTAGGCAGGACACCTTGGTCTTGAGGTCATAGCACTCCTTCTTATGCAGACCTCTGTCCACTACATGCACAATGTTGTTGACTGTGATGGAGGTCTCCGCAATGTTCATGGCCAGGACAATCTTGCGTGCCCCGACTGGAGGCTGCTGGAGTAGGGCCTTCTGGTCCATCATGGGGATGTTGGGGTGCACTGGCAGGATGAGGTACTTGCTCTCATGCATGCCCAGGGCCTCCTACAGGTGCTGCTGCACTCCCTTGATCTCCTGCCACCCGGGCAGGAAGCATAGGATCCCACCTGGCTCCCCATGGGCATCAATATGCAGAACCAGATCAGTCACGAGATCCAAATCAAGGGCACATTCGTCCTCGGACTCAAGGTGCCAGTGTCACTGTGGGTACTGGTATTGGACCAGTTTGAACAGGATGTCCTCCAGGTAGTGCTCCTTCACAGGGTACATGAAGCCAGGCACCTTGATGACAGAGCAGCCACCAAAGTAATGGGAGAAGCACTCATTGTCACCTGTGGCACTCATGAGCACTAGCTGCAGGGCAGGGTTGAGCCGCTGCAGGCCGTTGAGCAGGATGAGGAGGATGTCCATGTTTACAACGTGCTCATGGACCTCGTCCACATCCACGATAACGTGGCTCACACCCTCCAGGCTGGGGATGCTCTTCAGCTTGTGCAGCAGGATGCCCACAGTGCAGAAGAGCAGAGCCCCGCCCCACGCCGGAGGCTTGCTCTCCAGGAGCACCTGAAAGCCCACATTCCGGCGCAAGGAAGGGCCCAGTTCGAGGCCGACCCGCTGTGCCACAGACACAGCTGAGATGCAGCGGGGCTGAGTGATGATCACATTGCAGCGGGCTCCACGGCCCTCAGTCACATAGTGTTCCAGCAGCAGCTGGGAGATGTGCGTTGTCTTCCCACAGCCCGTGTCACCAGAGATGACCACCACAGGATGCTGCTCAGTGGCATTGAGGATGGTGTCCCAGTGAGGGTCCACAGGGAGCTGGGGCGCTTCTTGCCAGATGGGCCCCCACTGCCGCCACAGCTCTAGCAGGCTTTGACTCAAGTGTACCTCCTCTACCTCCTCAGCCTCAGTGAGAGGCATGAAGGGCTTGCCAGTGTTGGGGTCATTCAGCGGCCCCGAGTCCTTGCCCAGGGGCAAGATGTCCTCACTCTGCAGCTGGAGCTCAGGTGAGAGCCAGAAACTTTCCACAGGGTAGTGGTTCAGGAAGATCTCTATCTTGTGGAGAATGGGCTCTGGCACCTGGATGGTACACGGCCTGCACTGGGTCTCATCCAGTTCCTACAAAGAAGCCAGGTTGTATGTGGCATGGATGAGCGGCTCATTGTTCCTGTCAACCAGGGCCAGTCTCTTCAATTTTTTTGCAGGCCAAAGCCACTGCCTTATTCTCAGCCTCTGCTTTGCAGTGCCCTCTGGCAACAAACATCACGGGACAGAGCCAGAGCAGAGTGAGTGTAGACAGCTTGGTCTTGGTACCCATAGTGTGGAACTGCATGAGGTTCTTAGCCATAGAGGATGACGTTGCAATCTGAATCATCTTGGCCAGAAGGTTCTTGGTAAGTGGAAACTGGGTCAGGGCCCTCACAGCACGTCATCTGTTATGTCAAATGAACCGCCCCCCTGGAGTCCTGGAGTGGTGTATGGGAGTCCTGTTGTGTCATGAACAGGAACTCCATGACATCAATGCTCCCCTCTTCCAGCTCTTCCTCCTCATCCTCTTCCTCTGGCCCATGGAACAGAACAGGCCCCCAGGGCCCCCTGGCCATATGTTCTCTGGATTCAGCTGCCACCAGGACATGATGTGCATGGTGCATTCTGGATGCCACCAGCTGTCTGCCGGGGACTCAAAGCAGTCAGCTAGCACTCGGTACTTGGCAAAATTGAACAGTTCATTCCAGGGACCAAGCAACCCCCAGCCCTTGAACAGCTGGCAGGCTGCAGCTGCAGCCTGCCACTCAGCATCAATCTTCTTGCTGCCATAGCCTTCCACCTCCATGCTTTTGGGCCACTTTATGTGCAAGGTAACTTTCTTTTTCTTTGGTCCATTTGTGTGCACATAGACTAGTTTGTCTTTGGCACATGAGATGTCAAGGGCTCTTCTGATCACAGTGTTGAGAAGGTTTTTGGGCTGTGGAAACTCTTAACAGGTCCCTAGAAGCTCAAGAGATGGTCCCTCCAGGGGCAGGGGTGACATACATGGGGTCGGGGAGGCAGGGTGGTGGAAGCTTGCACTGATGCTGTCTGTGTTGGGCTGATCTTTTCTGAATGAGTCGAGGCTGAAAAAGCAGGAGTTGACTCAGGGTTTGCAGGTTTTTAACCTGGAGCTTAAGTCTCTCCTTGCTATTCCTCATCATGAGGCTGGGCTTAAATAACACAGTTTATAATAAATATTTCCAAATATTGGAAACAGTCCAAATACTTATGAACAAAAGTGTGATTTTATACAATGGATTATTACTCTATCACAAAGAAGAATAACTTGAGATATTTCTAGCTAAATAATGCACCTTGAGTGTGGATTCACCATAGTCCTAAGAAATAAATCAGATATAATATTCAAATATAGCATGGTTTCTCTGATGTGAGAATGAAAAGTGTAAATAAAGACTGAAATATATAATACACATTGGGAAATGGGAAGAAAGTGTTCAAATGAGAATGGAACAAAGGAGAGGGGAGGGAGAAAGAAAAAGGAAATAATGGAAAACTGGAAGCAAAGATTTGTAAACAAAGAAGGGAAAAAGATTTGAAGGGAAGGAAGGGGCTGGCCAGATAGCTCAGCAGACTAAAGCACCTGCTTAGGCAGAGAGCAGTGACCAGGGTTCAATCCCCGGCATGCCATGCCAGCTGGCCCCAGTGTGCCACGCCGGTCCTGCCCCCCTGGGCATGCTGAGACAGCAATTGAGACTGGGAGTGGTGGCGTGCACCTGTAATCCCAGCGCTTGGGAGGCTGTAAACAGGAGAATCACTATGAGTCTGGTCTATGTAGTGAGACCCTGTAGACCCTGTATTAAATATAAAAAAAAAATGAAGGGAAGAAAGGGAAATGGGGAAAGAGGAAGCAAGATATATCACACTGAGATACAAACTCCCTATAATGAATGATACCATGTATATCTAAAATTTACCAGTAAAATAACAAATTTTAAAATAAGTTTAAAATATTTTTATATAGTGGCATAGAAGTATAAAAGTCCCACTTGTAGGTAGAGAAATGGAGGCTTAGTGAGGTGTCATGACCTAACTGAAAGCTCCACTGAGTAGAGATAAATTCTGAGGCTCTACCCATAAGTATAACTTTTGTTTCTTTTGGTTACTGAGTCTGTTTTGTGCCCCTACAATAAAGTCAAGACTGGGTTATAAAGAACAGAAATTAATTTCTCCTAGTGAAGCCCAATGTCATAATTCTGGTATCTGGTGGGAGCCTTCATGCTGTGTCCTAAAGTGCAGAGGAGCAAGCAGAAGCATTGGAGAAAGAAAGCATGAGAGCTGAACTCATTTCCTAGCAAGCCCCTTCTGCCACAGTAGCCTCACTCCAACCATGCAGGCAGTGCCTACATGACCTAGTCATCTCCCAAGACTCTACAACTTAATGCTGTTATAATAGCAATTAAATCTCAACTTGAGTTTCAGAGGGGACAAATATTTAAACCACTGCAGCCTCCTCTACTGTGCAGATAAGGTGGCCTTGAAAGTTTTTTTCTAACCTACTCTGTTGGATTAATTAATTATCAATTTAAGTGGGAATGCCCAGCTGAATTAAGTCAGCATGGTTCTGGGTATGGAAGACCCACCTTAGGATTGTTGCCAGAACCTCTTAAAAAGGGCATAGGAGGGAAGAATGCATGCTACTGATTTCCCAGGAGAAGCTTTGTTGTGGCTAATTTCTCCAGTACTAACTCAGCTGTTCTTGTTGTGGAGATGGATGCTATTCTTTGTAGGGGAGCTCTGGTTTTTGTCTTCAGCATTGATTTCTGGCTTCCATGCAGATTTCTCAGGCTTCAGGCACAGATTTTTTTTAACTCCTGTTGCAGACTTTCAAGTTTCCACCACTGTTTCTTAGGCCTTTCCAGGGCAGACCTTTAGTACATAATGGCATGAGATATTGCCATTGGCTGGACATGGGGACATTGCCATGGGATCCAGGTACTTATCTGTATTCTTCAGGTCTCTAGTGTGGAGACAGATATTTTGCACTCTTGTGCATTTGAGTTTTTAGGTGAATATTATAAGATAACCTTATAAATTTGTGTGTTATGTGGTAAATCGATTCCCTTGCAAACTGTGACTACAATACCTAACTAGCCAGCATTTATCCAATTGAAAAGGAGGTAAATTAGTTGGACTAGTTAAAAGAATGTCCAGAGATGTTAGAATGCCCAGGTAACAGTTAAAAAAAAACAAAACAGGAGGGCCTATGGGAATACCCAATTTTAATATGGAAAATAGAAAGAGTCCATTTAGCAGTTGGAATTGAAGTAAGGGTTTTTTAAATACCACTTAGAAAATTAGACTTACTGTTCTCCCAACCCCAGTCCTGTTACTTGCCTTTAGATTACCAGGCTCTGCCTCCTGCCTTTGATTTAGGCAGACACTTTAAAAAATATGGATTTCTCTCCTCAATGGAATCCAGGAAACAAATTCATTTCAGTGAATTAGTTCATTAGCACTAATCTGGTAACAAAGTAAAGCCTTTTACAGGACTGTGTAGGGAGACAACACTATCCTGGTGGACTCCATTGGCATCTCAGTGTACCCTGGAGAGAAACAGCAGTAGGAATGAGGAAAATATAGACAAGAAGACAAAAGCTTGGTCAGATGATGGCCTGTTCATTGCCTGATTGGCAAATAACCCCACCCCGCAACAACAGTAGGGGCATTTATTTATACATTTGCAAAGTTAGTATTATGTGACTCAAGGTTGCCTAGTAATTAATACCAGACATTGAACAGGCAGTGTGATTTTCTCAGGATCAAGGTTGCTTGACTGCTCTCACACACATGACCAATTTCTTCAGCAGCTCCCAACATGTTTCCCTCTTTGGTTTTGTTATGTCAGTGATGGGTGCTCTGTTGCTAATGGAGGAGTTGTGTTTGGAAAACTCTTCAGAAGACCTTTTTATTCTTGATGCTAGTCCAAATAGTTTTGGTACTTGAATTCAGCAGGGTAACCCTATGTAGTCCAATAGTCCATAACAGTAGTGAGTTACCAGTACAGCTGTCAATTGTCAGAAGTTGTTAGTGATTTGAACCTTTTATAGGTAGCATATTATTATGGCCAAAATATAGTTTATCCTCTTAGTCCATGTATCTCTCTAGTTTTTGTTCTCCAAACCTCAATTTTTAAATATCCAGAAGAAAAGTTTAATGATATTATACTGTAATGGAGGCAGTAAGCTTAACATTACTATCTGAATATCAAACACCTTAGACACCAAATGGAGCTCTTATTTTCTATCAATCATGAATATTCTAATATTTAAATCATCATATAATGTTAAAAGACAAAAATTACATATTTTTTTCCCAGAAATTTAGAAATCAAAACCATGTACATTGATGATAAAAATAGGTAATATAGCAACCATTATTAATTTGCTGTTCTTGTTTAGAAAATGTATTGTTGTATGTTACACTGTTTCTGTCTTCTTGTTTGTTTTTGTCTTTGTATCTGCTTTTTTTGTTTTCAGTCTTTAAAATAAATGAAATAAATTTTTAAAAATGTATACAATTTACGGCATGACAATCTTGATATTTTGTAACATACTTAAATTTTCATTTTGACTCCACATAACCCAATCATTTCTAATACATAAGAAGCTTTTCCTTAATTTGTCATCCTTTAATAGGGTATACATCATACATTTTTGTTAAAGGCAGAGGTGTGAATCTGAGAATCTTATCACAATAAGAAATCTTTGTTTTACATTTTGGGAGACCTGTACATCTGGAATCATGAATACATTTAATACACCATGAGAATAACAATAATGAATTGCCATACACATGTGAAAACTTTTACTTCTTAATTTAGTTTTGCACCAAGAACATCTTTTATGAGAAAACCTTATTGTAATTTTTTTCTTGAGAAACTTTATCTTTTAAACAATGACCAAATTATTGAGGGTGTCTCCCAAGATGCTATGGAGATTATTGTTGGCTCCTTATTTTTTTTTTTAAATGTAGCTTTTCTTTTTTAAGGTTTTATTTATTTATTTATTTATTTATTTATTTTGTGTGTGGCCAGTTCAGCCCACCAGGGGGCGGGGCTGGCTGGCATGTGGTGCTGGGGGATTGAACCGCGGTCCCTGTGCTTTGCTTAGCTTGTTCTAAGTAGGTGCTTTAGACCACTGAGCCATCTCACCAGCCCTGTTGGCTCCTTATTAATGAACAAAGGTTGGTTACACTTCTATCCGCTAACTGCAGTCCAATAATCCCTTCCCACTCTAATGATTTTTTTTATTATTGTAAATTTTCTGATGACTTGTGTTTAAACCAATTTTTATATACTTAGATTGGGAGAAAGCATGCTTTTAAGTCTATACCCCAAAGCTCAAATAAAAAGAGGAATGGCTGTGCATGGAATGACATACAAATACATAAATAAATACACAGAACACACAAACAAATATCTTTACATAATCAGGGTGCATTCAGATATATTTTTGACCAAATTGAACTATAGTAACTTTATTATAATGTTTAGAAATTTGTAATTATAAATAGACTAGTCAGATTTTGTTGTTTGTCAATTAGCAGCCAGAGGCCCTGCCCCTTAGCTCAGTTCTTTAAGTGCCTGCTTCAACAAAACAGTCAGGCTCAGGTTGCTGTGGTTTGATCCCTACAACTCAAGCCAGCCAAACCTGCTCTGAAGGCATTCGGAGCCAGCCCCACCCCCCAAAAAAAATCCTTCAAAAAAAATAGCAGTCATTTATTATCAGAAAACTTTGGAAGGAGTAGAATCTTTTATCTATAATTAATATGCATATTTTGTATTTTTGTATTTTATTTTGTCCTAAAAATACTTCCAGCTCAGTTATCTTTTTTCTTGGTTGGAACCTTCTCTGTTTTTTTTTTTTTTTTTAATTTTAGGGAAGGGTCTACAGTGTGTTTAGTGTCTCACTACTAGATTGGACTCAGTGCTCCGCCTGTTTACAGCCTCCCAAGAGCTGGGATTACAGGTGCGCACCATCATGCCCAGTCTTATTCGCCATCTCTGAGTGCCCCAGGGCAGGGCCAGCATGGCAGGCCTGGGGATCAAACCCCCAGCCCCTGTGCCTGCTTGCAGGTGCTCTAATTCACTGAGCTATTTGGCCAGACCTTTCAGTTATCTCTATATACTCTATCACCTATTTAGCCCTTAGATTTCCATTTTGTCAGTTCTTTTAATAGACTCCAGGTCAAATCTAGCCTCGTTGTCGTTAACTTCCTCTCTAGATCTGGATTTATGATACAGCCTGATAACATGCTTTGGTACCCAAATAGGTCATTCAACATTCTCTGGAAAGATACAAGTATACCCTCTACTCCAGGTAAGAAGTGGACTGGGTCCCTTCCACTGTCCAATATGGAGGTCTCTCCAAAGCACCCTTCCTAACCTTTTTTCTTTTACTTGAAGAGAATTATCTTTCTGTTGCTGTACTTCCATCATTTTTAGAACTTAAAAAGTTAATAGTATATACTGCCAAGAGAAGTCTATTATGCAGTGTGAGTTTTGTGGTGAAAGATTTCCCTTTTTGTTTTTTTGTGATTGAATTTTGATCATATGGTAAGCATGTTCAACAATTCCTTGACCTTGAGGGTTATAAGGAATACCCATGATAAGGGAAATTTGAAAAGTTTTATAAAACTTTTGAAAGGCAGCAATGGTATATTCTGGGCCATTGTTAATCTTAAGCGTCCATGGGCAGTCAGTGGCACTAAAGGCATCTAAACAGTGAGCAACCACTTCAGCAATGTGGACAGAAGCAAAAATGAATCCTGAGGAAGTTTCCACTGAAACATGGACTCAATGTAAAGAACCAAATTCAGAAAAGTGTGTGACATCCACTTTCCAAAGATGGTTGAGGTGTAATCCATTGGAATTATCCCCATAGGAGGACAGGGAAGGTGTGTGACATGAGGAACATTGTTTAACAATTTCTCAGGCCTGTTCTTGGGTCAAATGAAACTGTTTGACCCAAGAACATAAGACAGAAGCATTTTGATGAAAGGTGGCATAAGACTCAGAAGCCTGTTGAATAGTATCTGATGGAGTAATAATGACAGCACCAAGAAATCTGTCTATAGTAGCATTCCTTTCAGTGAGGGATCCTGGCAATTGAGAACTAAAATGTATATGACCAATAAAACAGGGAACATGACATTACTGTATGATAACTTGGAGAATGTGAAGTAAATGAAAAATATATTTTTTTTTGACACAGAGTCTCATCATGTGTTTTGGGATGATCTTGTGCTCACCTTTGTAGCCCACAGACCAGTCTGGAACTCTTAATGAGCCACCCACCTAAACCTACCAAGAGCTAGGATTACAGGCATGCACCATTACACCTGTTTCTGGAGCCAGCCTGTTGCACCTGGGATTCCAGTGCCAAGATGGCATGCAGAGCTGAGGATCACACTCTGGTCATTGTGCTTGCCAGGTAGGTGCTTATACCTTTGAGCTATCTCCTAACCTCAACAATGATCTTCTTGACCATTGTGTATGGTGGAAGTTTCAATGTGGCACATTACACCACAGACATGAACACTGTATGAAAATAGGTTAATTGGAGTGGATGAATGATCTTGCACAGCCTATATGACTGCTTTTAATTCAGTCTTTTGTGCAGAAGAGAAACATGTGTCCTGTATTATGGAAGAGAAAGCTGTTACGTAATCTCCCTGACCTGAAGATGACCCCTCCATGAAGATGGAGATGCCCCATGCTATGGGGAATAAACTTATTTTTGAAGGGAAGACAAAGGGTTTAAGGGAAACAAATTGTATTAATTTATCTGAAGAATAGTGACAATTGATAACACCAGGGCAGTTAGCCAGTGCAGATTGCCAAAGGGGTGAAAATTGCCATAACTATTTTTGTTGAACTGAAACAAAGGGAACAATGATAGTTTTCACCTCATGACCAAAGAGCTGAATTGCATGTGTTCGACCATGTGCAGTCAGTTCTGCCACAGCATCATGAAAAGGAATAACAGTTTTATGTGGAGTATTTGGCATATGTAACCATCATTAGAGATCTTGAAACTCCCAAAGAACCCCTATGAGCATATACTGAATTGGGAAAATAATTAAAGGTGTTGGCAGAGATGGGTCAACTCTAGAAAGATAAGCATTAGAAAGAGCTTGATTAACTTTATCTACTGCAGTTTTAGTCTCTGGTGTAAGTCTTCTTTTAGAAATAAGGGCTGAATCTTCCTTAAGAATGTCAAAGAGAGGACTTAACTCATGAGTTGTTAGCTTAAGAGCGCGGTGGAGCCAGTTAATGTTACCAATCACAGTCTGAAAATTATTTAGGGCCTTAAGATGTTTAAGCTGGATCTGAACAGTTTGGGGCATGATGTCTCAGTTGAATAAGGTGTCTCAAATATGAAAAGGGTTCCATGGTTTGTACCTTTTAGGGGGCTATCACTAGACAAGGGCATCATCTAATTGCATAAACATTTGATGTAAGATGGATGGGGATTCATGTGCTAAAAGAATGGTATCTGTGGAATGGATAAGTTATGCAAATGGTTAGGCCTGTTGTACTGACAGAATGGCTGCAGCCACAAACTCTTGGGACATGGTTGGACTATTCACCATTCCTTGTGACAGACAACACCATTGGAAGTGGCACATAAGGGCCTGATTATTAAGACAGGGTAAACTAAAAGCTAAATGACTTATCTTGACGGTGGGGAGGGATAAAAAAGAAAGTCTTTTAAAAAATTTTATTTTAAAGAGAAAAAACCAAAAACGAATAACAACAATAATCACAAAAACAAGGCAACAACAAATAATAAAAAGGTATATAATTCCAAAACAAGAATAGAAAATTAACAATGATTGTTATATTACATATTGCTATCATCAGATCTGTTGTTCAGATTATCAGATATAGGCATGCAAGACTGATCAAACAAACATTAACTCTTCCTTTCAATAAGCTTTCATGTTTCCCTCATCCTTTTTATTTTTGTTTATCATCATAAGGATAAAATGTAAAGGAATAGCTACAGGACTGGGCAATCCCTGTTGCAGTGCTCCCATAGGTTCCATGGTACGATTGACTACCCACAAGTCCTTTAGCAATCTTCATCTTCCTGACATTTTATTATAAGGGTATTCAAAGGGGTGTTGTAGTATTCTAGGTGCTCCACTATCTTCTATTCATTAACCAGTGTATGAGCTGCTGTAATCTGCTGAGTGAGGGGCTACTCAACCAAACAAGGTCATCAGACATCCAAGTTATCTTGGATAACATCCATGGGGTCAGAGAAGCAGAGATCAAGGACCCTCCTGAAAATGTGAGAATAAATAGCCTGTGCCAAAATAGTCCTTTTTTGGAATAATTGGAACAGGTTCTTTCTCCCTTGATTATTCTTACCACGCCCTTGAGTGGCAAGGAAACCTTGTTGCAACATCTGATGAGTCACCAGGAAGTTAGGTTTGGCCAAAAATGCTCCCATACCATGAAATATGTCATGACCCCATAGATTGAGTGGTATGTCAAGGAGGATGTAAGGAGAGAAATATCCAGAATGGCCTTTGTCATCCTTCCAGGTTGGCAACTTAGCACTTCTGCTAGGGTAAGAAACCTTGCCCATCTCCTTTAAATCTGTAGTGGCCACATCCAGAAGTCATGCTCAGGCCAATGGTGCTGAACAATAACTGAAACATCTGCACCTGTCTCTAATAGCCCTTTAAATAATTTTCCTTTAATAGTCAATTCCATCTCTGTGTGATTTTGTTTAATCTGTTGAATGCAATAGGTGTCAGAAGATCCAAAACCCTTGGATTGCTTTCCCTTATTTATAAATTTTTCAGTTTTTGCCAAGGGAAAATAACCAATTGAGAAAAATGAGTGTCTGGGGTGATTTGAAAAATTGTTTGGGTAGGTTGAATGATAACCTTGGTTTGTCCTGTATAATCAGCATCAATTATACCAGAAAAAAACCTGGAGACCTTTTATTTATATATTTATATATTTATTTATTTTCTGTATTTAGGGCAGGGTCTACAGGGTGTTTAGGGTCTCACTACGTAGATTTGACTTGCAGTGATCCTCCTGTTTACAGCCTCCCAAGTGGTAGGATTACAGGCACACACCACCATGCCTAGTCTCAGTTGCCATCTCAGCACACCCTAGGGGCAGGGATGGAGACATTTTAGTTTTATTTTTTTGATACAGGGTCTCACTATGCAGCTTGGACTCACAGCAATCCTCCTGTCTCAGCCTCTCTAGTGATAGGATTACAAGCATGTGCCACCACACCTGGTTCTGGGGCCAGCATGTTGAACCTGGGGTTCCGGGGCCAGCACAGCATACAGTACTGAGGATTGAACTCACGACCTTGTGCTTGTCAGGCAGGTGCTTATGCTGCTGAGCTATCTCCCCAGCCCTGAGGCCTTTTAAGACGAGACTGCTATGACCCCATTTCAGGAGTTAATAGGAATTTGGAGGAGGAATTGAGGTCCAACCCTCTACTGTCTGTTGTTGATCCCCAGAGGTCAGAGACACGTGTGTGTGTGTGTGTGTGTGTGTGTGTGTGTATGTGTAGATTTGAGGAAGGCACTCCCATTGTTTGATGGGGCCAGGGTGGGTCTGAATGGAAGAATGAGTCAGCCTTCCACATCAGTTTCAGATCTACATTCATTTTTCCAATGGTACCTTTATCAACACTGTATAAAGACTGAAAGGTCTTGTTGGAGAGAGAGATAGTAGCTGTGCTGCTTTTACCAGGACAGTAGAGCAATTTCAGGCTAAATGTCCCTCATCCCCACAATGGAAATAAACAGCCTTTATTTTTTCTCTTCCTCCAGCCTGTAGATGAATAATCTGAGCAATAGCTGCTGCTAAGGCAGCCCCCTGTACAAGTAAGGGGCTGATATCTGCACCAATCTGAATCATCTCAGGCAGCATAGTCCACTTTTCTACTTTAGTAAAAACTGCTTCCTTAGTGTCCTTTAATTAGGACTGGGAAAAAACAAAGAGATAAAGAAAATGGCTGCCTTTGTTGTGGCCTCAATTAGACCCTAAGTCTGATTCTCTGGGCTCCAACAAGAACTCAATGACTAGGTTCATCTGCTACTGTTATAAAAGCCAGGTCACCTTAAGAGATTGCCTTATAAGGCCCCCCTAAGCCATGCCCTGACTGCCAAGGCAGCCACTAAAGGTGAGACTTCACTCTGAGGTGGAGGTCACGGAGCACAGACTCAGCTTACCAGTGGTCCAGTAGGAGTACAGGGCCCCAGAGCTGCCTGCTCCTGGGTCGAGACTGTTATCTCTGTCATCTCCACAGAGGAGCCTTGATTAATCATGACTAGAGGAAGAAAACAGCCGATTGCTGGACATTGGCATAGGTCTCTGTGGCAAGAACCCACAAAAAAGTAGCGGTAGTTATTCTGGTTGCTGACAATGTCCAAAAGTGTTATACAGACTTAATGTAATCCCTATCAAAATGCATCAGCGTAACTCACAGATTTAGAGAAAACATTCTTAAAATTCACTTGGAACCAGAAAAGACCTAGAATAGCAAAAGCAATCCAGGGCAACAAAGGAAGGGCAGGAGATGTTACAATCCCTGACTTGAAATCATGCTCAAAGCTACTGTGATGAAATCAGCATGATACTGGCCAAGAAAAAAAAAATAGACCTCATGATCAAAGGAACAGATTAGAAGATGTAGACACAACTAAAACATATTCAGCCTCTTTATCTTTGACAAAGGGGCCAAACATGTTCACTGGAAGAAAGATAGCCTCTTTAACAAATAGTGCTGAAAAAACTGGCTTTCCACATGTGAAAAACTAAAACTAGCTCCAGGTCTGTCACCATGCACTACGCTAAAGTAAAATGGATTAAAGATCTAAACATTAAATCAGAAACACTAAATCTATTGGAAGAGAAAGTAGGTAGAAATCTTGAAGAGATAGGAGTAGGCAGAGAGTTCATGAACAAAAACAAAACTGCATGGAGAATACTTCAAAAAATCAATAACTAGGATCTCATCTTATTGAAAAGATATTGATTATCGTAAGAAATCACCAAGAGTGAAAAGAAAAACCATAATTTTGTAAACAATCTTAACCAACAGTTACTCAGACAAAGGTCTTCTATCTAGAATATATAAAGAATTTAAAAAGATCAAGCACCCAAAAATTAAAGACCCAATGCAAAAATGGGCATGGGAGATCAATATAATAGTCCCTTGCTATTTCACAGTTTGACTTTTGTGGACTCACTGTTTCATGGGTTTTCAAAAAATATTAATCTAAATTATTTATCATGGATTTTTTTTGCTATATCATGGGATTTTGCTGAATCTACTGTACTCTATACCTATTTATATGTGTAGTACTTACGGCTTTAATGATTTTAGCCTATAAATTTAAAATATATGAAAATATATTAAAAATGTTACTTCTAATATATTAAAAGAATATTAAATGTAAATATACACTGTTTACAGTACATATTTCTTTAGTGGATGCATACATACTGTATGGAACAGTATATATATATATATATAAATACTAAAATAAATATGATGTTGGTACTTCATTGATTTTCACTTACTGCGGAAGTATCTGGAGCATAACCCATAGGATAAGTGAGGGACCACTGTACACACTTTGCAGAGGAAGAAATACAAATGGCAATAAATACGTGAAAAAATATTCCACATAACTGGTCATTCAATAAATGCAAATTAAAACAACAGTGAGATTCCATCTCACTCCAGAAAGAATGGCTATCATAAAGAAATCAACTAATAACGAATGCTGGAGAGGCTTTGTGAAAAAGGGAACCCTTTTCTATTGTTGGTGTGAGTATACACTTGTATGACCTCTATGGAAATAAGGGTGCAGACTCTTCAAAAAACTAGAATTTGGGCCTGGGATATAGCTCAGTAGCCTAAGTGCCTGCCTGGTAAGTGCAAGGTCCTGAGTTCAATTCCCAGCACTAAAAACAAAACAAAACAAACCCTAAAAACTAGAATTAGAAGTCTTATTAAACCCAGCTATTCCTTTTCTGGGTATTTTTCCAGAATAACTGAAAACATCATGCCTCAGTGATATATGTGCTCCCATGTTTATGAAACCACAATTTTTCATAGCTAAATGTTGGAAACAACCCAAATGCCCATTAACTGAGGAATGGATAGAAAAGATGTAGTATTTTTACACAATGGAGTATTACTCAGCTATAAATAAAAATAAACTTAAGACTTTTATAGGCAAATGGATGCAACTAGAGGCTATACTCATAAGTGAAATAAATCAGACCCACCTGTGTAAACATCACATTGTCTCCCTAGTGTAGGAACCTGAAAGAATAAATAAAATCTGAAAGGTACAATACATACAGCAAAAGAGAAAGAAACTGGATGTAAGTAATAAACAATTGGGATGGGGGAAAGGAAAAAAATATAGGAAAAAAAGGAAGGGGTAAATAAATCACAGGATAGCTCAGATGAATGTACTACTAATTCCTATCAGTTTATTGAAGGTAGCAGTTAATGCTTAACATTTTTACTTTGATCAGTTTTATATGCTTAGACCTATAATCTGAGCAACTGCATTGAAGACCTCAGTGTGAAAATAACAACCACTTTTGAATACCTCTCATCTTGGTTAAAAAAAATTTTTTTATGTATTTGGTACATAGAAAAATTATGCAGCTTGGACTCTTAGTGATCCTCCTGTTGTCAGTCTCCCCAGCGCTGGGATTACAGGCATGGGCCACCACACCCAGTCTTGGTGGCTGGTTCAGGGTGCCCAGCCCCTGCACTTGCTTAAGCAGGCTCTTAGTCCACTGAGCTATCTCACTGACCCTTGGTTTTTTTTTTTAATTGTGTATTGTTTCTAATGCCTTACTTACTATTTTTGTATTCTCTTTAAAATAAATTTTTTAAAATAAAATATACAAATTACCTGGAACTTGAAAGTGTGATGAATTTCTGTTGGCTAACATTGGTCATCTCTCATTGGTGGGCTGAAAATCCTTCAAACAAGTTAGCAAACAGGGTATGTTTGGGGACTGGACAGTATAGGCTGCATGAGGTCACACTGAGCTGGGTCAGATTATCTCTGTTGTGGTTAGTCAAAGCTGAATGAGTCTAAAAAGTCAGCCACGTGCTGGGCTGCATGATCTTAATTTGTCTTAGTATAATGTCTGATTACTAGGCTGTACTTTTAAGGTAGAGCTCAAAGTGGCATTTTTTTTTGAACCAGGGATTGAACTCAGGCATTTGAACGCAGGATTGCCAGGCAAGCACTTATTCTACTGAGCTATCTCCCCGGCCCCCAAATGTCATTTTTCATGTAAGTATACAGTTCATTCAACATCTTTCACAGAAGAGGTTGTCTTCCCCTCTTAACCTTAGTTTATAATGAAGCATTTGTAATAAATAAAAATATTATACATATGAAACTCTTCTGGAATAACTTATTTCATTGTTCTGTTTGTTATTGTAGCAATGCGAAATGTTCTTAATAAAAATGGGTTGTCTATGTTTTCTAGTTTTTTTTTCTTCTTCAAAACTGTCACTGCATTTCCAGGTAATTGGTATTTTTTAAGTCCATTTTTGAATGATTTTTTTCAAGTACTTCCCCATCAATATTTTAATTAGCATTACAATAAATACATATATTAAATTGGAAATAATGGGCATCTTTAGATTAAAACAATCTATGAGCAACCTGCACCTTTTTATTTATATATATTTTTAATTTAAATCATTTTTATATTTTGTAATGAGTTTTACACTTGTTTGTTCAGAGTGTCTCTATTTTACAGTTTAGGAGTGTTGTGTTAGCCTTTGTATTTGAAAGTCTTTTTTTTTGGAAGAACCGGGGATTGAACTCAGGCGCTTGAGCTTGCCAGGGAAGCGCTTATTCCACTGAGCCATCTCCCCGGCTCCCAGCCTTTGTATTTGAAACTTTTATATTTTACATTATTTTTATTTCATTTTCTCATTTTTCCACAATATTTATATCTGATATTTTGGAGGAAAAGACTTTCAAAATGTTAGAATGTATGGAACTAAAATGTAACAAGAAGAATTAAATCTCTGAGCCATAATTACTTAACTACATGAAGTTGAAACAGCTGTGAAATGGCTTTGTTTTGTTAAACAGTTCATTGTGATTTAAGAGAGTGTTTGGTGGATTTTACCTCTTTTTTCCTGATAATTCACTAAAAAGTCTGATCTCCCAATGGAAGAATAGGAATAAATAACATAATTACACATTAAGTAGCAGAAATGAGTATAGATTGTATAATTATTATAATTACAATTATTATTATTATTATTATTATTATTTTAGCCTTCCCAGCACTGGGATTACAGGCATGCACCACTACAGCCAGTGGGGTGGGGAGGGAGCAGCTCGGCATGCCCAGGGGTGGGTCTGATGGGGCATGTGGTGCTGGGGATCGAACTCTGGTCCCTGCACTTGCCAAACAGGTGCTTTGTCTGCTGAGCTATCTTGCTGGCCCTTAGACTGTATAATTCTGAAAATTGTTTTCTTCTCACTTTGCCACCCCGAGGAAAATAATCTGATAGCTTTGACCTTAAGCAATTTTAGTTTTATTTTTGATGAGTAAAAACTGTACATCTTTACAACTTGATGTTTTGACATCAAGGCGTGCCTTTTGAGTGATTACTATCATCATGTATTTAATGCATCCATCAGCTCAGAAACTTTTTTTTGCCACTTAGGTGTGCAGTTAGAAAATTTCAGGTCTATTCTACTAGTGAATTTAAGTTGTAAGAAGTATTGACATTACCATGCTATACATTTGTTCTCCACACTTATTTATCTTCTATACTCTGAACATGTTCCCTCATGTCTCCCAATATCATTCCATCCCTGGAACTCTTCCTTTCCCTGTATGTTTCTATGAATTTGACTGTAGTTTCCACATTTAAGTGAGAATATGAGTACTTGTCTTTCAGTGCCTGTCTTGTATCACTTAACATAGTGTCTTTTAGGTGCCACTTTTTTGGGGGGCAGAACCAGGGATTGAACTCAGACCCTTGCACTTGCCAAGGAAGTGCTTATTCTACTGAGCCATCTTACTGGCCCCTCTTCTAGGTGCCTCTTGCTGTTACAAATGGATAGATATTTTCCTTTGTTGAGTAAATAAGATTCTGAATATCCTTCAGTTTTTCTTCATTTATCTACTGAGTGACATTTAAGTTGTTTCCACCTTAGCTATAATAAATAATGCTGCAATGAACACAGGAGCTCACCTCAGGATCCAGATTTATATTCCTTTGGCTATACATAGAGTATTGTCATTGAACCACAGAGTGACTCTGATTGTTTGTTTTGCTTTTGTTTTAGGATATTTAAAAATCTCCACACTGGTTTACCTTATAGCTGAATTGATTTTCACACCTACTAACAGTATAAATGTTCTCAAGAGCTTGGGCATGGTAGCACATGCCTATAATCCCAGCACTCTGAAGGCTGAGGCACAAGAATCACTGGGGTTCAAGGCCAGTCTAATCTACATAATAAGTTCAAGGCCAGCCTGAATCACATAGTGAGACCCTGTCTAAAAAAGGAAAGAAAGAAAGAAAGAAAAGAAAATTTCCTTTCCTTTCTTCCACACCTTGCCAAAACTTATCATTTGATTTTTTAAGAATTGTTATGCTCAGAGGTATGGGGTGATATTTCATAGTAATATTTGACTTAAATTTTCCTCACACCACAGCTGTTATGCTCCCTTTCATATACATTGGTGTGGTTTGACATGGTTTGAGAATAATCCCCAAGGTTTCTTATGATAAAGGCTTGGTCCCTGCTGCCTGGCTTTCCATCTCATGATTTAACTTCTCCCTCTCACATACACCTACCTTTGTGAGCCATATGCCATCTTGCTGTAAGGTTTTTACCAGAACTGAGCTGGTCCTGACACCATGACCTGAAAAATGCAGAAACCTAATGTCACTGGCCTCAGCTATTTCATTCTTGTAACAAAAGCAGACTAATACATATTTCTTGGCAATTTCCATATCTTCCTTAGAAAAATTGTCATTTCAGTTCTTTTGTTGATTTTTAAAATTGGGATGCACATTTGTGTGCCCATATTTGAGTTGTGAATTCCTTATACAATTTTGGTATTATGCCCCCATCAGATACGTGCTCTGAGAATGTTTTTCCCAGTGTATATGATTCTTTTTAATTTTGTTGATTATTTCCATTGCTGTACAGAAGCTGTTTAGTTTGGTGGACTAATGCTTATTTTGCTTTTATTGCACGTGATTTTGGAATATAGTCAATAGTCAATATCCTGGTGTTATCTTTCCGATATTCTACCTCCAAGTTTTTATTTGAAGATGTTTCTGGTTCATGTTGAATTAAGTTACTTACTTAATCCATTTTAGTTGGCTTTTGTATGTGGTCTAAGATAATCATCCAATTTCTTTCTTTGTCATATAGATATACATTTATCCAGCAGCATACATCAAAAAGACTGTCCTTATTCTAGTGTGTGTTCTTGGTTCCTGTGATGGGTTGTTTGTAGATATCTCCCCAAAGCCTCATGTGCCCATAGGTGGGGCTTTTCAGAGCTGGCTGGATCTAGGGCGTATGACTCTGGGACTAAGGATATGTAGTGCTATGTTAGTCCACTGATTGGATTTAGCATTAGTTCGGGGTGTGGCTGAATGGACACAGAAGACAGAAGTCTTACCGTGGGTAAAGGTGGCAACACGCACAAGACTTGTAGCCTGGGTGCAGTAAAGGGGAAAGGCTGCTTGCCATGTCACGAACTATTTCTCCTTTGTGATGCCCCTCTACCATAATGCCCTGCCTTGGAATCAGCTGACTCTGGTTTGAAACCTCTATGAACTGTGAGCTAAACTAAACCTTTCTTCCATTAAATTGTGAGTATTGGGTATTGTAGCTTACTGATGAGAAAGGTAGCCAAGACAGTGTTTTTGCTGAACTCTCAGATTGGGTAAGTATTGTTTTCTAGATGGGCTCCCTGCTCTGTTTCTATTCATGTACTCTTCTCTCATTTCTTGGGAATAATCTCAGGTACTGTGGGCCAAGAAGACAGTTCATTGGTCTAAGCGCCTGCCTGGCAAGTGCTAGGACCTGCGTTCGGTCCCTGGTACCACATGCCATGCTGGTCCTGCCTCAGGTGTGCCGAGCCGGCCACCAAAACTGGGTATGGTGACACACATCTGTAATCCCAGCACTGGGGAAGCTGAAACAGGGGGATCACTATGAGTGTGAGCTGCATAGTGAGACCCTGTACCAAATACATTAAAAATAAAATCAGGTACTGTGATGTTTTCATCTCTGCCTATCTTTATGAAGATGACTATTTGTGTGTCTTTTGTACTTGCATCTGAATTTTAAGTTTTTTTCTATTTATAGGAAAATGTTATTGATATTTTGACATTGATTCTGTAGGTTGCTTTATATGGTATGGACAATATATCATTAATTTTCCAGTACATAATGATTGTATATATTTCCTTCTCTTTGTAGTTTGATTTCATCAATGTTCAATAATGTTCAGTGAACATAAATTTGATTGAAGTTCATTAAGTATTCTATTTTTTGGATGCTGTTATAAATTGAAATGTATCTTTCATTTTCTGAATAAAGTGTATAGAAATTCAATTGATGTTTATATGTGGGTTTC
>NW_004524643.1:971959-973281 GCF_000260255.1 Octodon degus
ATGTAAGACAACTCAGAAAAGTATAGCGACTGGATGGAATCCACTGTATGATAAAAAATGCTACAAACACCATTTAGTTGCTGTCAATAAGAAATTTACTTGTTAAAAAAAAATCCAAATGCTGGCGTTTTCCAGAAAAATTTAACAGATTTTTATTTATAATTGTTATAAAGTCGAAGTGCTGAAACTTGTTCACTGAAACATTTTTGACTTGCATTAATGCTTTACATCCCACATGAAGATAAAAATTCACACACAAATGAAAATGGAAAAACTGCCAATGCCTGATTTCTGTCCCCTATTTTCCACTCGCAGTCATGTGTTTAGGTACCTTTTGACCCCACGGGGAAAAACAAAAACCAAAAAACCTAACATTCAAAACTACCAATAACAGGAAGTAGAGGAAAAAAAAAATTTTTGAGAATGAAATGTTCCCTACTGTAGTGGACTCTTAAGCACGTTCTCCACGTATGCGGCGTGCTAGTTGGATATCTTTTGGCATAACTGTTACACGTTTGGCGTGGATGGCACACAAGTTGGTATCTTCAAACCGGCCAACCAGATAGGCCTCACTTGCCCCCTGCAAAGCACCGATAGCTGTGCTCTGGAAGGGCAGATCTATTTTGAAGTCCTGAGCAATTTCTCGAACCAGACGCTGGAAAGAAAGCTTGCGAATCTGAAGTTCAGTGGACTTCTGATACCGAGTAGTCATGGAGTGCCATAGTCTTCACCCCTCCAGTAGAGGGCGCACTCTTATGAGCGGCTTTTGTAGCCCGTTGTTTCCTGGGCGCTTTACCACCGGTGGATTCATGGGCAGTCTGCTTGGTACGAGCCATAGTGTAGGGACCTCCTCACCCCCTTCTCTTTTGGCTGGAGCTTGGTGAGCAAGAGGCAGCGCTGGCGTTAGACAGTGACGGCAGCTCTGCGGCAGCTGCAAACACATTTTTTTTTTTTAATACACAAGTTCATGTCATCTGGAAACTAAGACGAGTTTTACTTCTTCCTTTGTGATTACTTCCTCCTGATTAATTTCCCTGGCTAGGACTTCCAGTATTATTTTGAATAGAAGTTGTAAGAATGAGCATCCTTGTCTTCTTATCCCTGACCTTACAAGAACTCTTTCAACCACTGAGTGTGTTGTGACCTTCCAGCAGCATCTGTGAGCCCCGGATGTGCTGCCTACACATCTGTGTAATGGGTCCTGCTGTTCAGCTGAGAACTGCATCTGGCTGCAATGTGTTCAGTGTGGCCCTGTACCACACTGGCCTCCCATTGGGAGCTGCCCTGAGTACAAGAAGGGGGCCACAAGCCTGAAGAGGGAG
>NW_004524643.1:997111-1000215 GCF_000260255.1 Octodon degus
AAAAAAAAGAATAATTGGTGTCAGATAAAAACCCACAGTAAACAAAATGACATAAAACACTAATTGGAGAAGTAATAGCAAAAAATTTCCCTAGCAAGGGAAAAGAAATTGGCATACAGTTAAGTGAGGCATATGGAACTACAATTAGTCATAAAAAAGTAAGGCTACAGGAAGACATAATAATTCAGATCCCAGAAATTCAAAGAATTACTGAATATTAGAAAGGATTAGAGAAAGTGAATAAAAACAGTTCTTGTATAAAGGAAAAAAAATCCCACATAAACAAAACATAGAAAGTCTGGTTGTGGTGGCACAGGCCTATAATCACAACACTTGGGAAGCTGAGGCAGCAGGAGGCTAAGGAAGAAAGGTCACTTTGAGCTGAAGTCCAGCCTACATTACATAGTGAGACTCTGTCTCAAAGCCAAACACAAATATAAGGAAAGCTCCAGACCCTCTTTCAAGAGCACATGGAAAATTCCCACAATATACTCTCTGGTCCACATGGCTGACTCAGCCCCCAGGAGCAGAGAGAGGAGGACAAGGGGCAATGACTATGTGGTTGACAGCAGCCAGTGCAGCCAGTGGTGGGGGGGACTTGATGAAAGCCTTATCAGTGTCCAGCAAGTCACATTACCATCCCTCAGTCAGTTAGTGCAGCCTAAGTGGCAGAGGCATCACCCTGGGTGCCACTTCTCCAAGGCTGTCACTGCCTCTGCCTGTCTCCACCACAGCAGAGCAGGTCGAACCTGAACCTGATGCACTGGGGTCCTGGGACTATCTGTATTCCATGTGTATTGACTTTGACATAAGAGGACCAAAGAGATCACTTTAATTGCTTCAGAGGCATACTGATTGTCTAGGGAGAGCAAGCATGTCTCATCTATTCAATCAACAAACATTTTATTTAGCTAAGTGTAGTGGCACATGACTGTAGTCCTGGCACTTAGGAGGCTGAGGCAGGAGGAACCCTGGAGTTCAGGGCCAGCCTGAGCTACATAGTGAGATCCTATTTGAAAAACAAAACAAAACAAAACAAACAAACAAACAGAAAATAGAATTGAGGAGAATGTTGTGGTTCTGGACAGTTGTGGAAGTTGCATAACACTGGGAATGTACTGAGTGACTGACCATTACAAAAAAATGTTGAAATTACATTTAAAATTCATATATTTGGGGCCAGCCAGATAGCTCAGAGGACTAATGGGCCTGCTTAGGCAGAGCACAGAGGCTGGGTGTGGTGGCACATACCTGCAATCCCAGTGCTTGGGAGGCTGTACACAAGAGGATCACTATGAGTCTGATCTACATAGTGAGACCCTATAGAGCCTGTACCATAAAAATTCATGTATTTATATAAAACTGAGAAATGAGGGTGTCAATAAATACAACCATCAGTGCAACAGCAAGGGAGGGACATGTAGTAATGGGGGATGAGTTGGCCACAGACAGACGTCAGGTGTGACACCTGCTGTGGAACAATTGAGCCCCAGGCTTGTGAGAAGCAGTTCCTAGTGCTGGTCCTCACTGCAGTGCCAGATCTGGTGAGGGAGCTGGCACAAGCTCTACAGGTGGAACTTGAGCTGGGGCTGCAGCTGGCACCAAAGCTAGAAGAGAAAAGGTCACCAACTGTCCGTGTTCTTTCTGTGAGATAGCTCTGTCCTCCAGCCCATCCCAGGAAGTCTTCCCAGACTGCATCCACCCACTGACTGTTGAGAGTTCTGGTGTTCCCAGGCTGTTACAACACCTGGAAACTCTCTGTATGCCTCACCCTATCCCCTCCCACAGGTGCTCAGGCACATAACCTAGTCCTTCTCACCCTTGCTGTCTGCTCAGTGGGCTTGGGGTATGTCTTAGAAACTTTTCTCTCATTGCTGAGACAAATACCTGACATCCTAAGTTAAAGGCTGAAAGGTTTATTTAGCACAGTTTACAGTTATTTCACTCCATAATCAGCTGGGTGACACATGGCAGGAGTGTAGCAGTTCTTAGTAGTAGATGGTAGCAAAATCAAGACTCTTCTTGTCCCTTAAATTGCATGTAGGCCACCTGCTCTAGGGAAAGTGAAGCCCTCATACCCTTAATCCTAGCCAGAACTATGTCAAACCAATCAGTGGATTGATTTACTAATCACACACCCTTAGTCCCAGAATCACATGTTCTAGATTCAGCCACCTCTGAAAAAGCCTTATGACCACATGAGGCTTTGGAGTGACATCTAGACGTAAACCATAATAGGGAGCTACTGTGGGGTCAGAGGATAGTAGGCTGAGAGGTCTACCTGGCTGAGCATATTCAGCCAAGGGGGAAGGAAAATTACCCTGGGGAAGACAAATGGGTAAAAGAGTATGAGGGCTTATCTTTTTTTTAAAACAAGGTCTCACTCTGCAGTTCAGACTGGCCTTGAGCTCATTTAGACTCCCAGGCTGGTCTTGAACTCACAACTATCTTGCCTCAGCCTCCTGAGTGCTGGAATTATAGGCATGTGCCACCATGCCCAGCTGAGGTCTTACTGTTTGTCCTCTACTGCCTAGCCTTAATGTGGGAATCTTGGTCTAGCCAATCCTGAGTGGATGATGGAAGGCTTCTTGGGAGGTATCTTAGTTACTCTTCTCTCATTGCTGGGACAAATACCCAACACCCAAAATGAAGGAACAAAAGGTTTATTTAGCTCACAGTCACTGGAAGTTTCAGTCCATACTCAGCTGGGTCCAAGGCAGAGCAGCAGAAAGCAACCTTTCATGACAGTGGCAAAGAGCAAGAGCACAAGGGAGGGGTAGCAGCAGCTCAGGCAGCTAGCTTCTCTTCCCTCCTTACATTGAAATGCAAATTACTTGCTCCAGGGCAGGGGCAGCATCCACACCCACACTAATCAATCACAAACTCCAGAAGCTGCCCCATGACTGCATGAGGCTTTGAGGGGACACCTAGACACAAACCACAACAGAAGAAGACCTTGAGAAGACTGTGACCATTTCTCCATTCTTCAGTGAAGCCTGACATTGCTTAATGGCATGTGGCCTCAGTGTGGAAAGGATAAGGTGTCTTCTTTGGCTTGGGCATGTGTTTCATAAATATCTGTGTGGGAACCAGCTAAAATATAT
>NW_004524643.1:1005805-1019342 GCF_000260255.1 Octodon degus
GAAGGGGGATGCACCGGATCAAGTTTAGAGGACAAAATTTGTAAGCTGAGGCTGTCTTTTCTGAAAACTTGGGTATAATTTTGTAACTAGCAGTGAGAGGGGTATTTTATTGGTTTTGAAGCTCATTCTTAAGTTGTTCATTTGAATGTGGTCTGAACAGCACACACCATAGGGTACCACGGGAGGAAAGTATTTTACTTGAGTAAACATAATGTACTTCAGTAAGATCAGTAGGCACTTCACTTGTGAGCTGAGTACAGACCTCACTCGAAGGATACCATATCATGCCCCTGTACTCTAGAACAGACCCATAGAAAGATACACAGTAAAAGTAACAATTTTTAAAAGTGCACATTTTGAGCATGCACAGTTGGAGCTGTGCAAACAGCCCAGTGTTTCAAATAAATACAATTATTACTAATTAATTTTTATCAAAATATCTTACAGTATGGTAACCATTTACAATTATTGCTCCATTAAGTGTTTTAGCATCAAAGAGCACTTGTTGACCTGTTATGTAATACTATATATATTAATACTGAAGGGGGTTTCAACTGCAGCTTAATCAGTTTAGATCCTGGCATTGCTCTGAAATATTTCAAGAGAAACCCTGACTAGATCTTGATTTACCAAGGAAAATGAAGTCCACATTTAGCTGAGTGCAATGCACCATTCCAAAGTTACAGCAGTTCTCCTCAAGTAAGGCAAGGTCACGGCACTGGTGGAGAAAAGGTGCTTCCCAATGGCTTGTTTTCACGGCTTCTTCGTAGGAGCAATTACCAGGGTCTCAAGTATCTGGATATCAGCGTTACCACCCTTTCAACAACTAAGAACATCAACGCTTAAAAATAAAATATAAAAACTAAAATAAATGTAAAAAAATAGTGAACAAGTAAAATAAATACAAGAATTGCACAAGACAGTCTGATGTAAACACTTCAATTCCCAGCGGAGACTCCTGAAGCTCAGGGTCAGCGACTGCTTTCCAGCAGCTTAGTGAGCACTCGGACTCTGAAGGGGCTCCATCTCCTTTTCTCCGAATAGTTATGATTTAATCTTCCATAGCTTTAAATTAAATCCAAGCAAGTCACTGATAACACCAGACACAGCTGACAGGATGACAACCTGGGTGATGTTATAAAGCAGCGGATTCATCGTAAGCCTGTACAACCTAAAGGGGCTGTCCAATTCCTTTAGTAGTTTAGTAGCCAGCTTTAAAACATTATTCACTAGTGTCAACTCTTCCTTTTTGTTAGGTTTCTTCTCCATTTTCAAGTAGAGGTTTATCTGCTCTGTAAGTAATATTGAGGTATTGCTATACTTCTTACTTGTTTCTGAGCCCAGGGTAACAAATCTTAAGAGAAAGAGTGTTAAGGAGATGCACCAGATCACCAGCTCCCAGTTGTAGTGGCACTCGAGGAAGATCTCGTGCATGTGCAGCAGCTGGGCACAACAGATAAATACAACTGAGATGGTCAACAGGAAGGCAGATGAAACTATTACATCAACAGATCTCTGTGGACCACGACGCTTAAGATAGGAACGGAGAGATAGCCACATTTTTATATTCTGTACTTTCTTCAACCGGAAATGAGGAACCTCAGATTTTCGAGCCCTCCTTGCAGATGTTAAATGTCCAAAGAGTTTTGCAAAAAGCAATCGCTGCTTATAAGTTCTTTCTGCTACACAGAGCAAAAAAAAAAGAAAATCCATACAAGAGATACACGAACCACAAAACTTATTATAACCATAGAGAGAACCATGACATCTTCATTAGAACCAAATGCAATCACATAAAGTTCTGAAGCAGAATGTGCTGTGAGTTGTTCCAAGTCTGTGGCTTGAGAGAGCCGAAAAACAAATGGTGTTAAACCTAAGATTAGAGAGATTGCATTTCCAAAAATCTGGTATCCTATTCCTGGTATATGGTTGTTCACTCTGTTCATGATCATCCCACTGATCTCAAGCACAGACATGTCTGCTTTTTTGCAGTCGTTGCCTTCCCACACGATCGCGCTTATCTTTTCCAATCCTGGGTGAGAGCTATGGAGCCAGGGCAGATGACTCTCATTAGGATAATGCTTCTTGTAATGATGTGACTTTCTATTCCAGAGGACGCTTTCAGAAGGTCTGTCCACGTGGCGGCGAAGTGAATATCCTGTTTCAGGACCTTCTTCACTGGATACTTCATCAGAGACATTTGTTATTGTCCTTTGGGTATCTTTGCTGAGGATGCTCCTCGGCACTGCTGGGAGCCGGGTGGTCTCTTCCGACCGAAGAGTTTGACAATGAGGTTCATGATGTTGTATTCCATCTTCACTGTTTTTAACAGTCTGCTTCCCATCAAGAGACACATAGCCATTGTCAGTCTCTGTTGATTTATCAATTGAATTCTTTGTTTTAGTTGATCGTGATAAGAACGCAGCGTGCCAGAGATCCCTGAAGACAGCACCAACACCATAAGAGCTGCTTGGGCTGTGGCTCTGGACAGCTCCTTCCTATGTATTATCTGTGGTACTAGAGCCATCTCCTTCCCTGTGCACTTCCAAATGAACTGCTTTCCTCAATTTCCTTCTTCTTTTACCGCTCGTACTCAGAGGTGGCCTGGGTGTCCTCGTAGACATGATCTGACAATGCACCGTTCCCAAGAGCAGCATCAGCCATATGGGCCCAACCACTTCGGTCAGAGGTATGCTGTGTGTGCTTGATTTCTCTTTGTTCAACAGATTTTTCCCATATTTGTTGATCATAGGCACCAATCTTCTTTTGATACCAGACTATAGCATCTGTGACTTTGGACGCCATTTATTCCACTGAATTTACACATTCGACATTTTAGGCTGGGAGCAGGCGCCGCACCGCTAGGAGGCGGCTGGGTGCGTGGGAGACGCCGCCGCCGAAGCCCGGGAGCCACAGGGAGGCTGCGGAGCGCGCGCTCCCTCCAGGGTGTCGCCCCACCCCCGGCCACAAGACCCTGCCCAAATTGGATATTTGTAAGGCAGATATTTAAGTAAATCACCTTGTCACCTCTGTAACAAAAGGAGTCAAGTTACCTAACAAAATGGCTATATGCTCCTTTATATAAAAAAGGTTCTCATAGATGTTTCTTTTAGCTCTTTTCCATTCAGCCTTCCCCCCCCAAAAAATCCTGCTGATAATATTGGTCTTTTTTTCTCTTAACAAGATGAGGCTTTGTCTTTTCCTTTTATTTGTTTTACTCTGCCATGAAGACTGTGGCACCAAGCAGCCTCTGCTAAAGTTGGAGGTGTGGTCATGCTTGGTTAAAAATATCTAAGATCAATTTGTCTCGTACTTCATCATTACATACAGTTTAAAAGCTAATTGTTAGTCTGTACAGTGTGTGCTTTAAAAAAGTCACCTCAAAACTGAAATGTGGTTATTGTGATAAACCAGGGCTTCTACCCTAAGCCAAAAATTTTCAACATGAGACAAAAACAGAAAAAAGTAGAATTTATGATAATACATGCACTACATTAAAATTCACAAAATCACAGTCCTACCAGTCTCCCAGCTTAATATGATACTCAGCTCCACTGTGCAAAATGGCTTTTCCTGCGCCATAATTTCCCTAAGGTAATTAACTTTGACTTATCCCATATAGCAGAATCAGTATTCAAAAGATGACAACATTGTGTGCAATTCATTAAAATAGATCCCCATAAAATTATCATTTCTTTTTCACAGATTACTTTTTCTCAGCTACTAATGAGGAGCATGGAGTGATAAGCAGCTCTTGCTAAGTTTTGAGGATGAATCCACAGTCATGTGTCAGCTGAATCTTAATTATAGTTTCTACGCATACATTTTTACCATCTCCTATACTAAAGGAGGAACCTACCGAGACACCTCTCAACATCTTTAGAGACAGAAATAAAAGTTAAGGCAGTGGTGACTTGGTTTGCTGATAGCCCATGGCATTCGCACCACACTTCCCCACACAAGACATACAAAGCTCATCACAGTTCACAGAGCTTTATCTCTGTGGCCCAGCACAACTTTGATTCTAGCTATATAGCATTAGTGGTGCCCATTCTAGTGGACTCCTTCCTACAAGATGCCCCAATAAACTCCAAACGCAACACTTTCTGGCTATCCAGTCAGCCATTCATCAATATTCTATTATTATTATTATTATCATTACTACTACTACTACTACTACTATTAGACGTCTATGGCCCCATACTGGCCTCCCCAGTTTTCCTTCTAAGGCAATAATGTTGCTGATGCCACTGTAGCTTTATCAGATTACTCTTTTGTGGCTAATACTTTTTATTCTGTCCAAATATTTCATGGCTTATGGCACTACAGTGCTTTGACTTCACATCCTCGCTTTCACCTCACTAAAACTCAAGCTTCCTCTATTTTTAGGGGATGCACTATTTGCAATTTATTTTTCCTTGCCCAACTTCCACGGTGGGCCATTTTTCCAGTCCTCATAGCAATAAGGTCAATCATACCTAGCAGACTGCTGTCACTGAACTGAGACCTTTTAGGTGTCTCAAGTATTTCTATGTGTCCATGGCACAGCTTGTGAAAAATTAAAGACAAAAATTCTACCCAACATTTATTAACATGTTTTGCTGTGATGGGGACCCCACCATCTGAAAACCAATAATGGTCCAGAACTTAAAAGTACTATTTTTAAAAACTTCCCTCAAAATCAGAATATTATCCATATTACTGGTATTCCCTACAACAGCACAGGTCAAGCTATCATAGAGCATCAATGGAGGATGTTAAAATATTATTTATATAAATTTAAAAAGGGGGAAGACCCCCCACATGAATTCATTATATAACATTCATCATGCTCATTTTCCTGAACTTAAAATCTTTCCTCTTAGATTGGGTGTGGTGGCACATGTCTGTAATCCTAGCTCTTGGGAGGCTGTAAATAGGTAGATCACTAAGAGTCCAATGTAGTAGTAAGACCCTGAACACCCTGTAGACCCTTTCCTAAAATACAAAAAATAATAAATAAAATAAAACCTTTCCTCTGAAGGTGTCTTGATTTATCAATGCCAAGATCTCCCTTTCACTTTTGTGCATGCATGGTTCTTATTGAACAGGATATGTCTGATCACTGGGAAGGCCAGTAAAGCAAGACAGGAGGAGATCTGCTTGTGTGCTTACAGACAATGGGACTCGGTGTGTTCCCACCAGATGGTTGTGGCCATGGATTTCTGAAGGATGCAAAGCAGCTGATGGCCCAGATAAAGCATCTGATGCTCCACCCATATCTGAGTGTGGTATCATGTTAGGTTCAGAGGGTAAATATTCTCCTAGAGATGTGCCTTATGCTTTTGAAGGTACTTACTGCATCTGCTAACATGGAAGTGAAAAACATCTACAAAGAAAAACAGTACTGTGAAAGAGACAGAAGAGGACATCAGAAAATGGAAAGATGACCCCTACTGCTCTTGGATAGGCAGTATCAGTATTGTCAAAATGACCATACTACCAGAACCAATATACAGATAGGGGTTGTAAAGAAACCTCAATCAAAATACCAATAGCATACTTATAGATCTAGAAAAAAAGTCCAGGGCCAGGGAAATGGCTCAGTAGAATAAGTGCTTCCCCAGCACGCACAAGGGCCTGAGTTCAATCCCTGGAAAAAAAAAAAAAAAAAAGGAAAGGAAAAAAAAATCCTTAAATTTATATTAAACCACAAAAATCCCAGAAACAAGAGCAGAGCAGGAGGAGTAGAAATACTTTATTTTAGTCTATACTACAAAGCAATAGTGATAAAAACGGCATGGTAGTGGAACAAAAACAGAAACATGAATCAATGGAACAGAAATGAAGATACAGAAACATCCCCACATGCATCCAGCTATTTGATCTTCAACAAAGGGGTCAAAAACATATGTTGGAGGAAAAGTAGCCTATTCTGCAAGTGTTGCTGGGAAAATTGGTTAACTGTGTACAAAAGATGAAGCTGGACCCTTATTTCTCAACACATACTAAATTAAAATAAAAATGGTTCAAAGATCTAAATATTAAAATAGAAACATTAAACCTACTAGAAGACAAAATATGTAAAACATTCAAAGCCATAAGTATAGAAAATATTTTCTAAACAGGTCCTCAACTGCACAAGAAATAATAGCAAGAATCAACAAATGGCATTATATCAGACCTTTTAACATTGAGACAGCAAAAAAAAAAATCAATTTTTAGAGTGAAAGGAGAATCTACAGAATAAAAAAAAATTGCCAGCAACTTCTTAAACAGTGGAGTATTTTAGAAAAAAAAAATATACAAGGGCTGGTGATATAGCTCAGTGGACTAAGCACTTGCTTAGGTAAGCATAGGGGCCATGATTCAATCCTGGGCACCACATGCCATGCCAGCCCTGCCTCCTGGTGCGCTGAGCTGGTGATGGAGTCTGAGCATGGTGGTGCACACCTGTAATCCCAGCAGCAGGGA
The DNA here is from genome assembly GCF_000260255.1 of Octodon degus. Classification (NCBI taxonomy): domain Eukaryota; kingdom Metazoa; phylum Chordata; class Mammalia; order Rodentia; family Octodontidae; genus Octodon; species Octodon degus. Next base: position 1,012,259 of record NW_004524643.1, read on the forward strand.
GGCAGAAACCAGGAGGATCACTACGAGTCAGAGCTGCCTAGTGAGTCCTTGCGCACACACACACACACACACACACACACAAATCCGAAGAACTCAAACAATTAAACCACTCAGAATTAAAGGCCTATTCAAGAAATGGGTAAGAGAGGGCCAGAGAGATAGCTTTGTGGTGTAAGTGTCTTCCTGGCAAGTGCAATGACCCAGGCTCGATCCCTGGTACCACATGCCATGCCAGAGCACAATGCTGGCCACCAAAACCAGGCATGGTGGCACATGCCTATAATCCCAGAGCTGGGGAGGCTGAGACAGGAGGATTGCTATCAGTTTGAGCTGTGGCAAGACCCTGTACCAAATAAAAAATTAAATAAAAGATAAAAAAAGGAAATGGATAAGAGAAATGAACAGATACTTCAGAGGAATAAATACAAATGACCAAAAATATATGAAAAAATGTTCAACATTTGTGACCATCTGAGAAAATTAACATAATGCTAAGATTCCATCTTACTTCAGGAAAAAATGGCAACCCTTGAGAAGTCAAACCATAACAAATGCTGATGAGGCTGTGGTGGAAAAGGAATCCTCCTGCATTGTTGGTGGCAGTGGAAACTAGGACGACCATTATGGAAATCAGTATGGTGATTTCTCATAAGTTTAAGGCTTTTTTTTCCTGTATTTTAGGGAAGGGTCTACAGGGTGTTCAGCGTCTCACTACTAGATTAGATTTGTAGTGATTCACCTGTTTACAGCCTCCCAAGAGCTGGGATTACAGGTGCATGCCACCACACCCAGTCTCAATTGCTGTCTCAGTGTGCCACAGGGGCAGGGCTAGCACAGCAGGCCTGGGGGATCGAATCCCCAACCCCTGTGTCTGCTTGCAGGCACTTTAATCTGCTGAGCTATTTGGCCAGCCCACAATTTCTCAATAAAGTAAAAGTACAAATTTATATGACCCAGCCATCCTCTGCTAAGTACCATTTCCAAGGAGTTTAGGACATCGCACTACAGTGATATATGAATAGCCATGTTCGTAGTAATGTAACTCATAACAGCTAAATACTAGGAACAGTCTGGATACCCATCAACAGATAACTGTATAAAGAATATGTAGTATCCATAAATATTGATTGCTGTAAAGGGAACACAATTCATTGAGCAGGAAGTCCATAAAGTGTTTGTACTTTGATTTCTTAGTAACCTCAGGGTCCCTCACCTCCTTACTTCACTCTTACCTCTTTCTCTATCCTTAAAATATTTATCACTCGTGCATTATGGCTTTTTTTACATATTTATCCACGAATTTCTAGGAAATATTAATTATAACATACAACTTATTTGTCCTAATTCAGGATGATCTTCTAAAACTAACAAAGATCACCAAAGGACTTTTACCTATGTTCTAGGTAATTAATTGTAGCCACATAGTATGTGTCCTTCTTCATATGCTACAAGCATTCATAAAAAGACACAAATGCACACGCAAATTTAAATGTTTTTGTTAAAAAATGCCTGGCAAGCCCAAGGGCCTGAGTTCAATTCCTGGTTCCGAAAAAAAAAAAAAAAAAAAAGGATATAGCCTGCTTAGGCAAGCACAGGGACCAGTGTTCAAATCCGGCACCAAATGCCCCGCAGGTCCCACACCTAGGTATGCTGAGCCAGCCATCAAGTCCCAGAGTGGAGGCGCATGTCTGTAATCCCAGCACTGGGGAAGCTGAAAACAAGAGGATCACAAGTCAGAGCTGTGTAGTGAGACCTTGTGCCAAATACAAAATTAAAATAAAATAAAAAATAGATATAAAAAATATGTAGTATCATCTATATATAATGGAGTACTACTTTGCTATTAAGAATGACAGATTTGAGATATTTATAGGAAAATGAATGCACCTGGAAAAATACAATGTTGAGTGAATTAAACCAGACAAACAAGTTAAATACCATACAGTATCTTCCATTTGAATGAGGCAAAGTATAAACAAAGAGAATAAGTACATGTAGCAGGGAACAAGGAGATGGGTCTCTTCAATAGGGAAATGGTCCAAGTAAGAAGGGGAATGGGAAATGCAGAGAACAAAGATATGCAAACATTATAACCATAACATGAGCTAAGATTAATAATATCAGTAAGAATGAAAAATGATATAGGAGAATTGGGGGGGAAGAAGATGAAAGGGATGAAAAAAGAAACAAGCTGCAACTTTGTAGGATGTACATATCACCACTCCCCAAGATGACTGTAAACGACATGAACTGCAAACATGAACTACTAAAAATGAAACCTGAAATTATAAAAGGCCAATGTTATCACCTAATTTTTGTCACAGTAGCAAAGTATGATAGAAAGTTTTCAGGATTACACAATCTATGGTCATTATTGCTACTTAATGTATTATATTATTTATTTCTATTCTTACATTGGTGGGATTTTTAGTGAGTTATCAGCAAAAAAATGAGTAAAGTCCACCAAGCATTCTCTTCACAATAAATTGTTCAGCAAGACAAAACCATTAGATATAGCCATGTCAACTTTTTGTGCTTAGGTAAGTATGGGCCAGTGAATTAAATTCTTTTGTTATATTTTAGTTCCACACATTGTAGTATTTTGAAAGTACTTCTTTCTCACAGTGACACTGAAATTTTCCTATTTATAGATCCCGTATAAAAGGAGGCTCAAGATCCAAAGACTTGCCTTTAATGGCAGCGACTCTGCCTCTTTAAGCAGAAGCTGATGGTGCTGTCACTGCTCATCTCTCTTAAAGACGGAATGACAGGTGGGAAGAGGGAAGAGAGAAGAGGGAGAAGGAAGATTAAAAGGGGACTTGCAATGTGTTGTGTACATGTACCTGGTTTCTAGGAGTGATGTGATCATTACATACACAAATATGCACAAAACATATATATAAGATAAGGGGTCAAAAAGGATAGAGGGTGGAGGAAGGAGGTGGGGAAAAGTATAACAGGAAATCAATGTGTCACATGCTTGTACCAAGGAATGTAATCATCATGTACTATAAACGTGCACCAATAAAAATAAATACATACAAAATTAAAAAATAGATCCTATATATATATACATGGGTCTATCATATATTTATATATGACATCTCTATAGAACGATTTATATTGTTGCAACAATGAGAAAATGAAACCAAAATAGCATAAAACATAAAAATAGCAAATACAAAGAGAAACACAATTGAAAAATCCCAGCACTCTGAAAAAACCAAAATGTAGAACTCTGTTATGGTTTGTGTATAGGTGTCCCCCCAACACCTCTGGCAGACACTGGGCAGCATCTGGAGTTTGTGATTGATTATTGTGGGTGTGGATGTTGCACTGGCACTGGGGCAGGTAATTTGCATTACAATGTAAGGAGGAAAGAGAAGCTAGCTGCTTGAGCTGCTGCTACCTCTTTCTGTGCTCTTGCTCTTTGCCATCCCATGAAAGGTCGTTGTCTGCCATGTGCCACTCTGTCTTGGAGCCAGCTGAGTATGGACTGAAACCTCCAGTAACTGTGAGCTAAATAAACCTTTCCTTCCTTCATGTTGAGTGTCGGGTATTTGTCCCAGCAATGAGAGAAGAGTAACTAAGATAACCTCATTAAAAATATATAAAAACTACTGAAGTTAAAATGAAATGGTGTAGTGTGCTTACAGTGTTATAGCAATGTCAGCAAGGACAGCATCCACAAGAGAGAGACTAAGAGTATAGAACAAAGAAGCCTTATTGTGAACCATTGACTGACACTCAAAGAGTCAGGACTCACCATTGACAGGCCCCATTTGGACTTTACCTCTAGGTTATATATTTTTAAGTTTCCATAGTAACCAGATTACCTTATCATGTCATTTTTAGGAATGTTGCAAGAATGTCACACAATTGCCACAAGGTTTACATTTCCCAGACAGTGTTGACCATCTCCTGGTCATAGGACATTGTGGTTGAACATTTACCTCATTTTTCAATTTCTTTTCACTATTTGTTCTTATCTCTGTGAGCTAAGTGGGAAGAGGTGAGGGAGTGAGTTTTCTATGGATTCAGTGAATTTAAGTGATTTTTAAAATGGAGTTTCAAAAGAAAATGGTCTCTTTGGCTCCACCAATAGGTTGTTTTTCAATATTGCTAAGATGTCCATTCTTGGGCCTGCCAAATAGCTCAGCAAATTAAAGCACCTGTTTAGGCAGATGCAGTTGGCTGGGGTTCGACCCCCAGCATGCCACGCCGCCCCCGCCCCCAGGGTGAGCTGAAGTGGCAATTGTTACTGCGCGTGGTGGCACACGACTGTAATCCCAGTGCTTGGAAGGCTGAACACAAGTGGATCACTATGAGTCTGATCTACGTAGTGAGACCCTGTACTGAAAAAAAAAGTCCATTCTTTCACACTTATGTACCTATTTGATGTGATGCTATTTGAGATCTTCATTTTTGAGGGATGGGATACTTGAAGAAAAAAAAGTCATTTAAAAATAAATACAAAAATGTCAATGCCCACATGCATTTCCACCCTGTTTGAATGGTGCAGTTCTCAGCCTCAAGATGACATGTTTGTATACTGAAAACTTTAAAGACTCCACTAAAATCTGTTACAACTAACAAATTCTGTCCATTTTTACAAAACCTACATGTACACTGGGTACTCAGCCTATCCCAATAGCTCTGCTGGATCAGCTCTGAAGTCCCCAACAAGAGCAAGAAGCACTGTGAGTCCCTGTGAACAGGAGTCCAGGTAGGGGCCAGCAAAAGACCATAGTCCTTCAGCCCTTATACACTATTTCCTTCCCCATTCCAATCTTTTAATGGCTTTTTGACACACAAAGTATGACTTGGCTCACAGTAAGGAGCCCAGATGGACAATACTAGCCAGTCTGTGCCCCTAGTGCCTAACTTGTCCTAGTTCTTTCTGTCATGGACCCTACACATGTAGCCTCCTTAAAGGCAGAGCATCTGCACTATCATCCATACTTTTGCCCTGTAACATGGATATCATCCTCTAAGGCCATCATTTTTCATTCTCCTGTAGTCGCAAAGTCAACTATGGCCCAACTGACAGTGCAATTACTGGGCCTGGGAGTGCAACACCCAGTGCCAATGATGCCTCGGTGCAAGCCTACATGGTTCAAGGACCGTGGGAAATTTTACACCATCCTTCAAACCCAGGAGCCACACATGTGGTCCTCAAGTGAGCAGCAAAATGTTAGCCTTTCCTTTGTAAACAACCCAGTGACACAACATCAGTGATCAATCTACCCTGTCCTGCAGCCCAGCTACCTTGCTATTTAGTGGCAGCATAGTGCAGCCAGGACTTGTGGAATAACTTGACTCCAGTCCACAAATGGCATGGCAGCAACCAATCAACTGACTTCTGCTAAGGTTACAGGTAGTTTGCACAGTGGCATAGCCATTACTGGTGTTAGATGTGGAACCAGGATGAACAGCTGTGGAGATAGTACTTTGATCTTTGCCTATACCACACCTGGCTCTGGTATTCAGGGGACCTGTCAATTCCATGAGTGGATGGAATTCTGGATTTGGTAGGCTTACTTCAGGGCCCAGTTCCAGGTCTAGAGCCCAGTGACAAAATCTCTGGGTTGTAGACACTCTTTGTGGAGAGTAGAAGAGAGATAGTCATTACCACCTTTCCTTGCCTGGCCATGAAATGTGGCAGATCTGAGCTCTGGGCTGGTTTTTTCTCCCTTCTACCTGGCTTGATGCCCACTGCACCTTCCCAATGTTTACTTTCCCCTACCAGTTTGCCTCAAAGATCATCATATTTGTACTTTTTTACATATAAAGTTGGTTGTTTTAAACATAAATACAAAAACATAACATGTATTTATATTGGGCAACAATGTAAAAATGAAACCACAGCATAAAATATAGATACTAAACACAAAGGCTAACAGCAACACTTTTACAACTAAAAAATAACAACCCTGACAAAAACAAAATGAAAGACGTATTACAAAAATACAACCTACTGAAATGTAAAATATATACAAGTGAAATGATATAGCATTTTCATGGGTTGGGTGTTTCAAGATTGTTAAGATGCCCATTCTTTCAAATTTAAAGTATATATTTGATGTAAGACTAATTAAAATCATTCAGGATACTTGAAAAATATTCAAAATGGATAAAAATATCAATGACCCAGAAGGGTAGTGACAATTTTGAACAAGCAGGAAAAAACAGAAAAGTATATACTACTAGTTTTTATTAAGAACATTTGGTATTGCTGCAGTAATAAACAACAATGGAAGAAACTACTCCAGAAGACCTTCATATGAATGAGCCTTTTTTTAAAGAATATCTGAAATTTTTAATCCTTTCTTTATAGGTTATTAGATAACTTTTGATTAAGAAAACTGTAGAAAATTAGTAACTGCCACAATTTTTCCTTTTTATGTAAGTATTACATGCACATTGTAAAGCACAGAAAAGTCCAACAATATCAGATCATCTATAATCATTAATCTTTTGGAGAGCATTTTTTCGTTCATCTCTCTTAAATGTTCATATAAATACATAATATTACATATACAGTTTAAAACCATACATACTACATACTATATTTACATTGTTGTATTTTAAAGTCTCTCTCTCTCTCTCTCTCTCTCTTTTTTTTTTGTGGAACCAGGGATTGAACTCAGACCCTTGCGCTTGCCAGGGAAGCCCTTATTCCACTAAGCCATCTCCCCGGCCAAAGTCTCTATTTTCTAACCTCATGGTTTTTTTTGTTCTTTTCAAGGTAACCAATACTGACAGCCTACTCAAGTCTTCTATGCCTGCCTGCATGCACATCTAATCACTCAAATGCACATATACATAATATACATATCACTTAAACAAAAACGAATATATACATATATTATGAAGCAATAATTTATCAAAATACTTTGACAAAACCTTTAAATCAATTAGTATAACGCATTTTGAAAATTCTCAGGCTGTTTTAAAATATTGTTGTACCATAATTTATGCAAGCATTCCCTATTGACACTAACTTTATTTCCATTTGGGACTTCTTTTCCTGAATATAAAAAAATAATCCAACAAAAATTCTTATCTGTATTCTTTTGTATTG
>NW_004524643.1:1019442-1022144 GCF_000260255.1 Octodon degus
TATATATATAATGCTTTATATCTAGGCTGCAGATATGGCCATCCTGACAGCCAGCTGAGAACTGCAGAGGAGTGTGGTGTGGCTTAGAGGGGGACCCAGCCCTGCAGCCTGGATATGTGTCCTGAGTCTTCTTTTATCATGTGACACGAGTTCATTGGAGAGCAGCGCTATCATCCCCAATACTGACTGGGGAGTCCCAATATTATTTGAGGAGCTACATTTGGTGATCCTAACCTGATCTTCAATACAAATGAGGAGGAGGTGAGTGAATTTGGAAAATTCCATGTATTTGGAAATACCCTACTATATTTATCTGTGCTTGTAAGAAAGGGTCAGAATTTGACCCGGGAGCAGATGGCTCTGAGGTTTTCATGTAACTGTAACTTCAGCAGTGTTACATACTCTTAGTAACTATTTTAAACTGCTCCTCTTGGCTTCCAAAGACAGGCTGTGGGGAACCACTCAGACTGCTTCAAATTGAGGGTGTCTAAGGACACCTGAGGAGGTAACCCTGCTTGTCTAGTGCAAGCACACAGTGGGATATGGTTATGTAATCAGGACTTAGCACAGGTAAACACCCATGCACTGGTCATGGCACTACATAGGAATGTAAATATGAGATAACAACCTGTGCAAGCATCATACAATAAAGACACAGGCAGCTCTTGCTCTTGTGCTCCTGTTCCTTGCTCTGCTCCATGCTGCCTGATGCTGTTGCTGATGTTTTACACACCTGTGTTCTTTAACTTTGAGACCTCACCCTTGAAACTCTCCCTTGGGCCCCCCAAGAAGGCTGACACAGGCACACCACAAATTATAAAAATATTTTAGACGGGCACTTGACAAAGGAGGGATAATTTCCTCAGAGATCTCTTCAACTTGGAACTCAGTTCAGGCAGTTTTAAATCCATTACAGAAGAGCATGCAGTCAGCATGTCTTGTTTTAGCCACAAGAGAAAGCAAAAATAAATACGTATGTGAACAAAATAAAAAATATGAGCCTAAGGTCGCTCAGCTGGGAACTAGGGGGAAGAAAGCAGTTTAATCAGTCTAAAAACAACACTAAATTTATGCTGCAACAGGCAGACATGAAAAAGCTACTTAGTTTTACTGTGCTGGGAGACTCAAGTGGTGCCACCTACAGGCACCTAAAAGCTGGAGCAGCTCCAGCCTGGGGTGAACAGTCAAATGCACTAAGGTCTAAGGAAGTTAAAAAAAAAAAAAAATTACAAACTTTAGTTAATTGATAAATTTACCTCTGGTTTGCAATTTGAGTTGATTAATTGGGTATTAAAACATTCCTTTTATATTATAAATTTTTAAATTCGCAGGATTAACTTGCTTTTTTTCTGGTCTGGTCTGTCTTGGTTTAACATAAAGACATTAGTGCAAGATTTCTCAGAGGTCTGTTGGCAGACTGTCAAGTTCATCATCAAAAAAGGGAACACTTTAAAATTCAAGTGATGACAGTCAGGATTATTATAAAAGTTTTATAGTCAGTGAAAAGTATATTTAAAAGGCTATACATATAAGAGATATATTTTTGATATAAGAGGATTCTGCATGGTAAAACTTTTGTCCTGCCAATGGGATCAAAGGCATGTTAGTTTTCTACTTTTAAAATGATTTCTTATTTATTATTATTTATTTTCAAGACTATCTTCCATGTTCCTCCACTTGGCTCTCCATGTCATTACCAAAGCAAAGCAAAAGCCTCAACTCACATTGCTGCAATTCCTACCCTAACAGTCAACCCAGCAATTAGAACCATTTGTTACAATGATAGCAAAGCACTCCACTGTCAAATAACAAGGCTGCTTCAGCTGTTTGAGCCTGAACTGGGAAAAAGGAGAGCTCATTTGTTTAAAGGGGACTAATACCATACAGCAACTATTCCTTGAATTGCAGGCATTTTTAAAAACACGAACCATATTATCTGTAACATGAGCAATTTTACTGAGAACAGAGACGTGCAATATAAAATACACGGTTGAATACCTTTCATCTTGTTGTTTTAAATGTGTATCGTCTCTAATGTCTCATCTATTGTTTTTATGCTCTCCTTAGAATCAATTTAAAAAATAAAAAGTAAAAAGGACAAGAAAAAAATTAAGATTTAGTGAAAGGAAGAGTTAATGTTTCATTGCTTGATCAATCTTGTATGCCTGTATCTGGTAATCTGAGCAACAAATTTGATAACAATATGTAATATAGCAACCATTGCTAATTTTTTATTTTTGTTTGAAATTCTGTACCATTTTTATTGTTCTATGTTGCTTTTTGTTATTTGTTTTTGTTTTTTTCCGCTTAAAAAAAAAGCATAGAAACACAAACCATACAGACAGAGGGTATAGCAATACACACCAAATTTTTTTAAAAAAATACTAATATTGCTTTTTATAATAAAAAATAAAATTAGATAATAAATATTGGCATCTTAAAAGAAACAGGGAATTTTTAAATTTAATATGCAGTGTAAAATATTTTTAAAATACAGGGAAAAGAGGAAGGATTCCCTTTGCTACCTCTAATTTTGAGATATTTCACAGCTAAAAAGACTCACAATACAAAGTTTACAGAGTCTTATTTAACTTACAGGAAAAGTATCTGAAATATAACTTCATTTTTTTTTTTTCAGAACTGGGGATTGAACTCAGGTACTTGTGCTTGCCAGGGAAGCGCTTATTCCACTGAGCTATCTC
>NW_004524643.1:1027468-1038679 GCF_000260255.1 Octodon degus
ATAATGTATCTTAAAGGTATAATTTCCAGTAAATTTTTACTGAAGATTTTGCTATATTCATAAAACTTAGCTAATAGAAGTCTTCTTATGGAGCTGATACATGGGTGAGTGACTTGCTGTTCTCTATACTGTCTCTCTGATGAATTCTTTGATGCACAGTAAGGCTTGAGCTACTCCTGAAGGCTTTTCCACATGCATTACATTTGTAGGGTTTTTCTCCAGTATGCATTCTCAGGTGTACAATGAAGTCTGAGTTAGTTCTGAAGGCTTTTCCACATTTTTCACATTTGTAGGGCCTCTCTCCAGTATGGATTCTCTGATGTAGAGTTAGCTGTGAAAGTGTAATACAACTTTTTCCACATTCCTTACAGGTATAGGGCTTTTCCCCAGTATGTGTTCTCCAATGTACAGTGAGGTATGAACCCCTCCTGAAGGTTTTCCCACAGACATCACATTTATAGGGCTTTTCTCCACTATGAATTTTCTGATGTTCTGTGACATGCACCATCTGGCTAAATGCTTTCCCACACTCATTACATTTGTATGGCTTCTCTCCAGTATGTGTTCGCTGATGAGTATTGAAGCCAGAGTTACTTGTAAAAACCTTCCCACACTCATTACACTTGTAGGGTTTCTCTCCCGTGTGCCTTCTTTGATGTACAGTGAGCTGTGATGTATTAGTGAAAGCTTTCTCACATTCATTACATTTATATGGTTTTTCCCCAGTATGTGTCTGCTGATGCACAATAAGGTATGACTTAGTCCTAAAGGACTTCCCACAATTGTAACATATATAGGGTTTCACTCCAGTATGAATTTTCTGATGCTCCTTGAGATTTACCATTTTAGTGAATGCTTTCTCACAATCAGTGCACTTATAAGGTTTTTCCCCAGTATGGATCCTCTGATGTACAGTTAAGTGCGATTTTATTCTGAAGGATTCTCCACATTCATTACATAAATAAGGTTTCTCTTCAGTATGAATACGCTGATGTATGATTAGAGATGAAGAACGCATAAAAGCTTTTCCACATTCATTACATTTAAAGGGTTTTTCTCCTGTATGCACTCTGTGGTGTACAGTAAGGCATGAATAATTAATAAATGCTTTTCCACATTCATTACATTTATAAGGTTTCTCTCCTGTATGAATTCTCTGATGTTCTGTGAAGTTTGCTATGCAGTTGAATGCTTTCCCACATTCATTACATTCATACGGTTTTTCTCCTGTATGAGTTCTGATATGTATAATAAGGCTTGAATTACTTTTATAGGCCTTCCCACATTCATTACATCTAAAGGGTTTTTCTCCAGTATGAATTCTCTGGTGAACATTAAAAATTGTGGTATTCTTGAAAGATTTCCCACATTCATTGCATTTGTATGGTTTCTCTTCAGTATGGGTCTTCTGATGTACACTAAGATATGACTTACTCCTAACGGCTTTTCCACAGTCGTTACATTTGTAAGGTTTCTCATCATTGTGAGTTTCTTGATGTCTTGCAAGTTTTGATTTATCACTAAAAGCTTTCCCACATTTACTACATTTATAGGGTTTTTCTCCAGTTTGAATTTGTTGGTGTTGATTAAGGTGGGCACACTGACTAAAGGCTTTTCCACAGATATTGCATTGATAAGGTTTTTCCTTAGTATGAATTCTCTGATGTACCATAAGTGATGAAGAAGCAATGAAGGCTTTTCCACAATCCTTACATTTATAGGATTTTTCTCCTGTGTGAATTTTTTTATGCTGACTAAGATATGAAAGCTGGCTGAATGTTTTTCTACATTCATTACATTCATAAAGTTTATCTTTAGTGTGAGTTTTCTGATGATGAATGAGTAATGACTTATAACAGAAGCCCTTTTCACATGTAGTACATTTATAGGACTTTTCTTTGTCATTAAATGTTTTTCCTAAAGTAAATTCTGTGATGTGCCTTAGAGTCTTGTTACCATCTATATTCTTATAAATTATCTTCCCAAAATGGGCATCTGTAATAAAATCTAAACTCTCTGTGAAACTTTCTTCATGTCTTTGGTATTTTCCAGGGGTCTCTTCTTTAATCATTCTTGGTTCTGGAAAAAGCAGATCCAAATCTGAAGCTTCTTTGACCAGAGGTAATTTTCTCGTGTGTTATCATTCTTTGACTCAAATGGCTCTCCTGCATATTCTGCAGTCTCAAAATTCTGTCACTCCACTTCCACAATCCTCCCATTGTGGAATCCCATAGACCATTCTCTCTGAGTTTCTCTACTATAATCTCTTGTAGTAAACCTTCAAAAATACCCTCCATTAGCACAGCATTTTTGGTTGTAAGTTTGGTCTCCAAGTCTAGAGGGAAAAAAGAGAAAAGTCAAATAATTCTCATTTCTTAAACTGGAGAAATCTCAGTAAATATGATTAATAAAAAATGAAAAATGAATCTTTAGTTTTAATTGCCTACCAGCTGGCCTTATTTTCTAGGCAGTATTAAGGAACAGTGGTTGAGCAAAGAACAAAAGTAGCAAAGTTAATGAGATTTTTCTCTTTTTAAAAAATCATTCAAGGGGCTGGGGAGATGGCTCAGTGGAATAAGTGCTTCCCTGGCAAGTGCAAGGGCCTGAGTTCAATCCCTGGTTCCGCCAAAAAAATAAAAAATAAATAAAAAAAAATCATTCAAGGGCTGGTGAGATGGCTCAGTGGTCTAAAGCACCTACTTAGAACAAGCTTAGCAAAGCACAGGGACTGCAGTTCAATCCTCCAGCACCACATGCCAGCCAGCCCCGCCCCCTAGTGGGCTGAGCTGGCCACACACACACACACACACACACACACACACACATAAATAAAATAAAAAAAGAAAAACACTTTAAAAAATAAAAAAATCATTCAAAACTCACTTTGCATTCTATGCCTCTCTAATATTTTTTCTTTCTCCTTCACTTTAGAGCCAACTGCTACAGAATGCATACTTCATAAATTGACACTATTCCTTTCTTTTCACTTAGCTTACAAATCATGTATCTACTTGACACTTTCCTTATATTTGTTGTTATTCATGCTCTAAAGGCTTTTGCAATATTCCCCAGAACAACAGTTCCTTGGAAAAAGTTTATTCAGATATGTTTATATATTAATTTTTGACAATATTGGAGGTTAAATCCAGGTCTTCTGCACTGAACTATAACTGTATTATTTTGAGGCAGCATCTTGCTAAGTGACTCAGATTGGGATGAAACTTGCAATTCTCCTGCTTTTAGCTTCCTAGAGTGCTGTGATTATAGCCATGCAACACCACTCCCAGCTTTTATATAATTTTAAATAAAACTTTATAGAGAAATACAGTTTTTTTTTTTTATAACGGGCAGTTGCCGACATTTCAAATAGTATTAATTTTCCTAAGGCTTGGCAATGATTTTATGGGTTCTAAGAATGTTTCTGACAATTTTTCAACAATTCATTAAAAAAATTCTAGTGCAGTATGTGGTCTTATGACTTGTCTATATGGGCAATTTAATATTTTTGAAAGTTATATGAGTTTTAATTGATTTTCATGTAACGATGCCTTAATATTTAATACAAATTGCATCAAAATCTTTTGTAGTACAATGATTTTTATGACTTTATAACTTGTACTGAAGAGCAGGGTGTGGTGGTGCATGCCTGTAAGGAGGCTAAGTCAGGAAGACTGCTATGAGTTTGAGGCTAGCCTGGGCTACATAGAGAAACCGTGTCTTGAAAAACAAACAAAAGAAAAAAGAAACTTGCATTTAAGTATTAAAATACATTATTCCTTTTACTTTTTATTTTTTCATTATTCCTTTTATAAAATTTAAATGAACTGTGTCATGTTAATTTAAATCTTTTTTCATGTATATTTCAAGTATTTTAATTATTTTGAGCATAATTTTGATTGTCCTAAGAGATTATATTGCCCATATCTGGCAGAAAAATTTTGTGTCAGAATAAAAGCTAAGAAAACACATTTTTTTAACAGCAATTTGGAAATGTAAGAACTAATTAATTCAAAATGTCAAAAGGAAATGCATCTGGGAAGTGAATAAATCTGGTATAAAATGCTGTAAAATTCTAAAAGCTTACCATGTAGAAACATAATTATTATGTTAATTAGCAATTAGAAGTTTTCTTTAATAAATGTGCGTGCAGAGACTTTACTGATATATGTAAGCTAATGTCTCAACTTCTTTGAAAGAAAAATATCACTCCCAAACAAGAGCAAAAATAATCTTTCATATGTTAGAGAATTACTCCTTTGCAATGACAGACTAAGTAATCTAGACTAACATTATTACTGAGAATAATCAGAAGAGTTGGACAAAATATAGAAACAAAGTCATTTTTGAAAGTATCTGAAAGTTACCAAGGCTTAAAGAATTAGAAGAATGAAACTCCCAGAATGGATCCTGGTATTTGATATTCTTTTTTCCTACAAATAAATCTTAGTGGTCTAAGAAGTGGCTGAGAGACAGAATATATAAACCAAACTTTCAATGGACTCTTGGACAAGACAGACATAGTAAATTTCTGGCCACGAAAGTGGAAAACTCTGGAACTTCCAGGGTTTGGCTGGAACCTGAAGATTATTTACTCTAAGTTCAGAATGATTAAAAATACACCAACTTCCTGAAGTAATGAGACCCAGATAATTTAAATAACAGTTTAATTAAGATGACTGAGGAATATTAGAGCTTCTAGCTAATCCTATAGAATTAAACATTAATCTTCTATTGGGGAAAGCTACACAATTGAGAGCCTCAAGTTGTTGTGATAGGTTTCATAATTAATGCCTGACAAGAAAAAAGCCAGATATATACAGAAAGAAAAATGAGAAGAGGAAAAAAAAGAGTAAGACAAAGAGATCTAAAATGAATTCAGATAATTGATACCACAGACATAACTTTATTTTAATTTAACTTAATTTACTTTTATTTCATTTTTATTCATTTTAATGAGAAAAAGATAAAATAGCAATGAAACAGTTTCAGAACAGGTTAGTAGAACAGCTACAACACAGACATAACTTTTAAATAGTCAAGACAAGTACATTTAAGAAAATAAGATAGGGCTGGCAAGATAGCTCAGCAGTCTAAAGCTTTGGCAAGCTTAGGCAGACACAGAGCACTGCAGTTCAAACCACAGCATCACATGCAGTGCCAACTCTGCCTGAGGATGGGATGAGCTGGCCAAAAAAGTAAGATAACAATGAACAATTTCATCAAAGCATTAGGAGTAGAAAATAACCAAATGGAAACTCCAGAATTGAGAACTAAGTTAAGAACTCAAAATTTGGGCTAAGAGTACAATAGATACTAGCATACAAGAGCATCACAACAAAATAGAAAATAGGTCAGTAGAAATATTCAATATCAAAGAACAGAATGTTAAAAACACTTAAAAAGCATAATAAACACATAATATAGAATGAAAATGTATACTATAGATGTAATCAGAGTCCTACAAAGCTAGAAAGAGTAGTGAAAATGAGAATTGGATGAAATAATACCTGAGAATTTTCCAAAATGGATTAAAAAAATAAAGTGACAAATTTTAGAAGCCAAATGAATTTCAAATATGAGAAATAAAGAGAATACTACATTAAAACACATAGGAAAATGGCAGAACACCAAATTAAAAGTAGTCACAGGGAAAAGAGATTTCTTTGAAGTAGTAATAATTAGATAAGAGGTTATAAACTATAGCCAAATCTAGTCTAATATTTTTGCACATTTTTACATTTTTAAATGATTAAAATATATCAAAAAAGGGTCAGCCAGATAGCGCAGTGGACTAGAGCACCTGCTTAGGCAGAGTGCAGTGGCCAGTGTTTGATCCTTGGCATGATGTGCCAGCCCCACCCCAGGGGCATGCTGAGACATTGATTGATACTTGGCATAGTGGTGTGCGCCTGTAATCCCAGTGCTTGGGAGGCTAAAAACAGGAGGAACACTGCAAGTCCAATCTATGTAGTGAGACCCTGTACCAAATATATTTGAGAGAGAGAGAGAAAGACAGAGAAAGAGAAATAAAACCATATTCATTGGTTCATGTATTATCTGTGATGCTTTTGTGCTATAATAGCAGATAGAATAGTTACAACAAAGACTTTAAAGCCCTACTTCTATAATTTAGATCCTGAATATTTCGAAAGCCCCATTTGTTGAACATTTGGTTTCTAGCACCATGTTTTAAGCTGGGAGGTATTGTAAATTTAGCAGATAGGGCCTACAGGAAGGAAGTTAGGTCACTGGTGTATGTTCTTAAAGAGAAATAGGATCCTGGCCCCTCCATGTTTTCTTTCCTTGATACTGGATACCAAAGGTTATTAGCTTTTTCAACATATGTTTATATCCTAACATCAGGTATAGCCTTGTCATAGGCCCATAAGTAATGGGCAAACCAACAATATACTAAACCCCCAGAAAGTATGAGCTAAAAAGAAAACTTTCACATCTTAAATTGATTTAGCTCAAGTATTTCTTAGTGGTTATATGTTAACTGTTAACATCCACAGAGTCTAAGATATTTGCTGCTTTTCCTTTACATATGAAGTTTACTAATTTCTCAGTCAGATAGATGACTGACTCCCCTGAAGATTCAATGTAAGACAAAAAGGATGAGAGGGCACCTTCACAATGTTTGAAGAAAACAAATGCCAATCTAGAATTCTAAACTTACCAAAAATAATAAATAAACTTTAACCTTCAAAGATGAAGGTCAAAGGAATTTGTATGTAACAGAAGAAAGGAATGTGTAACACAATATGACACCAACAAATTTGAATAAGAGTAAATACTGAAAGATGTTCTTTAGGCAAAAGAAAAGCAATTCCAAATCTAAGCTCAAACATGAACAAAAAGTAATAGAAAGGAAAGATAAAATGTGAGAAAAAAAATAAGTAAATTTAAATGAATACCAACTGTATAGAACAATAACAATGGATTCAACCCAGAGTGCAGGGCCGGTGTGTGAGTGAGATGACCCGGGGCCCGCTATATCCTCATTCAACCTAAAGCCCAGGCCCAGCGTGAAACCTGCAGCAGAACTCCCTGCAAGAGGCTAGAGGCAAGACCAGCTGATTCAGGAACAGAACATCTTGCCAGAGTGGCACAGAGGGTTCAACTCCAAGGGCTGCAACAGGAAGAAGTGGAACACAGCAGCCAGACCCAAGCCACACCACACCTGAAGGAGTCTGAACTTTGTAGATCTGGACTTGGTGCTAAGGTAATAACTCTATCTAAGCTCTACACCAAAGGTCAGAAGACAGTGCTGTAGACAATGATGAAGAGAAGGAACGAAACAGTCTCAGGCCCCGAGCTCACCCAGAATAAATGCAGAAGACACTAGCATAGAAGAAACTGGAAATCACACACCTGAAATCTCTGAAATAATAGCATGTGAAGTAAAGAAACAACTGCAGAAAGGTATGAAAGAAATCAGATCAGAAATAATTTCTGAAGTAAAAAAAGAAATGATAACTATAATGAAAGAAGTACTAAGTGCTTCTAAAGAAGACAATGATAAAAAAATTGAGCAGAATATAAAAATGATGGAATCCTTGAATAAGCAACATAGGAAAGAAATAGAATGCATGAAGCAGATCCAAAGTGATATACAGGAATTTAAAACCTCAATCACAAGCTGGCAAAACCGTTTCAGTGAAAGTGAGAATAGACTTTCAGACCTTAAAGACATCATTGCAGCTAGTGAAAAAGTAAGAAAAGATCTCTTAAAAACAACTAGGATGCAGGAAAAAATAATTCAATACCTGCAAGATGATGCAAATATGAACAAAATGAGATTAATAAGCATCAATGAGAAAGAAAGAATCAATACAAATGACATTAAAAGAATATGGATGGAAGTAATAGCAGAAAACTTCCCAAATATGGGGAAACTATCTGACATTCAAGTAACTGAATCATACAGAACTCCAAATAACATCAACCCAATTAAAAACACATCCAGACATATAATAATCAAGATCCCAGAAATTCAGCATAGGAACAGTATTCTAAAGCTGCTAAAGAAAAACAGATCACGTTTAAAGGAAAATCCATCAGGATAACAGCAGAATTCCCTTTCAAACCATCAAGTCAAGAAGAGCATGGAGCAAAGTACAAGTCTTATAAGAAAACAAATTGCAACCCAGACTGATATACCCTGCAAAACTCTCTTTCAAGTATAATGGAGAGATTAAATACTTCCATGACGAAGAAGAACTTAAGAATTTCATGATGACAAAGCCAAACCTACACAGACTACTAAAAGATGTTCTAGAGAGGGAGCAAAATGATCACCACCCCATGAATGAGAATGGAAAGAACCCACCAAATAGGGCAAACAATTAAACACAGGAGAATAAGAGGTATACAAAAGCAGTCTCCCAGTTATTCTTTTGTATACAGCAGCAAGATATTTCCATCAGCATACGCTACAAATGGACTTGTCCTGCACCTATGGGTCATAATTCTGTCTGGGTCTACAGGGTGGATATAAAGGAAATAGCAGTAGCTCATTCCCACAAGTGACACCTGGCCACCAGTAAGTGTTATAGACATTATCCATGTCCATGACACACTAGAACTTTGTGTGATATCCTATCCCCAAATTGTTAGAAGTGCTGGTCATTTATTTGTCATTTCAGTATTTATCTTATGTTTTATTCTAAGTAATTCTTTACTATCATGAAAACTTTTTCTTAGTTCAATTGTTTTGAATTTAAAACCTCAATCACATTTAATTTTTAATTAATTAGTATTTAATTTTCTGAATATTGTTTAATCTTAATTTTTGTCTTAAGATTTATACTGTATATTTGACTTACAATCTATTCAAAAGACATGGTATATTTTCTCCTAGTATTAGAAACTTTAAAAAGTATATTTCCATTTTCCATTGACTTTATATTATTTCTTCCCTTTTATACACACACACACACACACACATACACACACGAAAAAGTATGTGTATAACTCGACATAACATTGATGCTGTTTCATAGAAATCTTTAATGACCTTTTAAATGGGTTCATCTAATATATTTTATAGTCCTGCATAACTATCATTTTGAGAGCTCTTTATTCTTTATCAGGAACATACAGCAACTTCTCTTGCCTTCTGAGATATGCTTTTTGTTATTTCCTATATGCTACATCTGGAGGTATTAGAATATTTTGAGTTTGTATAACTGGAAAATATTTTACTTTTAGTTTTCAAAGGTGTGTGTGCTAAGTATAAAATTCAAAGAGGACAGATCTTTTAAATATCTAATATAGATAAAAAATGACATCTCTTTGCATTCTTGATAGTGAAATTCTTGTGTCTTCTTTCTTTAATCTTAGTCTTTTTTGGAAGGCCAATAACGCCTTGGCCTTCCCACAAGCTGACTTACATCTGTACCTGTTTTCTCCATCTTGGCTAGTGTTAGAACACAAGAGGTGACCTCTCTGTTCGTCACAGGTAGATTCTATTTCAGTGTAGATTTTGTCACTTTAAATCTTCTCAAACACAGTCTTACCCTGAATATTATATTCATCTTGCTACACCAACTTCTCCCTCTCTATTGCCAAATATGAAATATACCTTAGAAACTTGTCTCAAAGAAAATCAGGAGTGCTTTTTTCACTGTATATTTTCTAGTAGTCATTGCTCCATTTTTCTCTCCTTCTTTGAAAGGGAAATAAATTCATCTCCAAAGACCCATCTAAAACTATCTCCATATTTACCTTTCATTTGTTCATTTGTTTCCTTTTGGTACTGGGCAGTGAGCCCAGGGTATCGCATGTGCTAGGCAGACACTACCACTGAGCTATACCCTTAGCCTTTAAAAAGTTGTTACCTTGTGACAGGGTCTCACTAAGACCCTGGCCTCAAACTTGTGATCTTCCTGCCTCAAACTCCTGAGAAGCTGCAATTGTATATGTAGGCAGCAGCCACTGGTTTAAATATAAATAATGTTTGATATTTTAAAAATAATACATGCAACATGTAAGTGAAGCATGTATGGAAGTATAATAAAATGAACTCTCAAATGAACTAGGACCCACTTATTTCTTTCCATCTCCACTATAAGCATCTCTAATCAAAATTGTCATCTTCTTCCTAGACTGTTAAAAATTATCTTATACTGTCTGTTTTAAGTCCTTAAATTCAAACAGAGTTACTTTCTAAAAATTCTTAAGTAAAATATTTCTATGCTTTTGTTCTCAGCTCATAAACTCCTTACCGTCATCTACTAAACCCTGCACAGTCCTGCCCACCTCTCTACTCTCATTTGATACAGTTTTCTCTCCACTTACGGTTCAGTCTCACAGGCTTCTTTTTGATATCTAGAACACATTATGTTCTTTGCTATATCAGATGCTTGTGGCTTTGCTGTTCCCCTTTCTTGGAATACTTCTCTGCTCTTCTCCTGAGTGGCTTCTTCTTACACCTCAATTCAGTTTTTACGTCACCTTCTCCAAGGCTTCACTCAACTACCACATACAAAGAAGATGACTTCATCGGCTTCCCCATTACTCTTTCATATCTTGCCATTTATCTCATAGCTAAAAGGTATTTCAACCATTGTTTACTTTTTATTTACTTATTAATGATCTATTTGTTGAAATTAAATCTTCAGGAGTACAGGGACCTGTTATATATTCCTCTCTACTCTTGCCTTAATATCTAACTCAGCTCACAGCATATAACTACATAATAAATACTGATTAAGTAAATGAGTAAGTAAATCACTGTATTTGATTCTCAATTGATTTCTTGTTTGTGTCCTCAATTAGTTAAATATCCAAAGGTTAGAGTGAGGGTCTTCCATAGTGCTGTATTAGCCTTGTGGGTGAAGAACATCAAATCACAAGTAAATAGATTTCACACTGTGGAGGACCACCTGAGCAGCTCTCCATGAAAGAAGAGCGACTGTCTCCATTTTGACTGAGCCTGACCCTCCTATTGTTCTGTACAGAGCTGGCTAGGACTTCTGTTTATCCTTCAATTGGCCTTAAGCAACGTGTATTGGTCTGGCTGAGGTGCTGGTGATAGCCTTTGAAGGTGGCATGTGTGTTTCCCTGGTAACGTATACCTGCTGCTATTTATTTTTTATTTTTTTTTCAAAATTTTATTGATAAACAGCAAGGAGACACTTTCAAATCAAATCGGAAGTACAGTTTCAACAAATAACACACTGCATATATTCTTCTTAGTGGTTAATT
>NW_004524643.1:1046940-1052802 GCF_000260255.1 Octodon degus
TTGCCCAAGCAATGGCCGTGACTCATCCACATGGCTGCACTGACAAAGGTTCTACCTGCTGCTCTTTAATGTGAGCGGGGTGGAGACAGGAGGGTAGAGCTAGCTCCGCGCTGCCAGCTGGGATCGAACCTGGAGATAGAGGCTATGACTTCCTGGGGCTTGAAAGGCTACACCAAAGCTGAAGCACCAGACTTACCAAAACATTAGATACTATATAATGCAGATACTCTCTCTGCATATCCTTTCTGCATATCAGCAGAGGTAAATTTAGGCCACCCACGTAGCTCAGCTCACAAGGATCACCTACTTCCCACAATTCTCAGTCAATCCTCCTCAAGCCACTCCCCTACTGAATAAAAACTGGGTGAGGCCCTGGGTCGCTCTCTTGGTTCCAGAAAACCATCTTCATGGCTGGACTTAGAGCCCTTTGACTCCCTCATGATTGAAAATACAATTTAGTGTCTTTATTTTCGCCGTGGGTTGCATTGTAAGTGGTAGATTGGAATCAACTTGATGGGACTCCAATAATGTAACTTTGGGATTACAAATACTGGCTTCTTGGACTGAGATGAGGACCTGGAAGTGTCTCCTACATCACTCAACAGGAATCAGTGGTAAAGCTTAAGAAAGGATTTTCAGTGAATAAATGTCAGATAATGGTGAAACAAATGAGAAGAACATAAATGGGAAGGACAGAACTAAAATGGTAATTATAAATGCTTGACTAAAGAAGAAATGAAGAAATTTTATGAAAATTATGGCCTCAAGAAAATCAAGTCAGATGGGATATAGAACCATAGGTGAAAGGTAAAGATGTTGGAAAGGAGACAGAGTGATAGGGATGGGCAGAGAGAGAGGAATCAGGAAGGGGATCTTTCCTGTGAGGCATCTTTGGATAAATGCTACCAAATGTATTTCATGTATTCTGTTGAATATCTTCCCATGACCTATTCTTTGAAAAACACCATTTTTATGGTTCTGGTTAACTCACATGCATAGGGAGTTCTTGAAATGTCTGTCACTACTGTCCATGGTCCTCTTCCATTCTCCAAATGATAGATCATATCTGGTTTAGAAACTGCAAGCCCTATTCAGAGAAACAGGACCTAGTTGAAGCTACAAGTAAAAACTATTACCAAACTCAGTTCCATTTCTTAATCTTCTGTATAGGGCAGTCATTCCAGGAAGTTTTACAGCTATACCATCCAATATGATTGTCAACAGCCACATGTGGCTATCTAAACCTGAATTGCAGTTAATTAAAGTTAAGTAAAATTTGAAATTCACTTCTTTCGATAGACATCAAATTTCAAGTGCTCAAAAGATACTAGTGGCTAGTAATTGCCATACTGAAAAACACAGATATATACTGGGCATCCCTATCATAACAGAACATTCTCTTATACCGTGATGTTCTCGAGAATTATAAAGCATCTCAAGGGAGCTCAGCAGTATGCTTTTAATTTGGTGGGATCATGCAAATAATCTAAGTTCAGAAAAAAATATAGACATTTGTTGCCTTCTTTCTAGATGTGATTAGAGCAATTCCCACTTAGAGAAGTGATCAGAAAAAACTTTGGTCCTAAAGTCTGTGGAACTTTCAACAATTTCTGATTCCAAAGAAAATAAGTTTCTAACTACATAATGAGCACAGCTTTAGTTAAGAGGAAGAACATAACTTCTAACAATGCATCTGTAAGATTGAGAAACTTTGAATGCCTCAATTCTAAACCAAATTCAGTAAAGTACTTTTGAGGCTCTAATCTACATTTATGCAAATGTAGTCAAATGGAAAAATCCAGCAACACACAAAAAGTTATCCTTACCTAGGGAGGCCAGATTTCTATAATTCTCTAGCATCACATCCTTGTGCAGTTTCCTCTGTGTAGGGTCCATCAACCTCCATTCCTCCAAGGTGAAGTCTATAGCCACATCCTTAAATGTCACTGATTCCTAAAATAAATGAGTGCAATCATTGAGACTTTGTAAAACTAGACTTGTTCAGTGGCCGGGGATCTGTAGGGTGCCATGCTGGCCCTGCCCCTGGGGTGTGCTGAGACGGGATTGAGACTGTGCATGGTGGCGCACGCCTATAATCCCAGCTCTTGGGAGGCTGAACACAGGTGCACCACTACCAGCCCAATCTATGTAGTGAGACCCTGTAGACCCTGTACTAAAATAAAAAACCAAAAACAAATAAACAAAAAAAACTAGACTTGTTAGGCAGGCAGGAAATAGAAAACTACGGAAGCACTGCAGAAAACAGAATCATCAAATGATCATAAAGATCAACTTGGCTGGGCATGGTGGCACATGTCTGCAATCCCAGCACCAGTACATGGGGGCCTGAGGTAGAAGGACTGCTGTGAGTTCAAAGCTAGCCTGTATTATACAGAGTTCAAAGCCAGCCTAAAATATACACCAAGACCCTGTCCCAAAAACCAAAATAAAAACAATAATGAAAACCAGGCTGGGGAGATAGCTCAGTTGAATAAGCGCTTGCATGGCAAGCACAGGGTCCTGAGTTCAATCCCTGGTACTGAAAAAAAAAAGAAAAAAAAAAAAAAAAAAAAGATGAAAAGGGCCAAGGAGATAGCTCAGTGGCACAACACATGCCTGGCAAATGCAAAGTGTTGAGTTTGATTCCCAGTACCCCCAAAGAACCAACCAACCAACTAAATAAATAAAAATCCATAGTTCTGAGTTTGAACTGGAAGTGACAATGCAGATTCATGAATTATTTCATGTTTAAGCAAAAAACTGAAGTGAATTCCCTAGCTTCATCTACCTAAAAATGCCCAGAACAATAATCAGTATGATAGCATTGTGCAAGCCAAACTATGGTCTCTACAAATACCTTTCCACTAATAAACCAGGCCTGGGAATTTTTTACACATTAAAAAGCAAGAAAGCTATCAAAGATTCTTCAAGTCTAAAATATATGTAACAACTTGAAGAGACCCACATTGACCAATGATGGAACAAGTAAGGATAACTGCAATGGATTTTTAAAATATCTTACACATTTACACTTGCAAGTTCATAATAAGCCACTAAAAAACCCTACTAATTGGAGAATGCCTGAAAAATCGTAAATAAAGGGAGAAAAAAAATCGATTTATTCTTGTTTTCCTATGCTAGTGATGGTAAACTTTTTAGAGATGGAGTACTACACTGCAACCCAAAGCCCACTTATTTATCTCAACATGTCAACACTGCAATTAAACCTGAAAAATTAAGGTTTAGTTCATTTAAAAATTGTACATTAACATCTTTTGTCTTAAAGAAAAACAGCATACGTGCTATAAGTTTGCCACCACTGTCCTATGATCAAGTACAATTGAATAAAGGTGGAGGGGAGGCTTCTCTCTGTGTAACTACCCCAGATTATAAATCATGAAGACAGAAAGGATTAGAATATCACCATGTTGCAAACTCTCATGAATTAAAGGATTACTGGCATTATATGAGACTATTTAACATGCCCTAATGCCCCTATATTTCCTTTAAATTGTTAAATTCTTGATCAGATTCAGGTTTTGATTTTAAAAAATATTTTGGCCATATTATTTCATAGTACTAGCATTCTGCATTCTGAAGCCTTTCTCTTCTTTTAGCAGATTCTTTAATTCATGAGAATTTGCAACATAGTGATGTTCTAATCCTTTCTGTCTTCCTTCTTGATTTATAATCTGGAGTAGTTACACAGAGAGAAGCCTCCCCTCCACCTTTATTCAATTATACTTGAACATAGGACAGTGGTGGCAAACCTACAGCAAGTATGTTGTTTTTCTTTAAGATGAAGGATGTTAATGTATAGTTTTTTAAAAAACTAAATGTTAATTTTCAGAGTTAATTGAAGTGTTGGCATGTTGAGATGAGTACATGGGCTTTGGGTTGCAGTTTAGTATTCCATCTCTATAAAGTTTACCATAGGATCGGCAAGATAGCTCAGTGGTCTAAAGCACCTGCTTAGCCAAGCTTAGGCAAGTGCAGGGACTGTAGTTTGATCTCCCATACCACACGTGGTACCAGCCCTGTCCCCCAGGTGGGCTATGCCAGCCCCCCAAAAAAATTTCACCATCACTAGCATACTGGCATAGGAAAACAAGAATAAATCAATTTTGTTCTCCCTTTATTTTCCATTTTTCAGGCATTTTCCAATCAGTAAAACCTATACTGTGTGAAATTCTAAATCAATCCTGCCCAATAAAAAAAAATAAGGCAAACTATATATGTGATTTTAAGTTTTCTAGTAGCCACATTAAAAATAAAAAGAAATTGGGCCAGCCAGAGCCAGGGTTAGATCCCTGATGTGTGATGCCAGCACCACCCCTTGGGGGCACTGAGATGGCAATTGAGACTGAATGTGGTGGCATGTGCCTATAATCCCAGCTCTTGGGAGGCTGAACACAGACAGATCACTATGAGTCTGATCTATGTAGTGAGACCCTGTAGACCCTGTACTGAAAAAAAAAAAAAAAAAGGAAAAGAAAAGAAATGGATAAAATTAGTTTTGATAATATATTTTATTATATATTATATATAATTATAACTTCAGGAATCAATACAAAAGTTAATGACATAGTTTATATTGTTTCTTCACATTAAGTCTTTGAAATCTGGTATGCATTTTAAATTTACCACGTCTCAATTAGGACTACTCATACTTCCAGCGGTCAACAA
Organism: Octodon degus; assembly: GCF_000260255.1. NCBI lineage: Eukaryota > Metazoa > Chordata > Mammalia > Rodentia > Octodontidae > Octodon > Octodon degus. Next base: position 1,051,627 of record NW_004524643.1, read on the forward strand.
TCTCATGAGGTTAGTGGCTTTTGTTTTTGGCAATGTAACTTTAAAGTAAAAATGACCTGCCTTCTTCAATAAAGGGAACTAAAAAAATGTGTACATGCAAAATAAAGGGCAATGCGTAGCAATGAAACTTCTTTTGAAGAACTATGTTACAGAAAAAAACTACTCAAAAAAATCACTTATTCTATAAATAAAACAAATACTAATAAAAACACATAAAATAATGACTAGCTGATAGTCATCAAAATATTGGTCCTACTTAGTTTAATTTTAGTAGTTTAAGGTCAGTACTACTTATAAAAACAATTTAAAATTTAAGGAGGAGCCAGATAGTACTAATCTTTCACAGACACATTCTGTCAGAAGAAGAAAACTAAATTAACAGTAAAACACTGTTCACCATGACAAAAAGAATGGTGTTTCCTAAGGTTCAAGATTCAAAGCCTATGATCCTTCGGTTCATAAGTGTGATGACTGGGTATTCATGTCTTACAATGCATGAGATGTGCCTCCCTCAAACCTTATTATGACCTGGGCACATTACCTGTCTGACATGAAAAAAAAAAGATTCAAAGCCTAAAACTGAATATTTTCACCTTCAATTTTAAGTCATATAAACTGCCTTATGTTAAAAGACCAGCTTAAGAATAATTAGTCCAGTACTATACTTCAAAATTATTATGTGGAAGGCTGACTCTCAAAATGTATGCTTTTCTCCTAGAAACAAAGAAAAAAATTGATTTTTTTTTCAGAACCATGGATTGCACTCAGGACCTGGCACTTGCCAGGCAAGCACTTATTCTACTGAGCTATTTCTCTGGCCCCCCCAAAATTGAATTTTATAAAACATTTTTGGACTAAAATCATTTTTGGTTCTACTAAGTTTCAAAGTAAAACTTTCAAAACCAAAAACATAATTCTCCTTAAAAGTATAGTGAACTGGTGTAACAGTTATGGCAATCAGTGTGGAGACTCCTTAGAAAAGTTGGACTGAAAATCCCATTTAAACCAGCTATTCCTCTACTGGGAATTTTCCCGGAGGATCTGAAAACATCATATCATAGGGATATATGTGTACCTGTTTATAGCAGCACAATTTGTGATAACCAACTCTTGGAAACAATCAAGATGCCCATCACCTGAGGAATGGTTGAAAAAGATGTGGTATTTTTACACAAT